>NC_024322.1:11886307-11891669 GCF_000523025.1 Cynoglossus semilaevis
TCTCTCTCTCACTCACTCACTCACACACACATGCAGAGAAAAAGGAAAAGAAAACCACTCTGCCACCTCTGTGCTTCCTTTCAGCAGCACAGTAATGAATAGAGAATTGTGCAAGCGGTGGTCCAATTTACGCACTGGGAAATTGGATGGACAGAGTGGAGGCCCACTCTTGTTTGCTTAAAAACGGCCCAGGCTACCAGATTAATAGTTCCCCAAAAAGGTCAGCATCTCTGTTTCATGGATGATGATCACTGAACCAGAAATTAAACACCACCTCCAAGCGTAGCACGGCTGGACTCATGTGCCAAAATGCATGTCTGATCCTGCTGATCTCTTTTCCCTTTATGTGTTTAAGATTACAGTAATAAATATTTAAAGTCATAACAGCGACAATTCTGAAGCATTTTTAGGGAGGAAGCCAAGGCTGGTGAGCCACCCTGAATGATATATCATTTTCTTTTATGATAACTGTGGGCCGTGAACAGACAAACAAGAACTCAAGGTAATGAAGGTCCTGTTTGGTGATGGTTGATGAGAGGAACAGGTAACAGAAAAATATTCCTTGAATTTGCTATTTCACAAAATAGTTTAAAAAAATATAAAAATAATAGTAAATATATAGGAATAAACTGAATCAAAGTAAAATTGTAAAAATATACTCTATAATCATTTATTAATGCTGAATCAAAGTAAAATTGTAAAAATATGCTCTATAATCATTTATTAATGTAATGTTTTTGTAAACATAGTACGCTTTATGAAAACACACTTCTTCTATGCGTTTTTTTTTTTTTTTTCTAATTCTATGTTTATTTCCCCCAGAACTAGCGTGGCACATGTGTGTATTTTATTGGCCTGTCTTTCGCGGTACGCTGCACGAAGACGGTCCCCTCGAAATTCTACAAAATACCCGGTACTTTAAGATCTCAAGTACACTTTGCAAGTAGCTCTCCGGTGATTGTGTAAAGTGGCAGGGAATTATCGGTAATAGTGGAATATCACTCAATGAGCCGTGTGCAATTTTGCTATTGACAAAATGTGCTCTGAGTGTTAATAAACACATCTGAGTGATTTTTACAAAAACCATTATCCTGATCCTTGGCTTCCACTGTGGACGCCTACAGTGGTAAACACACATCACACTGCTCATTTTAGTTGGTTTTGTTTTTTTTCTGGAGAAATATTGTCATGTTTCTGAGTTGCTAAAGGGATCACAGAATTTTGTGTGCAGAAGTAGTGCCAGGTCATGAAATGTAAAAATGTCATGTAAATGTTGTGCATTTCCATCTTGCGGGATGGATATGACATCAGAATGTCTACCATAGTCTGGATTCTGGTATTTTTGGCTCAGGATTTTTCTCTCTTAATTAATCATTAGTTTGGATAGCTGACAACCGTTTGAGCCATAAAAGAGATCTCTTTGACTAAAACCTCCTAGATTAACACAATTAGTGCAGCATCATTCTGCTAATTAGCTCTTGGTGTCTAGTGTGCTGGGTGGGCAACTAGCTGGAGGGGAGTCAGAAGGGAGTCTGGTCTGTCTCTGGACAGGGAGGAAGAGTGTTTCTTTTTTTATTTACTTTAATCCTGTGATCCAGTTTACTGGACTATAATGTATAGCGGTACATCATCTGCAAATCGAGTGACCATGGTGCAGCACTGGGAGCCATGGCTTCATCTTATACATTATTTGTAGCTTGATTAATGCAAGTGCAATATTTATCTCAGTTTAATTATTCTGGGTTTTATTATGACTAATTATCATGAAAATGAATTAACGATTCAACATGTCATTTATGCCATTCCCTCACAAAAAGGCTGCAGAGAAAAAGAAGTGAAGCATGTTTTCTTCTCCTCCCTCACTCTGAGCAGTAGGAAGCAGCAGGCAGACTGGATGTGAATATAATTCATGCTGGGCTGAGGAGTTTGTGTGATGAAAGCAACAGAGCGCTGCCAAGGAAGATTGCTTTACTGCGCTCCTCCAAGCAGATTTGAAAGTGTCTCAGAACGGCTCAGATGAGGGTTGGATTATAGACTGACCCGCAATGTCTCTGTCATTCTGCTGTGTGTTGTGTGGATCATACCGCACATATGAGGTGTTAGGTCTCACACACTCACACTAACCATGATGTATGATCAGTCTGGTAGTCGTGTGCCAGAGAGATGGACTGTTTGAAACATATTCAAACATATATTAAAATAGACAGACAACTGTTTGAAACATATTCAAACATATATATTAAAATAGACAGACATTTTTTAAAAAATGTTGATGAATATATTCTTCTGACCTTTTGTTACAACATTTTCAAATATTTTGGCAGACATTAGATTTTAATTAATTTAATAGTGATGCATTAGTAAATTGTTGCAGATCTGCCACTTGTAATTTACCATTGGTGCTGAGAAATTAGTCGACATGGAATACAGTAGCTAAGCTAGCGGAAAATACTTTTAGATGCTAACTGTTGTTGCTGATTTGCAAGTGATGTCATGAATGCCCACTGGTGTCTGTTTCTCTTCTGTGTCCCTCACAGTGTTACCTTTGTCGTTACATTTGTTGAAGGAATTTATATTTGTAATCTCACCAAACATCTGGTTATGTTTTGAGAGAAAAAAAAAATCTTTCAAGTGACTTACTCTGACACACTTCTTCTTTCTGTGGAACATCTAGGTCTAAAGATGCAGTGGACCCCGGAGCACACACAATGGGCCGAGCAACACTTTGACATCTCGTCCACTACCCGCTCACCAGCACACAAAGTAGAAGCCTACAGAGGGCACTTGCAGAGAACATACCAGTACGCTTGGGCCAACGATGACATCTCTGCACTGACTGCCTCAAATCTGCTGAAGAAATACGCAGAAAAGTACTCTGGGATCCTAGAGGGCCCAAATGAAAGAGCCCTGCTGTGTTCCTACTCTGAGAGCAACACCGGACTCATGAACGGACGAAAGTCAGAGAATGAGTCCTGGCAGGAGGGGATTTACCCAATGAACTGTGCTCCAGATGTTATATCTGTGAGCAAAGCTGGAATGACAGCTGCCTTACCCCCTACAGATGTGTCGGCCAGTATAGGCAGCTCCCCGGGGGTGGCCAGCAGCCTGTCTGAGCCCAGCTATTCCAGCAGTAACTGTGGGAGCCACACAGCCACCACTCTCCACTCGGGCCTCTCCTCTCAGGAATACACTGCCGCTTACAACGGCTCCTACTTACATTCTAGTTACAGTGGGCAGAACACCCCAGCTCTCCCCTCCCCGCATCCTTCTCCTTTGCACAGCGCTGGGCTCTTACAGCCACCGCCTCCCCCTCCTCCCCCGTCCTTAGTGCCAAGCTACAACACCGGGTCTCCGAACCTCCCAAACTACAACTATCCTCCGACAGGTTACCCTTCCCAGACTGCTGTTGGCCCTGGTTACAGCCCTGGGGGAGCGCCTCCTCCTTCTGCTTATCTGCCATCCGGCATTGCGGCCCCCACACCAATCCCCCCTTCCACACTGCCTGGCTACACCTACCAGTCCCATAATCACACACCAATTGCACTAACACCTTTGAACGGCAGCACATCCAACTCGTTAAAACGGAAAGCTTTCTACATGAGCGGACATGGAGATATGGACTCTAGCTACGGCAACTTCAATTACAGCCAACAGCGCTCTTCACACAGCCCAATGTACCGAGCACCAGACAGCAGTGTCACAGACTCTAACAGAGGCAACGGCTTCGAGAGAAATACTGAAGCGTTCAAACCAACGAAACAAACGATGTCTTCTGATCAAAGAAAATTCAGCATGCACTCCGGCCGAGCGTTGACTCCTCCGTCGTATAGTTCCACCAAAAGCTCTGTGGGCGACCTCAGAACCGCAGAGCCCTACGGCAAGTTTGGATCACCGATTATGAGTGAGCAAACTGAAGAGCACAGACAGCATCTCGCTCATTCGCTCGGCACGGCTACCTCATCTGTCCACGCTGCGGAGGAGCAGCTAAAAAACAGTGATTCCAACTTGGTGGAGATGGTAACCAGTGAAATCCTTCAGCAGTGCCCTCCTGTGGACTGGAGTGACATTGCAGGTCTAGATATGGTTAAAGCTGCCATCAAAGAGGAGATACTATGGCCGATTTTAAGGCCAGATATGTTTAGCGGACTTGCCACCTTTCCCCGGAGCCTCCTTTTGTTTGGACCTCAGGGAACCGGCAGAGCACTCCTGGCCCGCTGCATGGCTAGCCAACTTGGGGCTGCTTTCTTGAGACTCAACAGTACAAGTCTGGTTACAAAATGGTTGGGGGAAGGGGACAAAATCATCCAGGCTTCATTCCTGGTGGCCCGTTGCCGGCAGCCGGCCGTGGTGTTCATCAGCGACGTGGACCTTCTGCTGTCGGCCCAGCTCAGCGAGGAAAGCCCGGTGAATCGCCTCAAGGCTGAACTTCTCATGCAGCTTGACAGTGTTCTGACCTCCGCTGAGGAACATGTCCTGGTGGTGTGCTCCACCAGTAAGCCTGAAGAGATCCCAGAGTCCCTTCGGAGGTACTTTACCAAGCGGCTGCTCATCCCCTTGCCCGATGGAACGGCACGACACCAGATAATCAGCCAGCTGCTCTCGCAGAATAACTACTGTCTGAGTGACAAAGAGATGTCACTGCTGGTTCAGAGGACAGAGGGCTTTTCAGGACTGGACGTGGCCCAGCTTTGTCAGGAGGCTCTAGTGAGTCCTCTCCATGGTATCGCTGGTACTGACCTGTCAATTCATCCGAGTCAAATGAGACTCGTCTCTTACCAAGACTTTGACAACGTGTTTTGCAAATTTCAGCCGAGCATATCACAAAAAGAACTTGACATGTACACCGAGTGGAACAAAATGTTTGGTTGCAGTCAATGAAAAAAAAAAAAGGAACGAAAATTCTTGAATCTTTAATGTGTATTTGGCCTTCAGTGAACAATACAAAGAGTGGCGACATACAGCGAGAGGATTGTCCTGGAAAATTAGACCTTTGTAATCACTAAATAACTGCTTTATGTGGCTGAAGCCATCGCCCTTATGCTACGTGTAAAGGCCGCCCCCCCCTCACCTTTTGTACATATCTATACATATATATATTAAAATATATATACTGTTCTGCTGATCTTGAGATTTAGTTGCTATCAAGTGCCTGAGGTGGTGCTCTTTTCTTTAGTTTTTTTTTTTTGCCTCACGACCTTCATCGCGACATGTCGATATAAAAGCTTTAAAACGAGACAAAACACGCTTTTTATTCTTCGACCATTCGAACGGTGTTCAACGGTTGTGTCAATCTTAGCGCTCTCTGTTGTGTTGTGGTTATTTTTTAGATTAATTCGATGCATTTGCGAAAAAAAAAAAAACA
>NC_024322.1:11892054-11897530 GCF_000523025.1 Cynoglossus semilaevis
TTCTTTTATACCCAGTCCTTAATCCTTAGTCAAACTCGCCCCATTTCTGAACATGTGAATGCGTTTACGGTGACGATACCACAATTGTTTCATTTCCCAAATACAAAAAACCTTTAAATCCAGATAAATTAACTAGTGACTAACTAACTAACTAATAGACATTTGTTTTAGGCTGATGAGTGATGACTTAAGAATTTTTTTCCCGTTGGGTAAAACCGTTCCTTCAGTTCTCTTCATTTCCTTGTCTGCAGTCTTAACAGATCATGTGATCATGCAGAGCAGAGATAAATTTGAAGAAGAAAAAATTGCACTGACAAACGTCTGGCTGTTGAGAGAAGACAACTGCCCCCGAGCTTTTTCATTTCCATCCTGCTGCTGTTTTATCACGATGGCGACCCTAAGGATTAGAGTAGAGCTTAAGTTTCTTTTCCACCTCAGTTTGTTAGTTATCTCTGAAAAGACAAAGACGCAACCACAGCACAATGTCAACGCCAAACCAGGTATTGTGCTACATGAAAAAAAAATCTATTAGCTTTACAGCCAACATTATGACCAACCGTGTAGTTTCTCACCACGTCACGCACTTAAAGGGAAAAACCACTTTAATATAAGGTTTGGTATAGAACACACTATGCCTTTGCCTTAGGACAGTTTGGTCTCTGATGTGATCTGACGGTGTGAGCCTCTCCAATCCAATGATATGTACAGGTTTCCTTTCTTTACATTCAGTGTATAAAGAACGTTAGTTTGGACTGTAACTCTAGTACATTACATCCTTCCATTTCCTCATTGTTGTCTCTAAGCTGTTCCAGTGTTAGTATTTACTCCCACCGCTATTTATTACATACATCAGTGTGTTTTAATTCACTCCTTCAGTCAAAGGAAGCGCAGGCCTGACAGCTCAATTGGCAAGTGAAGGTATTGAATGCAATACGTCCTCTCAGTTGGAAAGGAAAGCCAAGCACTTGGGGCGCAATGGGGAAAAAAAAAAAAACCCACTGAAGATGAGAGTACTGTATGTGTATAATACTGCAGAGTATTATAAAAGGACCTCCCTCTTGTTACTGTTGTTGTTTTGAATTATTTTTCTTCAAGTTTGCTTTCTATTGCACTCGTAATACTTTTTAGTATATTTGTTACACAGTTGTCGGACACGAGTTGACAAAAAAACTCTTGGAGCGTTTCACACCGTTTTTGTTTACAACGGGACGGCTTCATTATTTGAGGAAATTGGAAATTCAAGCCAAAACCTTCTGGCTCATTTGCCGTAGGATTTCACCGACAGTTTGATGTTGCGTAATTACACATTAAAGCAGTATCAATATAAAAACATGGAGCATTTTAACTTGTTGCACAATGAAGGAAATGAGCAAAAACTGTAAAACTCAACTTAGTGTTGTGTCAGTAATAAAGCCAAAGTGTGACAACGCTCCTTGAAAGACGCTACGTGAACTTTGGTTATTTTTGAATTTTTGTTATTTTCATCAATATAATTGGACAAATGGACCAAGTTGTTGATGACAGATATGATCCAAAGGTAGCTCCAAGTAACAAGCAGAAAATGCCATTTCAGTGAGTTATTAATAGCTATTGGTAATTAACTAAGCTGTCACAATTGTTTATTTTAATAATTTAATTAGCCAAGGTGGTGGATAAGTGCCATTAAAAGGTGTAAAAAAAGGAGGTGTGTGACGGTAAAAAAGAGAGAAGAAGAAGTTCCACTGGATTTGATCAGAACTTTGGATTCTGTCCATTATTGAAAGGTCGTCATGTACTGAGCACAAATGACACTAAAACAGACAATTCTTTACTTGACACAGTTACACAGATATACATTTACCATGAGGAGTGTATATTGTTCCATTCTGTAAATTATTCCTATATTATTGCATTTCATTCTGAAGGTTGATGTGATCCAAGAGCCAAAAGTCATGAACATGAGTTCAACAGAACCTGTGATAAGCACACTGAATATGACGCTGATGGAATTATTTCTTCTTTTTTTTATTTTGTCCATTTGGTTTTGTTTTTATTACTGCTTTAAGATTTGTACTCCATCCTATTTTTTGTAGTCTCTGCATTCTTTTATAACCATTTCTACCTCATTACTACATTTGGAACATGTAGTATTTGTGTCCTGTCATTTTGAATGTCATTCGTTTGTGGAAAAAAATTTGAACAATTAAAAAAAATAAAAATAAAATAATAATAATAAAAAAAAAATCATGAACGCTTGCCCTGGATCCAGAGCAGTTTACCTCAAAAAGACTGTCTTTACACTGTCATTTAAACAAAACGAAAAAAAGTATACTGCACATCCCGGACCGATCCTTCACAGCAACTTAATTTTGTCATCACCGTTTGCTTCGATCCTCTGTCTGTTGTTGTACTGCGCACGTCACCGTGTATTTATTTGTACTTGCAGTATAAAGGGCGAGTGCAAAGGTTGCGACTTTGAAAATACGCCGGGATTTGAACTTTCGACTTTCTCATATACTGTATGTATAGAAAAAAAAAACAGACTTGCACATAGCTGTATGTATTGTACATTTGCTAATGATATACAGCGTACACACCGAGATGCACCACATACATGTTTATATGTGTGTATGTATTGCCATGGTTACGGTACAGTCGGTTAAAATGTATTTTAATTTCAAGGTACATAAAAGTTATTAAAAAAAAACGGAATAAAAGTGTTTTCATTTTTTCCTGAGAAGTGTAGTATTTGTTTGTTATTACTACAAACCCTTTTTTTTTTTTGGAGTACTAATCCTTCGTATACATGTCAGGACGTAACTGGGAGTACAATTGTTTGAAAATACAAATTTTTTCTTCCAACAAATTCACCATGTTTCTGGGTAAGTACATAAATATATATATAAATATATATACATTTCCAATGGAAATAAATGAACAGCTATGATTAATAATTCCTCTCTCACTGTATGTATCACTAAGCAGTGTCTTCTCCGCGTGGGTAGTTTTTGTGCAATTACCATTACTGATAAAAGGCCCTGCATGTCATACTGCTGCTGCTGCTGCTGCTGCTGCTGCTGCTGCTGCTGCTGCTGCTGCTGCTGCCGGTGCTCAGTATCAGATACAGTTAAGAGGCTTCATCTTCCAGTCCCACATTAGGTAAATAATATTGTATTTTCTTATATACATTTGTCTTTTGCCCTAACTCTGCATGTTAAATCACTGTTTTCGCTAAGGGGTCGGAAAATAAAGTCAGAATTCTAATTATGTGTAATAATCCATGTGCCTTATTGAATTTAAAAAAAACATAAATCCTGGTTTAAAGAAAAAATATTATAATCTTGAATTTGTAGTGTCAGTATATGTTGTATTTTTTAAGTATTACAGTATAAAGACAGGAAGTAAAGTTCTAGACAAAATGGAGTAAAATTCCAGAAAGGTTTAAGGAGCGTGATGTCAAATTCTTGTGCACGTCTTCCTCTCTGTCTCCCCTAACCACAGATAAGAACACACACACACACACACACACACACCGCCTCCCCCTCCCTCCAATACTGCAATCTCCCCCAGAGAACTGTCCTTAATGAAGTTCACCTGGAAGTCAGAAGTTTCATTTAGCAGGAAAACTACAGGAAAGAGTTTTTTTCCCCAGGAAGTTCACATACGATTTAAAAAAAAAAAAAAAACAACACGATGATTTAAAACCTGGTGTTATAGATGAATATCTACTGAATATCAAGGCAACGTCTTTATGAATGTACCAGCGGAGACATGTCCAGACGGCGTGTTGTCTCCGTCCGTCTCTGTCCACACCAGTCTGAACCGGAGACATTTGAACAGGAAGGAGAAAGAAAAAAAAAAGATCCTGATAAGAGGAAAAAATAAAGTTGAGTCAAACAGATTACACTGCAGTTATTAGTGGCTATTTTGTAAATATCAAAGATCCACTTGTCCCAGTGTTCTGTGCCTCATTTGCATTCTGATGAAACTGGAGTGGATGTGCGTGAACTCCGAGGTTATCTGCGGCGCTGCAGCGGCGAGCGGTTGAATCAGACAGCTCCGCCAGCACATGGCTCAAGAGGATGAGCCGCGGACCTCTCTTCAAATCACTTCCTTCATAACAATTAAAATATGCAAAGTGATAATTTTCCTTAAGTAGCCTTAAATGTGCAATCTATTTAAATGTGAGGGAAATTGCCTAAAGCTTGGGGTGTATGTGTGTGTGTGTGGGGGGGTGGGGGGGGTGGGGGTAAATTATGCAAATAACAGAACCGACTCTTGAAAGCCTAATTTTTCTGTAATAAGCACACTGTTTCTTTTTCCCTCTTCTTTTTTCCCCCCCGTCTTCCTCTTATTAAACGCGGCGCTTCTTTTGCTCCGTCTGATGGCTATATCTGACACAGGCCTGTGGAACTGACTGCCGGACTAAACGCTCAAGCGTTAGCGTAGCTTTTAGGAGACAGTTACATTCACAAAGTAATTATGCAGTGGAGAGTCCAGAAATAAGGTTTAATTACACAGTAATCACTTCTGATGGACACTGCCGAGTGTGAACACTGCCAGACTGCAATCCATCAATGACAAACCTCTGGCCACTTTTAATTCCTGCTCATTTGCATCATAACCTCAGCACCAAGTTCCACAAACGCTGTTAAATGTTAATGGGACCTGTCTCTCAACTCAAAATGGATGCTTAAGCCATTTCACTTCTCCTTTTCTCTCTATCTCTTTCTCTTCCATCAATGCGCTCTCTCTCTCTCTCTCACCATTTCCTTAGAACACACACACACACACTCACACACACACACACACACAGTCCATATCTCTACTCTTTTCTCTCGCTTCAATTCTCACATTCTCTCAAGTCCTCACACCAATAGCCCCCTCTTCAGAGCACAGGAGACGGTGCACGGTCACTGCTGTGCTAATTGGGAGCAACATGTAAAGTTTTATCTCTCGAGTGCTAACAAACCGTACAGACAAGGATGATTCCTTTGGAGTGTGTGTGTGTGTGTGTGTGTGTGAGAGAGAGAGAGAGTACAGTTGAGAGACTGCCTTAATGTGTTTCTCACACATTCACACCACTACAAAGTGTAAATGTTTGTTCACATTAGCACAGGGAAACCACTCCAGTTATAGCGCCCTCCTCAGGGTGGGAAAAAAAATATTGATTTTTTTTTTGTATCTAAGGCTCTGATTATCAGACTTCTCATTGGATGTGACTGTCACCTGTGGTGTATGTCACACTCAACCGCAGTTATCATCAACTGGTGGCCCGTGGGCCAAATCTGGCTCACCGAACTGCCTAATCCGGCCTGCGACTGGATTCCAAAATTGTGAGAATCTAAGAGAGAATATCTGTTTGTTACCCCCAGGGTTCAGGCCCTCCAACAAATATATTTGTTGAGCCCTGCTCTGCATTTTCAGCTCCAAGCACAAAACTATGTGTAATGCTATGGCAGCACCAGCAGGAGACCCCTCCCCAGACCCCCCCCCC
>NC_024322.1:11897709-11902797 GCF_000523025.1 Cynoglossus semilaevis
ACAATTCATATAATTCAATTTCACATTTCCACAGAGTGGCCAAAGTGGTGTAGTTACCACACGAGTGTGTGGGCCTCCTTTGAAAATGATGGGATCACTGAGCGTTCCACTAACGGCAGAACCGTTCTATCAAGTCAAATTGATGATAGTCAGCTGGGACGGACCCTGACCCCCCGACCCCCACCCCTTTTACGATCCATTAAAGAATAATGATATCAGAATATCCCATAGCAAATTAGTGTCGTTTTCTTTCCTTTAAGGCATTCCACAGTCAATTATTAGCATTAATTAATGTCTATAAATTAAGATCTAACATCAAAAGTGACCTATTTTTTTTTCCTTGAAACCTCAGTTAATTAATTTCTAATTATAATTGCCCTGTTCTGAGTTTTTTTCTAGTGATGGTCATCACAAATTGAAAAAAAAAAAAAAAATTAAGGAACATCCAAAAATTGAACCTTAATTGGATCTTTACTTTTTTTTTTTTTTTTTTTTTTACCAATTCTTTATTTAAGTCAATGGCTCTCTTTGGACTGTCTTAACCCCTGGCAGGGAACAAGTGGAGCTAATGGGGAGCAGAGGCGGAGGAATACATGTCCAACAGCCACATTTCCTCCAGTCAAGGCAATCATGGGAAACACAGGACGTCACATTTCCATCCTGTTGAAGCCCCCCTCCATAACGTCATTATCTCCAGCAGATCTGCAGGCTCCTCTGACAGGGGCCATGTTATCCAGACACCGGGGAAATGCAAATTGATTTCATATCAGCCGTGGCATTTTTAAGGCCTGCGCGTGTTACATAGACTGTCATTTCAGGCTAGAGATATGAAAATCAGAGGGAAATGTCAAACTGTGGAGGTACTGCATCATAAGCAGCGTGTTGTTTACTCTGATCGCCGGCTCACAGTACAAGATACTTCTTAATGACGTACTGTCAGGAGTTGAATCGGCGGCTTCTCTTCCCGTGTTGCCTTGTCAAACGGCGGTCCAAACAGACAAACAGGAATGTGGCGGATTAACGCGACGCAGCGGAAGGTTTGAGGAGGGATTATTGTTGAGGTGTAATTAATTTGAATGACAGCATCAAAATAAATCTCACTTAAACGCAGTGAAAGCTGCTTTAATAGCTGCTTAATCACACCACTTAAATGTGACAGCAGTTTATCACCCAAATTACCATGAACTCCACTGAGTTTTAAGCCTCTCCATGTTTATAAAAGAAAACGATATAAACTCCAGTCCACTGCTGAGGCAGCCCTTCTGGAAATGAACGAAAAATATTCCAAACTTTAATCACTTCATCTGGTGTGGAGGGAAAATAATCTGAAGGATGTTTAACTTGACACAGTTCTTACTGTCTTACTGGTGGACAGGGTGAACTGAAGGGACTCTGGACGCAGCTGGGACTTCCTGGTCAGTAGAATGTCAGTAACAGGAATGGAACGACTGAAGGCAGTCAGAGGGGGAGGGGTTAACGAGACGCAGGTGGGGGTGGTCAGGTGATCACCACAGCAGGCGGTGACAGGCAGAGGAGGCAGGAGGTCAGGAACGTGGAGGAGAAACAGAAACAGAGAATAAACTGAAACTACAAAGAACTAAAGACACAACTTTAGTTCACCTGTGGAGCCGGACGTCACTGGAGAAACTCTGGCTCGTTATTGGCTGAAAAATCCCAGGTAATCCAGTTTGGGATTGGGATTCCAGATTAGGTTAAAAGCTCACTCTTGGTTGACCGTAGGTGTGAATGTTAGTGTGAATGTTAGTGTGAATGTTAGTGTGAATGTGTCTCTGTGTTTGACCATGTAATGGACTGGACAACGGTAGGATTGGCTTTAACCACAAAATGCTATAGTAACCACATAGGTGACAGTACCCTGACATATATTTTTATATATTCAGTATAAGAAGTATATGCAGTTTATATGAGTTTTTTTCAATCTAGGTAGAGATTTTTTGCCAGATCATTTAAAAAATAGCTCCCAAGGCAAAAAAAAAAAAAAAAAGTGGTAGAACACAAAAAATAGCTCCCAAGGCAAAAAAAAAGTGGTAGAACAATCCAGAACTTTTCTCTAGAATATCATGTTATTTCTCTTTGGGCATTATAAGAACATGAACATTAATGTTTTTAAGTAGATGCAAGTAAATAAACCACAAACAACTGTGTATGGCCGTGGCGTTCAGGGTGAATGCTAACGTGAGATTAGCACCTCCAGACAGACAGCTGTGTGCGAACAGGTCATCAACAGCTTAGGAAACATTAAAACACCCAGAATGTGGGTTATTACCTTTTTAAGATAAACATTTTTTTGCTGTCAGTCCAATATTAGAGGGAGAGGAGTGGAAGAAAGAGTAAAAAAAGCAGATGGCTAAAGATGAAGGTCAAAAGCAATTGAGAAGTTTGTCAAAATCTGATGACATAAGCAATCTGTAAGGTGTTATTGCATCCAAGCTTGAGGTGCGGAGAAACATATTGAAATTACAGAGACTGAAAAAAACAAAAAAACAACTGCAGCTGCCAGCACACTGCCAGGAATGATTGCCCCGAGTGNCCTCCCCCTCCCTCCCTTCACTCGCATGGCTGCCTGCCAGATGTGTGGAGAGGCATATCTGGATTTAATGATATTACAAATGCCTTTCCTTATACTCAATAATGGCTGGGTTCTGATTAATACGTAACTGTCAGCACCTTATCATGATACAAATAGAGTTGTCTGTCACTCTGTATTGAGTCATCAATTCTACTTGGCGACGAGGCTCGTTCGCCATACCTAATCATCTGTCTTGTTGGGAAGCCTCCGGGGCTGATCAGATAGCGCTTGTAACCATCACAACACAAGCTTTCTGGGGGGAAATTGAGTGGCTCCTATTATGCCCGCACTCTTAGCGATGTCTAAGATTTCTTTGTACATAAAGCAAAGGCTGGAATAAATCACAGAGTACACCCACATTTCTATTGATTAAAGCCATTCCCATGCCTACGTCTGCTGAATCGTCCACAGAATAAAGAGCAGCTTTATATTTTGTCCTGTCAAAATGTTAGGTCACTCTATCAAGGCTGGCCAGCTCTGTACAATGGCACAGTAAGGCTTCTGTTGAGACACACCAAGAGGCAGAAAATGAAGGCTTGTATTTTTTTTTTTTTTTTGCAATAGAAACCAACTGAGAGGAATGGCTTATTTTATTTTTCCCCACTGGGTGTCGTTGCTCAGCACTGTGAGTAAATGTAGAGTTGTTTCTAGAATTTCTTTGAATATGGAAAAAAAAATCAATATAATTAAAATTTAGTTTGAATGATGTAACAATGGAAGCTCATATAGTGCAGTGTTTTCTGACCTTTTTTCAGCCACGGCCTGTGTTTTACATTAGAACAAGCCCAGGGCCTGTTTAGTTGAACAGCACACTGATATACTGGCAGAAATGGAAGAAAGGCAACTGAGAAGAAAGTAATTATAGCCATCTGAATCAATTGTTCTGCCTGTCACTGTCATATAAATGAATATATATATTTTTTAATATCTTAACATTTTGTAAATCCAAACACTAGCAGATACACTGTTCACAACTGCTTGTCCTCAAAGATAAAATATACAGTAATATTGTAAACTTATAAATATTACTTCCAAAAATATTGTGCCAACTCATTAAGTATTTTACTTAAACTGCATTGAGAATCAGAATGAACTCTATACGTGGTTGTGGAAATACACAACACACGTACGTAAACGTACTTCAATCAGACTGATGACCAGTGTTGTCCCACACTGTCTTCTGTCCCTCTGCATTCTATACAATTATCCTGATGAGAACTTGAAAGACGTGTGTTAATGTGGGAGTGTGAGAAGGCCGCGAGCCTAAAGACCCCGCTTTCATTTATCTCCCCGACATCAGGGAGCTCAAGCTTGGCGTCACTCAAAGCTTTTTTTTCTTTTCTTTTTTTTTTCCTTTGAAATTCCCTGAGCAGACCCACAAATTAAGCTCACTTCTTTTGGTCCAAAGATGAGACCAGCCCTGAAGTAAGACAGCTTTCCCTCCCTTTTATCAAGAGTTTGCATTCTGAACCCTCAGAACTCCACAGTCCTATAAATCTCTCCAAAATCTCTCCCTCCTCATCGTCAGCCTGTGATAACAAACCATATGGAAAAGTCTGTCTTAAAACTTAAACTTAAACTTAAACAAAAAAAACTTGTTGTAGATACATGCAGTTTATTTGTAGTAAAGTAGTAACAATGTATTCTTAACAAAAAATAATATTTGAAAAAGCGTTGCTAGCGAGCTAGCCAATGCAGTTTAATGCCTGAATATAAATCGCAGAAACGTTTGCCATTTTGCGTCAGTATTTTTGGTCACAAAGCTCAGTTTATTTCCCATCATTCACCAGTGAATGATCCATGGACTCCAAACAAATCCTCACCTGGACCAAAGGGGAGTGGCAATCACTCAGGGTTCACCAATGAAGCGCTGTCTTCTATGAGCCGGCCAATGAGGACGAAGGCCACATTATTTGGATACAGTATGATTTTAATTAAAACAGAGGGTTGAATTTACTGAGTTAATGTCTTAGAAATAAATATTTCATCTGTCATTTGAAATCAAACGTTTTCTGAGACCTTAGTTCCTTCTGTTCATTTTTGTCTTTTTTTCGCTGTTTCTCCATCAAATCCCCACAACTTGGAGGGCATCGGATTCTTCTCCTGCACGGAGATTCTCAGGAGCAGATTATCTAAATCTGCTCTGAGCATTCAAAAGGCCTGGGACCGTACACTCCCCCAGCAAGTTCATTATCATTCTCAGGTTATCCAAGGCCCAGTGAATCTGGAACGCAAATGAATTAGTGAGTATTAAGAAGTCTCTGTGGTCCACGAGCTCTCCAAATCTCCTCCTCAAGATAAAAGGTACACAGGCAGGGCTTAGACCCTGTCGCTCTCCTCTCTGCCGGTGCAGAAAGTTAGCCCTAAATCTGCACGCCCATCCCCGGACACACACCACCGCCGCCTTTAGAAGCTATAGACGATTACTGTCACCTGAAATCTCTCCTGATCATTTTTTTTTTTTTTTTTAGCGATGGGGGAAAACAAGTGAGGGTGGG
>NC_024322.1:11903106-11905547 GCF_000523025.1 Cynoglossus semilaevis
TTTTTTTTTTTTTTTTGTAGCGATGGGAGAAATCAAGTGAGGCTGGAAAGCCAAGGCTGCCGTCACTGGCGATTAATTGCAGCAGTGGACGCTGGCGCCTCAGTGCAGCTGATCCCTGGGTAGGAAGGGCTGCCTCTCATCTCAGCCACTCTGAAGTCATCAAAGGACTCACCTCCACCTGCAGACTCAACCTCCACCGGGTAAGAAGTCTTGGCTGTGTTGTGTCAGTGATTCTGTCGTTGACAATGATCGCACAAACCTCATGTCCAGAAATGTTGCCACATGTTTGGAACCAAAAAAAAATATATATATACTGCTTCACTGGGACCTTTATTTATGAAGAAAATGTATTTTCTGATCTGCCTCAGACAAATCTGGACTGCAGGCCGGACAGTCAAGAGGTTTGACTGCCCTTCATGTAAAGACTGACTTCAGAATATAAATATTTTTTTCATTTTTGAGGTAATGTAAAAAATGTAGTTATTTCATAAAGGTAAAACAAACCTATTTTTCTACTCAAATTAATTGAGGATTGAATGAACAGACGATGACATGAAAACAACAAACTTTTTTTGCATCTTTCAGTGTAAACTCTGTGTTTAGTGTAATGACAGGTATTATACTTTAAAACTATATATTTGCTGACCCCTGCTGACCCCTGCTGTAACCATGTCAACTAAGGAACCATTAAATGTAATCAGTTAATCAGTGATAATGATATAAATATTTGTTCTCCATTTTCTTGGACACTTTAAAATCATCACATTTGAAGTCAACTCTGTGATTTTTGTATCCATTTTCTGATTGACAAGATATAATAATAAGAGTGGTCTCTCTGTGCTGACTGTTTTTTTCCCCTCCTTTTCTCACCATCCGGCTGGTCCTTTGTAACAGACTGCAGAGTCTGCCTCTCCCTCAGCTCATTCACTATCAAACCCTGCCCTTATGCTGGACATCAAATGACCAGCTCGCCCCCCGAGGAGCTCTCAAGTTTCTTCATTTCAGCAGCCGCCTGGCTCTCCTCTGGTCAACAGCCCAGCACGCAGGGAGAGGGGACATCTGCCCGTCTGAGGATAAGGGACAGACTGGCTGCTGATCCGTCTGTCAGGCCCTCGGACTGGACCTCTGACGTCACCGCTCCTTGTTATTCGTGGAGCAGCACATGGATCTGATGTATACGCCGCAGCATTGTCGGTGCCGCGGCGGTCAGAAAGACAGAGGCGACGCAGGCTAACGCTCCGATGCTAAGGGTTCAGCCTTTAGCGTTTGGCACAAGGTGTTCACCAGCAACAGCAGCAGCAGCAGCAGCACAGAGCAGAGACTCTGAGTGAAACTATAAATATATTTCACCCTCAAGTACGACAAGTACTAGTACACAAGCAGCATGTGTACTCACTGACAGGAATGTGTTTAGCACTGATTCTCCCCTAATGGTTATCTCTATCTTCACACACCTACATCAACCGGGAGAAGAGGCAGCGATCGATACGGACATATTTGCATAAAAATCAATTTCACCGCAAGTAAAGGAGATGGAGATGGAGCTGCCTGGAAAAAGACGCCACCGGCCGTGTCTCCCGTCTAACGTAGAAATCAGTTTGTTTCTGGAACATAGAATTTGTTCCGTTAATGTAGTTTTTTTTTGCATTGATTTGTATTACAGATACAAAAAAGTCTAAAAGATTATTTAAGCACTATGAATTTTGTAATGTTGTACTTGAATATCAGTGGAATTATTTATTACTTATTGTGTTAAGGAATGCCAGCTAGGACTTATGTGAGAGCCACTGTGTGAATTTTTGGTGGTCCCAGTGTAGCAGTTATCACTTCTGCCCTGCAAGCAGAGCAGAGAGTCCTGTGTTTGATTCCCAGAGGAACCACATGCTTGGCGCCTCCTGGGGGGCAGTCTGTTAACAGCATATCTGCTGCTAACAACAATTTCCCAAATATGGGATCAATATAGTACAAATTCTTCTTCTGTTGGTTCAGTGATGGTTTTCAGGATTAAATCCTCTCCTTGTTTAGCTTCCCTTTTGTTCATTAATAGAATTCTACTCTGTGTATTTCTGTATTTTGTATACTAGTTTTTTGAATTGCACATTTTTAGATGTTTTTCGTCTCCAGGTCCGTGGTGTCGATCAGATTCTGGCTGATCCTAAAAAACAAAAACCCAGCACCCTGGTGTGGGATGTGTTTCAGCCAGAGCAGCAGCGTACAGTAAATGATCTTGTGCGTTTGACTGCTGGCCGCCAGCCACATCTATATGAGCAGAGGAGGACCGCTACGAGGAGCCCACACCTCCTGGACTGAGGCGGAGGTGAAGGAGAGAGTATCACACTCTCCTTGTCAGCTGCAAGGGTAATTACTGCTGGCTGAAATTACTCAACATTTGTTTATTAGCTCCCCAGAGCACACTGTAAATAGATTGTCTGTTATAGTCC
>NC_024322.1:11905590-11905957 GCF_000523025.1 Cynoglossus semilaevis
TCCCACCTCCTGTTTGCTGTGTGCCAGCCTGCTGCTCACTTATTGAACAGCTAGAACCAAGGAGCCATGTTAAATGTGATTGTTTTCCATTAGCTACATCCTGTCTAATACCTCACTTGTGCGTCGCAATTACTGAATTCTGCCATGCAACATAACCTTCATTAGCTGACTGCAGCGTCCTGCAGCTCCACCGGCCCTCGGACCATTTTTCATTTTAGTTTTTTTTTTTTTGTATTCATGAGTGGGGGGTGTTTTAATTCAATATTGATTTCTGCATAGACACTCTGTGCCATTTCTCGGCGTGCTGCATGTTTACCATGTTTTAAGTGCATGCAGTTGATCGAACGGGGGGGCACAAGGGTTGGGG
>NC_024322.1:11906115-11908615 GCF_000523025.1 Cynoglossus semilaevis
GTTCCTGTCAAAGATGACATTCTGAAACATTTGACCCACTAAAATGAATTCACGGCCAGAGCCCAGTGACAGAGGAGAGTAATTCATTCCCTGAAAATGTGAGGAGATAAAAAAAAAAGTAGAGGCACTGGTCCTGTCAAAGGAAGAAGAAGGCGCTGGAGGATGGGGGAGTTTGGGGGAGGTGGGGGACAGAGAATGTAGTGTATTAATATGAATGAAAAGTGTGAATGAAATATATATATATATTCACCCATGTCGATGGAGAAAATTCCTTTTTTTTTTTTTTTTGGTCCCAGTGTGAAGCATTTCGCCAAATAACTCTTCAGCAGACAACGCTCGGACGCTCGGGTGATAATGGCCCAAATGTTGTTCCGCAGACAGAGACATCAGTAACGGCGATATTTAGCTGTAAAATGAACTAAAGCAGCATGCTCTGTGTGGCGGTGACAGGTAGAGCACGGCTCCCTGGGAACCGCAGTAATAAAAGGCTAGCTCTCTCCTGCATCATCCCTTTTCCTCTAATGTTACCCTAATAAAAGCAACTGCCGAGGTGACTGCGCACAAATAAGGACTTAAAGCTGCTGGACATCTATCCTCGGCCCCCGGAGCCACATTACACGCCACTAATGGCCGGTGGAAGCTTCATTAGGATATTAATTCTCCGTCCTTCTGAAGTGATTCCATCCATAATGTGACAGTATCTGGCTGCTAGTGAGACAACTTGTTGTTATTGTTGCCCCACTCCCTCCGTTCCAATTATTTTATCCTCCACCTTCACCCCCGTTCCTTTCTCTAAGCATATTGTTATTTTCACAGTGCCACTGTCTCTGTCTCTCTCTCTTTTTTTTTTCTTTTTCTTTTTTTTCCTGGGAAGAGAAATCTGATAATACTGGGTGTCCTCTGAGATGGAGGCCAGTGGAACGGCTCTCAGCCCTGCCAGGAGCAGAGCTCGCGTCTGACCAGGGGGAGCAGATGGTCAGGTCATTCCAGTGTCTGGGAAACAAGCAGCCACGCTAAACATTAGATGTCATTTTGCATTTTTAAATACAGATCACCTCCTGCCACCTGCAGCCGGCCACAGCACTGTATCCACAGCCAGCAGTCGGGGGGAGTCAGGGGGAGTCGGGGGGGGATGAGGAGTCTCTACAGTTGATGGCAGAAAACAACTGGAGGTAAAACCAGGACAGAACAGTGAATACAGTCACAGACTGGTTAATTACACTCTGATTGAATCACTGTGTGAAGGAAGGGACGTGTTAGTAAAGTGTTTTTATATTATTATTTTCTTCTTTCAGATCCTGATTCATTTTCTTGATGTGACTCCATTATGGACGGACAGAGAATCATTAATCAGGTCGGTATCTCTGATTGTTGATTTAATTTTTTTAAATAAAGGGATTTTAATCTTAATTTTTGTTAAAATATTGTAGTTAAGTGTAATTAATTTTTGATTAATTCATTGGAAAGTTCTACAAGTTAGTTCTACAAAAGGCTATGTTTTGTAATCTCAAATACAATGATATTTGACAGTTTATAAACGAAGCCCAGCCCCAAGCCCAGTGAAGGGCCCCGCCCCCCACTTTGAAATGATCCTAAATTGACTTCTGGTTATCATTTGAGGTTTGTTTTGCTTCTGTGGGTAGACAAGGTAAAAACATTTTTTTAACTTAGTATTATCTCATAATACATAGACATCAGGTGGGTAACTATGTTTTGATGAATGACAGTAAATACTATAGTTTAACAGCAGTGTCACACAATTGTTTGTTTGCTCTCCATTCATACGTATTAGCATCACAAGACCAGCACCTCCCCCGACCCTAAACCTTAAAAATGGTTCGGACTCAACCCTTCCATGAATGGCACAGTTCACGTTTAACCACTTACACACCTCTGGGCCCATTCAAAGGCAGGTGTAATTTTCCTTACAAGAATTCCATTCCATCCCAATTAAACCTTGAACCCATGACCTCCTCCGCCAGCGTGATGCTAACACAGTACCGCGGCGCTCACTTCCTACTGTACCTCTGGAAAAGAACACAGACGTTTCCTGGAGAATATCAAAGTCAAAGAGAAAATAAATTAGAAATATTCAAAATGATTCTTTTTTTTTGTTCCTCCAAAGAGCAGTATCAGAAGGTTTGGGCTTTGTCCAAAAAAAATAAATGAGGGGGGGTAGCGGTGTAGGAGGGTTCATTCATCCCAACGAATCTTCACAAGAACCGGTTATTTATCTATATTTGTGAAGTGAGATGATAATTGCCTCTAAAGACTAAAGAGGAAACGAGATGAAAGATAAAAGGTTGTAACTAAAGAGAACATCAGCAGGAGAGACGGCGAGGAGGCCGAGGAGAACCGCCGCATACATAGTCATGAGTGGAGAACTTCCTGCTTATTATTGAAGTTGAGGAGGAAACAGTGAGAGCGAGGCCAGCGGGCCAGACTAAATAATCCTTGACTGAGCCTCCTCTTCTGAATCCCATATTAGCTGCCCAGATTT
>NC_024322.1:11911115-11912831 GCF_000523025.1 Cynoglossus semilaevis
CATTTGCATCAGACTCCTCTTTTCAGAGGAGCTAAACTGCTTACCATTATTTAAAGATATCTTTTAAATAAGGCCCAAATATGCGGGTGAAACCAATTTAACGAGTGGCCACCAAAGACGTTTGTTAAATGATCTATGGTGAGATTCCGACTGTGTAAGCCTCTTATCGCCGCTGCTATAAAACACACATCGTTCTGTTTCAGGACTGAATTACAGAGATATGAAAATACAATAAATGTGACATTTTAAAGCGCGGCTTACTGGTTAATTACCAACCCATTTCAAATTTGAACCCGGGGAACTTTAGAGGAGCAAGAATTTGTGCCGGGATTGGAACCAGTTTGAGCCGATGTGACGCGAAACAGACCCGGACTGGAGTTCTGACGGCAGGTCGTTGGATTTAAGGTCCAAATCAAATCAAATCAACTCAGAGGAGTGTTACAAATCTGATCTGACTTGTCACTGCTGTACATTTTATCTTCCCCTAAAAATAACATGAGAATGTGACAGAAAAAGCACCGGGAACATATACGGGAGAAACAGGGGGACGGCGAGGACGACATCACTCATGCGGAAGAGCTTAATTACCTCAAAGACAAACAAACGGCTTCTTCTTTTAATTGTCTGCTGATAATCAACGCGGCGGGAGGAAATCACAACACGCCGCGTGTTCTACGCCGGTGCGTGTGGTGCGTCTGCTGCGTGTGCGTCACCCTCAGTCGCTCAGCTGACCAACACGTCGACACCGCAGACGCCACCTTGTCAGGAGAAGCTGCGACGGTTTTCTTCTACGTCTTAATTGCAGAACAATTAAGTTGAAGAGAAATGATCTCCCGGCGATCGACAGAAGTTGTAAATAAAACAGAGAAACATCTGCTAATGAGCTGCTAACATGAGGCCAAACCCCCAACGCCGACGTCTGGAGCGGCGATTGTTGTGATTCTGGGGCGAAACGCTCGCAGACAAAGACAATTTCCTCAAACGCTGCAGATCCAACACTGTGTGTTTGGTGACGGTGTGGATTATTAGACTCTCTGTCTGGTTGAACCGGCGGCCGCTCTCCTCACAGCACACAGTGAAGATGGATGAGCAACACTCCTCGGTTGCCACAGCCACATTTATTTAGAAGCAGTGGGGAGAGTTTTGGAGGTGAGGAATAATTCCAGCCAGCGGTTGGTGCCCAGTTTGAGAGAGAAGAGGAGGACCACCATGGGGCACCTGACAGTGATGAAGAGCATGGGCACATGCTGGCAGATTCATCTTTAGCCACAATAAGAGAGAGTGTGTGTTTGAGTTATAGAGAGGGAGGGGGAGGGAGAGAGAGAGAGAGGGAGAGAGAGAGAGAGAGAGAGAGCTCTGGTAGGAGGGCAGACAATGGCTGAACACAGGTTTAACAATAAACACAGCGCTGAGTATTTTCTCGCAGGTCTGTTCTGCAGCAGCACGGCGCTGGAGCTCCTCGCTGCCACCCGCAGGAAAGGGTGAGACAGGAGACGGGGAGAGATTGAAAAGGAATAACAAGAAACCTCGAGATTTTGTGTGACTCACAAATTGGCACGAGGGCTTTCAAAACATTACCTGCTACTATACCGGTGTTGGTCAATTACCTGTCACTCCGGCGTTCTTTTTATTCCCCACTCCCCCTACTGGGTCCCCTGTGTATCGCGAAACGGCTGATGCCGGTTCAAGTCTCCCCGCCGCCTCCGGTACCCCCCG
>NC_024322.1:11912836-12033680 GCF_000523025.1 Cynoglossus semilaevis
CTGTCAGACAGGAGCCGAACAGTGTGTGGAGAAGTCAGGCATGTAAAACCAGCGCATACCTTTGATGAGTGAAAGATGCGCCTGCTCGTTGGTATTTATGTATTCAAGCTGCCCTCTGCTGTTCACATTTCCAATGACAGAAGATGAAACAAAAGGGAAAAACGTCCAATTCAAAGTAGTGAGGCAACAGACTGACATGTAAAATCATCACAACGTCTGACTCACTGTGTTCTGGGTTCTATGTTCTGTGTTTTGTGTTCTGGCGGGTTAACACAGAAACCAAACTGTTGGTGTTTATTTTCGGTTTCATTCATGTTCACGTTCAGAGTGAAGTTAAAAGACTCATTCATCGGATTGGCAGAAATTTGGATTTCCCCTCTTCATAAAACCGCACGATCTTCAACCTTGCTGAATAAAAATGGCGCCCCCTCTCCACCAACCCCCACCACCACCACCTGACAATTAGATTATTGCTGTGATTTCCAGAAATGTGCGGCCTGAATTATAATAAGTTTATGAAATGCAAGTGGCCCGTATGCTAACTAGGGCAACATATTTCCCCTTCACATTTACATATCATCTGAATTCAGTTACCTGACACAATTGCAGAGATCAGCCCGGCTGATGTGTCAGCTACATGTATGTGTTAGCTTGTAAAACCGGCTGCACTCGGAGTCAAGTGGATGTTAATGCCCCACAGACCCGTCAGTCTGATTTCCCTCATAAAGCGGGAGCGCATTTGAGCAATTGCTCTTCTTACATCTTTTAAGAGGAAATTGTGGAGTTTAACCTTCCAATATTATCTCCTCTTTTCTCTTTGTGCCGGGGACAGGCGTATATCCACAAGGAATTTGGCACAGTCCACACAGTCAAGACGCCGATAATCCCGAGTCTTTGACTGCTGATAAGACGCCCAATTTAACATAATTATAGACCAGTAGTATGAATAGTAACGATTCATTAATTCACGGCGTAGAGGAAGACGATAATTCAAATTTAGCATTTACTCACAATTATCACTCACGGTAATGATTTCATTAAATCCAGCACCGTTTTTGGCATTATAAACATAATTGTTACACAGTAAAAAACAGTCTCACGTAATAAAACGCTGGAGTGTAAATTAAAGGATGTCGGTGGTGCAGTGGAGAGGTGGGGCTGACAAATCCCTCCCTCACAACAAATGCTGTTGACCAACACTATTATTACCTCCACACTTAATTACTTTTTGCTTTTTGGTTTAATTGCTTCAATAAAAATAATCTATAACGCTTTTTTAATTACACTTTGCGAGTGACCTATGTAAAGAGAATTTTATTATGTGTGCACAGTAATTACCCTGTCACAGTCCAGTTAGGGGCTATTGTCTGGTTTTCTTTTGCATAGCTGTGTCTGGCATGACCAGCATACCTAACTACCTATTTACTCAGCTCCGAACTTTTTTTTTTCTTTTGACTCAAAATAACACGTCTGGTCGTAGCATTTAGTGTTTTTTTTTTCTCGTAGAAGACAAGGAAATAAACTTAACTGATAGATTTTTTTTTGTAATGAAAAACGTCAGCAGTCACGTGTTGTGCTGTTGTGCTAAATACAATATTTATTAATAATAAATAATGACCTAAAAAGAGTCTTAAAGACTGGCCTTGGAGTAAGTCACAAAGAATAATAAGATATAAAAAAATAAGACGATATAGTTAAATAAAGAAGCCAACAGTCCGGCCTGAAAAGCCTAGATGTCACTATATAGCAGTTATAAACAACTGGCGGCTGGTGGACTGAGTCTGGCACGCTGGACTGTCCAAATCTGGTCCAAAATAAACATCATGTATCAATGTTAGACTCAAATGTGTGATTTTAATTTAATTTAATTATTTATATTTTATAAATTTTATTTGAATATCTGCCCCCTAAAGTCCAGAAAAAATCTGGGCGTCTGACAAATATAGGTGGCGACCCCTACTGAAATCGTAATGTCAAATGTTAAAACTGTGAGAATTGATGTGAGAATAATATGAGGCACATGTACTGTGGAGTAATAACAATAATTAGCAAGAAAAAAAACAACGCTGAATATAACTCCACGCCCCCTTTGAGGTCCCGACCCTCTCTTTGAGAAACACTGGTTTGAACATGATCCTTCTGTGTATTCACAGCCTTTATTTTTGAATTCGTATGCATTAGCATAGCTGTCAGTTGAGATGCATTAGCAGAGAAAGCAGTCCCAGTGATCCCAGTCACATTTGTTACACGCCGCGGGGAAGACGACGATAAACAGTTTAATTAATAAAAGCATGATTTCAAAAGACACATGGGTGTCCTTTTATAATTTGGACTCTGTCAGCTAAAAGGATTTGTCAGTCTGTAAAAAAAAATAGGTGGGTGTAACAGATGCAACATGCAAGCTGCTAACGAGCTCATTAGTAACTGATACGACCACAATAATTGTGATGTTTTGTCAGTCTCTGTGTGGAATGTGTTCCAGTGTATTATGGTTGGCTGCTATTTACTTTTGGTTCTAGATTTTATTTTTTTTGTTCTCCATCTGTAGCCGTACATCTTTGGAGTATTCTCTGATCTGGCAGTGCCTGGAACTGCAATCCTCAGCTCTGGTATTGTAAGTTCACAAATGTTTGTCCAGGTCTCCGTCCTTATCCATTCCTCCAGTTCTTCCTGCTTTGACTCGTGACAGAGCAGAAAGGAGCGACCCACATGTTAATGCTAATGGTTCTGGCTATTTTAATGACAGACGTTAGTCAACAAGACAGTGTTCCACTTTACACAGGTGCAGAACGTAGAACATATAGAACCTGTGATAATGAGGAACCTATATATTTAAATAAGATTTCAACCACCAAGGTGCAGAACGTACTGTACTTTACACTTCTTTTTGTCTAGGTATATTACAAGGCAGCTACAGTGGTGCAGTGGTGCAGTGGTAGAAACCCATGTCTGCCACAAGAAGGTTCCAGGTTTGACACCACCTAAACCCAGGTTTGGTTACATCCAGTTTAAAAACTCAGTGTGTGTATTTCGTCTGGAAGTACTTCTTCTTATGCTACATATACTACTATATAGTACTGTCCAATATATTGATGTGTATTTCTATATGTTCTCAGCTCAGTTTCACTGAGTTTAACATACAGTCAAATCCTCCACACGTTTCACTTGAATCACGAGGATGGAGAGCAGGTCAGAGCCCGACCCCGCTGGAAGAACGATGTTGAAAGTGGGGTTTTTCTTCTATAGGACAGTGGACCCTCAAAGCGGATAGATATATATCGTCCTCAGACTCTCTGAGCCGGGGCTGTGGACAGGCTTGGGACCGGGGGCCCCCTCTTCATGCTGGTTTGCCAGAGAGCCGCCCAAAGCATGGACAATTAAAGTGGTCCCCGGTGCCTCTTTGCTCTCTGTGTGCCTGGTGGGCTGCTCTGTGAGGCACTGGGGGGCTCCAGGAGCTGACTGGGATGGCTTGGCTGGCTGGGCCAGAGGCGTAGAGCTGGGGGAGGCCTGATCTCAATAATCCCTTTGCCCCAAGAGGCTGTCACAGCACTCACACTGCTGGAAGCTAGAATGGAAATGGACCCAGGGCTTTCTGAAGCTTTTACCTGCTGGAACAGCTCATCACTGTGAGACAGAGATGTGCTGAGGAGTCAGTGTGGTCAAACACAGACTTTTTTTTTTTTTGTAATATTTTATTGAGCAGACGCCCGGGTGTTGACAGGCAGCACAGCCCAGCACCTTTCATATTGTTTGAACAAAATTTCAAGTAGAGTTTTTTTTTTTTTACTTTTTTCCTTAATTTGAGCTGCCACAGAAACAAAAGGCGTCACGAGCCGGTATTTAAGACGCCAGACATCTGCACATCTCACGAGGACCAACGACTGCTTTACCTAAAAGATGGAGACGGAGAGAAGAAAAAGAGCAATAACCCCGCGGTGATTCTCCTCAGCGGCCATTCTCCGCTTTCATTAATGTACAATTTCTTCTTGAAATTCCCAAGACCGTGGCATAATCTACCGGCCTGCTGGAGTATATACGATGTAGAATCACCTGGTTGTACAACTTAAAGTGAGCTGTCCCATAAGAATATGGCCACAGTCAAAACCATTGGCCTAATTAGAGCGACATGCTCCTGAATGTGAGGGGAAACTTAGCACAAATGGATAAAGGTCTTTCAGCACTGTGCCACTGGCTGTCTCAGTCCCTTAATGTATTACCACCTGCACCCGCAATCAGCACAGGAACATTTAAATGACTGCGATTCAGAGGAGACCGAGCTCCTAACTGGCGGGAAACACAGGAGAGGTGATTTAAGATATTGGACGTAATGAAGCTGACCGTTGGCAGCTCTGCTCTGAATGTGATGGGGGAAATTATGGGCGGGAACAGGTCACGGATGTACGTAAACCAGGGGGCATGCTGTAAATGAAATGCAGAGTGGAGCTCTACACTCCACCACCGCGCTGTTTACTGGCTGTGGGGTAAACAGCGACCGCGCAGAGATTTGGGGCGTCTGTAAAGACGATATAATCAATGTTTCCTATTTGTCCTCCTGCAGGTGGAGTATATTGTGGCGTTCTCTGCTCGTCACCTCTGACTGCTCCCTTCACCGACGTCAGCCGTTGCCTTCACAGACACCAAAACACAAACAAACAGCTTCCCCAGGGGTTGACACATGACATATTTTCTAAGCCGTGGTCTGAAACAATATATTAAATCCCAGACACAAGAAAAAAACAAGAAAAACAAATATATATATATATATATATTTTGACGACACATTTGTCTCTGTGAAAATGCATCTCAAACTAAAACTTCTGAAAAGTTTGCCGCTGTAGTTACATCACCCCTTATTGTTATTATTTTTGGAAATCGGAGAAATTGACTGTCACCAGGCTTCTCTCGCAGGAACGCAAACGGGAACCGCTCGTTACTCTACGGCCGACCGTCGTCTGTTTCACCTCCTTGTGACAGACCTGGACTACAGACAGGTCAGTCAGACATACAGACTGTACTAATTGGATACTGAAAAAAGAGGAATTAAGAACCCGACGTCTAAAAACGCTCTGTTTGTCTTCGTCGTCTCTAGCTAGGTTCCCATGCCAAGCCGTAGCATTAGCTGTTATGTTGCTACATTGACTTCCTGAAGCAGTTGTGTCCGTCACTGTGGGCGGTTTTTAACCCTTGTTTTGTTCCAGGAGGTCATCAGGTCAGGTCATGCAATTTCAGCAGCAGTTTCACAGTTGGTGCTGAGATTAAAATCTTTAGCCTCAATATTGGGATTAGAACCTAAACTCTTTGTCATCTTTGTTGGTCATGAACGTAGGTCAGTGAGTGAGTCTACAGCTGACAAGTTGAATGACACAACGGATTGACACCAAAGTCTTGAAAACGTTCTAGATCTTCCATCGAGATGGACGGTAATGACTAGAATCCACCAATAGCATTAGATAAGTCACAAAACACTGACATCCAAATGACCGCGACTCAGCGTCCGCATCTGCCCCTGTGATCTGATCAAATAGCAGTTGTTTGACTCTGCTTATTTCTTAAAGAAAATAGTTTTCAGTTCAGGATGTGAGACTTCAAGACCGAGTCGTACAAAAGGCCTGAAGCCCTCGGTGGTAGATTGGTGGGGAGAAGGAAGACAGACAACATCTGGCTATGACTCCTCAGACGGACGGCTGCTAACTGATCCTTGTGATTGTGATTGACAGGCGCTGACCACCGCTCTCCCGGCTGTGGCCTCTCTACACTGCTGAGCACAGCAGGTACGGTGTGAAGACCGGCTGAGATTCCCAATAAAGTGGACATTACAGGGATAAACAACGGCCGTCCTCGCAGAGGTGAATGTTGGCCACGCGGCGCTCCATCACATATTGTACCAGGGTTCACTGACTCTGCACAGTTCCTGGATTGTAGAATACAGAGCCACACTCAGGCAAACATCTTAATGAAAAAGTAGAATTGACCGGCGGTTCTCTCACGACTGAAACAGAAGAACTGTGATGTGGCGCCGTTGTTTTGTTCCTACAAAGGCGTTAAACATAGCATTTATTTCTAAGTGGAATTAGGTTAAAATGGAAGCATTACGCCGCCGCGGCTCCATTTGTTTTGTCAGACGCCATTGTTAAAAGCTTTGCTTTAAATATGTGTTAAGTGTTTGTCCTTGAAAATGGCTGAGAACAATTCATGCTGTTTCCAAAAATGATAGCATATGTATAATATAGGTTATGTAAGTGTCACCTTTATCCGGTAAATATTCCCTAAAGCACTGGAAATAAAGGCTCAAATCCATTTACATGCGTAATTTTCACATCCATTAAAGAGATGAATGCTTTGATACCATTGCAGTGTTTATCTGCGCTCTCTGGGGATTCATTAAATCAAGCGCTCCTTTCAAAATATAATCTATTGCTTAATTAAACTTCCCAAATATGAAATTTGAACACACATATCTGAAGGGAAAGTACTCTTTTGTTCATGCCTAATTTGCACAACATTTTAATGAAGAAGTTACAAAGACGTATTAGCATCTTAGTTCAAATCTCACTCTTTTTTTTTCTTTTTCTTTTTTTTTTTTTAAAGTGTCTACTAACAGCTTTGAACCTCCCAAGAAAAGAGGGATTTGGAGCTCACTGGTTTTTCACAGCCTCTAACGGTGAAGCACATCGTTACAACGTGTGAAATTTTAATCGGAAATGTTGTGAGGAAACAGTGATCGGCCGACAAACGTAATTAATGTCCTCTGTCACAGAGATTATGACGGCAAATTTGAATGTGCGAGTGTTTTAAAGAGCGAGGGGAAATGCATTAACTAAATTACATAGCATGACGTGAACGAGCCATCATGCTTTTCTGCCAGTTTATGTATGCACAGATATCCTTTATATTATGGGATGCCATTACTTCCCTTTTAATTGAACAGTGTTTTGTTAGGCACAGGCCTACTGAACTTTTCATCAGTCATGCATAAATTTCACGCCTGGCTTCCTCAAACGTGTCTCAATCAAAGCAGATTTTAACACGCCGTCCTTGGCGTCACGTGACTCCATGCAGCGTGAACATACAGTAAAGCAAAACAAGGGGAAGTAAAAGTGTTTACTGTTTAATTATTGGAATTTATGACGTTATATTTTACACCGTGACTGATCTGCCTGTGTGTTTATGAAACATTTGATGACTTTATCGAGCCCCTGCTTTATTTTAGGGGTTGCTGTTGTTTTACTAATGCTCGTCTGATCATTAAAATGCTAATTGTGCGTATGCTTTTATTTTTCTGTACAATAATACAGACAATAAGATCCAGCGGTCAACGTCGCACCAAAGGCAAGTCGGGGGTTGGAACTGAGGCGCTGTTGAGTCCAGGTGTGTGCACACACACACACACACGTAAACACTAATGGGACACGTGCACGTAAACACTAATGGAAAAGAAAAAAAAAGCGTTTCGTATAGATCTCATATGTCAAACTGAAGGCCCGCGGGGCCAAATGTGGCCCACTTCATTATTTTATATGGTCCACCAGTGCTGAGCTCAGATAATAGAATAATATAGAACAATAAAATGAACCAACTTCATGAATATTTGCAAGTTAATTGTTAATAAAAAGATCGATCCAGTGCTGTGGAATATCGATAACAAAATATCACAATATTTCAGTGTATTGATATTTTCTTACACCCCAAGTTAAAACCCTAAAAGTATTTGTCCAAAGTACACTTTGTTTCTGGACCTGAGGATTGTAAATATGACTATTTAATTCCATGTCACTGTCACTGTTTGAAAACGTATTCACATGCAGTGAGTGATAAAGCTGCTCGTCTATCCCAGTGGTCACACTGTGGTAACTGTGTGTGTGTGTGAGACAGAGTGGGAGATGCTTTATGGGGAAGACTGTCCACTTGGCAAGGTGCCCAACAGTTGCTGGGACCATACACTCATTTGTGTCACCAGTGTTTGTTTCACATGCCTCCCTAATCAATTGGAATGCAACCCCTGAAATAGATCTTGGCACCGCGCTCAACTCCTCTTTTGTCCCTGCTGGTCACTGCTCGGAGAATTCCATCCGTCACTCACGTCACTTTCCAATTTCGCTCTTTTCACAGGGAGACACGGAGCAAATTTTACATTACGGTCCTGCCAGATTGTTACCATACAATAATTTACACTGAGGTTGTCTGCACCAGGTGCTCAGCCAGGGGGCGCATCCTTTTGTGTTGGGTTGACAAGCGCCATTAATGAAATCAGAGCTGATGGTGAGAAGCATAAAGAGCAGCAGTTAGCCTGGCTAATGAACGCTCTGAGAGAGGAGATGTGGAGACGCGCCGCATTTAGTCGGATTTATCTTGAAACAACAGTGAGTGGGATCAAGTACAGCGCCGTTAGTGCGTTTGATACGCGGCGAGGCACTCAGATGTAAATCGCTGATTTCTTTGACGGATAAATTGTGGGTAAACAAGCCGCAGCAGGAAACTTGAAGACTGATAGACCATCGCGCCGTGTGACATGCCGCTGCATCAGCCTCTGCGTGTCGCCACGTGTTCACCAACTAATCAAGGGCATCCGGCTCCTCGTGGTTTCTGTCTGGAGCTGCCAACAGATTCATCACAGGCCGGGTTAAACAGAAATAAAAACACATTAGTGTCATGTTAGACTGATAGAGAGAAGTGCCTGGATCGGCGCTCCACAATGGTAAAAGTCTGACTGCGTATTGATTTGTGCTACATAAATCTTGTTTTCTGTCTACACTAGTGAATCAGTGGTGACCCCCGGGGTTAACAAACATTGTTGAGGCTTTCAGCTGGCGTGTGAGCCGCCGCCGCCCATGCATCGCAATAGCGATGCCCCATCTTGTCGTTTTTCAGCTTGCACGGCTTTACTAATTGCTGGCAATCAACAGACAATTTTATGGGGCTGAGTGAGGTGGTGGGTTCCTTGTGGTTTTTTTGGCTCTAACAAGGAGTTGTGAGGCTCCTGCAGCCAAAAACTATCAACAGTGGATGTGAAACGGTCAGCAGGAGTCTGTGAGGTACAACCTGCTTTAATTGGCAAAAAGGGATCCAGTACGGCTGGCGTCAGATCACATTAGGCTGATGAGGTTTGACTCAGTTAACATTCACAAAAGCAAATCCCCGGGTACAGTGAGTGAACAGTACCACGTACAAGAAAAGAACACTTCTTTGTTTAGGATCCAAGTCAGTTTTTGTAATTTTTTTCTGGCATGAGCAGTCTGTAATGAGAGGAGTGGATCATGTGACCATACGTTTGCTCAAAATATAAATACAACTGCACACAACATTAACTTTTCTTCTCTAGGTTTTTCTATACATCTACCTGGTTGATCCTGTCATGAAGGTTTATTTTTTTCTTTTCTTTTGATCCTTTTGGTTTATTTTGTTATTAACACATGCAGATACTGCGTACATTGTTGTATAAATTCCTACACAGTAACTCTGAGGACCAGGACGTAACACGTCGTCTTTTGAAACCTACCTTTTGTGGATCCTAACAAACACCACATGTAGGTTGCGCAACATAACAACAGCAATATTTTGCAGGTCCCCGGTGGCTACTTTTGGTTTTAATAAGTCATGGCAAGTTCAGGTGTTAAATTGTTTAATCTTTCAGTAGTATATGAAAGCCATTTGTTTGTGGGCTTTGGAAGATTACCATTGAGAAAGTAATTACATTATTACGGCGGCCATCATCATCATTTATCTTTCTGACATTTTAGGGCTCACTAAATGCCAAACAGTACCTCGGAGACGGGAGCGTGATCCTGGGTGTCCGTCAAACGCACCACAGCGTTGGCTGACGGCACCTGAAGTGTACATTTATACATTTTGTGCATAGAAGGAGCTTATGAAGTCCATTTCTTATAACCTTGGGTGGTGTGGAAGAGCAGACATTCTCTGTTCTGCAAATCTGAAGTCATAAATCTCTCTGCTTTTTGATGATGTTTTTAATACAACGCAAACATGAAGACGCTCAACAGATATAGGTCCGAGGGAGGCTAACATGAATCATGCAGTAAACTCAGAGAGAGGGAGTTCTCTTTGTGTATGTCAGTGGTGGGGGTGGGGGTGAGAGAGAGAGAGAGAGAGAGAGAGGGATAACAGAATTAAAAAGCTAGCTATTGAAAAATTGGGATGGCATGTCTCTGGAGGCCTCCACACCGGGGCTCTCCCTGCTTCAAGGCACACTTCTCACTCCAGAGACCTTGTTTACCCAGCAGCCCCAAAGAGGCCTGGGCCCCAGATCTTATTTACTCAGAGGCTAGGCAACCATCAGGTGCTGAAGGGATCTGACTAGCAGCACAAGCAAATACCCCCAGATCAAAAACAACCACTGAGGAAGAAAGGGGGCTCTCAGCCGAAGTCCTGGTCAAGCGCTTATGTTTACACTTTGGTTTGAAGGGCTATGAACGGGCTCCATTTGAAGAACTCCAAAGTGACTCCCCCCCCCCCCCCCCCCACCTCTTTAAAGTAAGATAAAAAAAAAAATAATCGGATGACTACCACTGTTTCATTTCTATGTCTGGAGTACCTGCAGTAATGTGGACTTCTCTCATCTTTTAAACCACTACTGCCACCGGTCTTCAGGATCAGACATGGTGTCGGGGGAAAGAAAGATGAAGACGGAAAAAAAAAGCCCAGCTAATGACTAGCTCTTATGCATCAGTGCACTTACTAATGAGCTTCCAGGGAGAGGCTGGCAGAGCCAGAGCGAAGGCTGAGCCGGGATGTGAGAGGCCTGGGCCATCACTACCCCGCTGTGATCCCTGCCTTCCCACTTGCAAGGAGCCCCGGATCCCAAGCACTAATGAGTGTAAGAGGGAGAGTCCAAGCTCGCGTCCACCTGCCAGCCTTCAGAGCCCAGTCTGCTGCAAGACAGTAGGGGTCAGACACATTCCTGAGCTCTTAATAATTTACATCATATTGATTTCCTCACTGTTAGACACACTCACCTGCATGGACTCCCTCCTACTTTTCTTTCTTTCTTTCTTTCTTTCTTTCTTTCTTTCTTTCTTTCTCTCTCTCTCTCACTGAAATCAGCACAGTCAGCCACAGAGACTGATACAAAAGCCTGTAACTTTGCCCCGGCTCCAAACCAGTTAAATACCACATTCAATTTAATAGATTGTGCACAATGTATGTGTCAGTGGGGACACTGGGCTCTCAGTGTACGACAATTACTGGATCACAGGCCTCAAAAAAAAAAGAGAATTTAATTCGAATTGAACAGTAGAGCAGGTCTAAATCACTACAAACATTTTTTTTTTTTACAAAACCGACACCTGAACAAATGACCTAAAGAAATTGCACCACTTTTTGTGTCATTACACACCGTATTATAATTTTTTTTATTGAATATTATTTTCACATAGAAAAATCAAATCAAAAAGCACATAAAGCAAGAATTAAAAAAAAAAATTATGCAGTTTGCATTCTGCTTAACCTCTAATCAGATTCAGGGACCATGATATTAGTATTCTCCCTTTGTCATTATGATGATCTGTATACTCAGGCCTTTAATTATTCATCAGCCTAGAACATAGAGTCCTCCTCACTCTGATTCATAATTCAAATCATATGAATGTTACATAGGTATGTCACCGATTTCCCCTCACAAGAACAACTTTTTTATCATCAGTGCCGCACTTAAGATTGACTTTTAGCACCGCTCACCTTTCTTCAGCGCTGACCCAACTTCTAAGTACACTTACTTGGAAAATAGACGTTATACCAATAATTAACGTAGTGCATGTGGTAGTTTAGTCATTTTTCCAGGCTTAAAAAATCCGTCCATTTTCCATTTTCCACAGCTTGCTGTCACACATAGAGACAACCATTACAATCATAGTCCACTTCACTGTCACCATCCTTTAAATAACACTGATAATCCCCGTGTCACCGTGTGAATGCTTTTATATATTTCTAAAGGAAAATAAAATATATAACAATCTATTAATTATCTTCAAAATCTTCTAAATTATTACTGCTAGTCCACAAATCCGTGGACAACTTACACAGTCTGAACTACAAAAAAAAATTCACAATTAAATAAACACTGAGGTAAACACATCAAAGAACTGTAGTATTTATGAAGCCACTGTACAACTGTGATGTGTGTCAACGCAGTAACCTTTCAATCAAGGTTAAACGTGACTAAAAATAAGCTCCGATTAGCGTTAGCGTTAGATGGAAAGTCAAAACAACCGAACTGAACCAACAAGTGTGGGGAAAAAACCTCGACTCTTACAGATAAGTCATATATTATTAGCTTTCCAGAATGTTTATCGCTGTCAAACCTGCTGTGAGAAATATTATTAGAAATTTTCACTAAGATCCACACAGTACAGAACAAGACTGAGCCGGCGGATGATGTGAGAATGCAAGACAGGAAACAAGTGAGAAGTGGGTTTCAAGTCCCTGGAAAAAGTTTGTGAGATGGTGTGAAGACTGAGCCAAGTCTGGAATTTAAGTGTCACAAAAGACAGTCACTGGAGGCCAGCACAGGAAGGAACTGTGAGTTACAGACCGAGAAAAACTTAATTTTTGTCAAGGAGACAGCCCTCAGCCAGTCGAAAGTCTGCTAAGAAAAACTTGGAGAGAGAGAAAAAAATGACACCGAGGTGATCATAACATTTGGCCACATGAGACAAAACTAGAAATATTTGGCAGAGGTTTAAACGGAAGGGAGAGACGTTTAACCCAAAGAACACCTTCTCACAAGTAAGAGTTTAACGCTTCGATGAGCCGTTAGTACGACATACGTACAATATAAAGTTTGATTTTTTTTTTTTGACAAAACACAACAAAAAAAAACTCTCTCTACAAACTCTCTCTAGAATTCATTTTAGGAAATACTGACTGACTTGCACAAACTTCAACAGAAAGTTCTGTTAATAAAAAGAAAAAAAAACATGATTATTCGGATCAGTGAACTACAGTTTAAAATGCAGTATTGAATTTATTTTAATTCTCTAGACCAGTGGTTCCCAAAATAGGGAGCGCAGCCTCCTTGGGAGTTATTGCAGGCGTGTTGCAGCAGGGTTTTTAGAAATAATTAAAAAATAATATTGATATCTTTTAAAACTACATCTTATTTGTCATTTTATTTTCTTTATTGTCCTTTAATGTTTAATGTTCCAATAAACATTATTATAGTCTATTGCTCAACTATCTACAAAGGAGGCGCTGCAGAAAAGGTCTGGAAACCACTGATCTAGACTAAGTAAATAATGTTAATTATGATGTTAAAATCATGTTGAATGTTGCTTAAAATCGAATTTCTAACAATATTTTTTTACCAACTTATCTATCTATTTATCTATCTATCTATATGTGTGTGTGTGTGTGTGTGTGTGTGTGTGTGTCGGCTGTCTCACATACATTTCTCTCCTTGTTTCCACTCTCCTCACCCTGCCTCTGGCAAGCCCAGACAGGCTTCTAACCTTCCTCTGTTAATTCCCAGTGTTGTGGACCAGCACACAGTGTGGCGTGGGTTCGGTCCAACCTGCCGGGTCATTCTCAGAGCATTAGTCTGGAGTTATATCCAGCATATTAACCGTCAGCTTCAGAGTGCTGTAGTAGAAACCATCCATGGACATTTCCATTGGTGGAATGTTGTGAAAGTGATGCGTTCAAGTGCAAGTTAGAATTGAAGTACACTTCAGAGAATAATTTGTATCACTCTGCCACTTTAAATACAAAAGAAATAGATTTAACAGAAAACAAATGATCGACTGTTGTTTTATTAACGTCCCACATCGACCTGACGGAAACAAACAGACCAGATCCTCCTCTGTCTTCTTTATATGTCTTGATCAACACTGCCCCCTTCCGTTTATCTCACGATCGCAGTGTTTTTGAACTTTATTTATATCTGGACAATCAGATATAACAGCCCCCTCCCATCGTTTATATTTATTTCTATTTTGTTTAGTTCCCGTTTAGTTGAATTGACGGCGGTAATAAAGTTGAAGTAGAACAGCGTTTAATGACGCGGCGATCCCACAGCACCATAAACGCTGCAGCAGATTTATTCAGCACAGTCTAGACGAGCGATAATAAATGTCCAAACACCATGAATATGTTACAGAGGGCTTATTCACTCACTTTTAACGAGCGCCATCTAATGTTTAAAAACTCTTCTTCCTGACAGATAAACTGCTGATGACACTTTAACTGTCAAACATGACGGTTTATCGAGATCGTGGGGGGGGGGATTTATGTGTTTGTGGCCAATGTTGGCCCTGTATCTATATGTCGTTTTATTAATGTGGTTTAAATGCACAGGTCATTGACTTTAATGTGTAAGAACATTTATTTATTATTTATTTATATTTTATATTTTGTTGTAGAAGTCATCGAGAGTATTTCAGTACCTTTTAAGAACAAGTGTTGAAGTGCATGGGTGTGAGGGGGTGAGGGGGTGAGGCACTCTTGAAGCTGCATTGCTGCCACCTATTGGCACGACTGTATGCCTGCGTGTGTATACCAACTGTAGGTGACCTTAAAACTAGTTTTATGACGTCGGTTGTGAGTCATCACTGACGATGACTCCTCAGGTCTATTTTAGACTCAAGGAAGTCACTGAAGTAATTAGTTACGTATTAAAATATATTAGTGCTCACTTGAAACACGCCGGAGGAATTTGATTTCACAGAGAGAATCTACAGCTCCTGTGTGGTCAGGAGTGTGTTGCCTTACAGCAGAAAGGTCACATGTTCAAGTCCCTTTGTTTGTACTGCAAGAATAAGATACAGTTCGTTCCTGTGAGATCATTTTAAAAGAACAAAATAAATGCACTAGAGAAATTAGAAATGTTTTACAAAATATTTAAAAAAACATAAAATAATAATTATAAAAATAAATCGATTTGATCATAAAAACGACAAAATACATACAAAATACAAAAACAGCCTGTGCACAGCGTTTAAACATCTTAATGGTAATGTCTCTGAACAACCGCATGGTGTCAGGCCAGAGCTATTTACGGTAAACCACAATAAAGCCGCTTCAACGCAGCAGTTGAACAAGAAAATTCTGCTTTCTGCATTAGTCATAGAACAGAGTAATGACAATAATGTTATTGTCAAACTGGATACAACATCCTGTAATGATGTGACGTCATGTGTAAATACTGTAAATCAAAATGTCAGATACTGTAGGTCTGGACGGCAGTATCTGAGACATAACAATACATTTTAATTATTACATATTTGGGCTTCAGCTGAACCAGCCGCTCCAGAGAGAGAGTTAATTATAATTAAAATAAAAATGTTAAAAAGTCATTAGATATTTGACGTTTGTATCACTGTCACAGTCAGCTTTACACACTGAGGTTTGGTTGAGATACAGATAAACGCTCCAACACTCACAACAACCCTCAGTACCGACCACAGACACAGACACAGACACAGAAGTGTAGCCTCTAACGACACTCGGCCGCCTCATTTAATTGCACCTCATCTGGAAGAAGCACATTTCCTTACATCCCACTGTAATGACAGGGCGAGAAGAGAATTGCACCACCATCACTTTCACGCCTAAATTATTTACACGGAGGTCAGCTCTGACTGCTCGGACATTAGAAATCTTTTTGTTGTTTTTTTTTTTTTTCTTTCTCTCCTTTCTTCTCTCCCTCCTTTTTCATAGTCATTACCGATAATTGCATCTGCATCGCTGACAGTACAGTGGATCTGGTGATCAAAAGGAAACGCACCAGTATGTAACACATGGGAATATTCATTAAAAATGCTATGCTGGCTGGTTTTGCCGTATAAAAATAACCCTATCCCCTCAAAGCAACAAGGTAAATAAGCAAAGACGCGAAGCCTCAGCCTCAAACTCGTGGTTTGATGTCAAACATGTATTTTTCTGTGCAGCAGTGGCATTCAGAAACTCCTCAGGAAAAAGTTTGTGTATTCGCAATTTCAAGACTGAACTGAATCCTGTACCGGCTGAAAACACTAGTTCAGTGATTAATGGAAATATATATATATATATATACATACATATATAGGAGAGATGTTTATAAATGTTTATAAAGATGTTTCTGTTTAAATGTTGTATTAATTGTACATGGTACAGTATGTTTCAGATTTATTCAATTGAAAATGTAAATGTGAAGTATTCACTGACATGAAGCTCCACGTATGAAGAGAAGAAACATCTGAGGAAGTCCTGGGACCCGTCTTCAAGGATGTCTTAGGGTCATCAGGTGCTCCAGGTCTTTCCTCATCAGAGACCCTTACTCCTGTGATGGAGCCAGGGCATTAACCCATGTCTCAGACCTCTCGGTTCAAAGCCATTTAAAGGATTGTTTGACCCTTTTTTTTTTGTGGCCGATTGTTGACTTTTTCTTTCTGAAGGGTTTGGGTTCATCCAGTGAATGACCACCAAAAACCTGTACATCTGACTTTGATGGCTTCAAAGGCAGCCCTCCAGCCTGTCCTCCAGCACTGCCCCCCTCAGTTCTGGTCCGTAACCCACTTGCGTTAATTAACATCCTTTATTATGTCCTTCTTGGTTCAAGCACAGCACGAGCTTTGAAGCCATCCAATCTAGTGTTATGTCAGCCCCCCTCCCCACCGCTGCCCCCCGGTGGTTGTTGCACTCGGATGCAGGAAGTTAAGCTGCAGATGAAAGCGCGTCGCTAAAAGCAATGATGCAGCCCAGTCTACTTTTATGTGGCCCAAACAGAATGAATGTGAATATTAGGAATCCAGTGGGTAAAATAGGAGTCCAGATATCTTCACCTTTTTATGTGGATACTACCTACAACATTGTTTCCCAAAGACTGGGTTGTGACCCTCAGATGGGTCGCAAGAGTTGTTTTGTTTTTTTGGGTTTTTTTTTTTTTTTTTTTGGGGTCGTCTCGCATCATGTTTCCCAGGAGTTTACCAATAATGTCTATTGACTAGGGTCGTGAAGGTTTGTGACTTTTAAAATCTGGGTCCCAACAGTACAGGTTACTATAGGCTTATGATGATACTGTGACCAGGCTGTTGCCCAGATCCTAATACCAACATGTCAGATTACACTGATATGACGACGTGTGTCAAATGTGTGAGGAATGAACAAGGATTTGAAGGTTTTTGTAGTTTGGCCCCCTGCTGGTGGTACTTCTACACAAGTTTCTCACAACCTCACAAAAGATGGCAGCCAAGTCAGTCTGGTGAGTGTGTGATCTTGAAAAAAAAGTAGTTTTGGATGTGTGGTGTGATGTTTCCGTTTCATTTGTCTGTGTTTGTGTAAAACTTGACATTATTAACACACTCCATGATGTCGGGGGCCTTTGGATGTGATGGTTTTGTCAGATTTCGTTGGATTGTTTGAGACCTCGGTCTAGACTACCTCCAGGCCTCGGCTGCTAGCATTTAGCTTTAGGCCCTGCCTGCTAGCCTGAAACCTGGCCCTCCTAGCTGGACCTGTAAGATCAGAGCCTGACTTTTACTTAACTGGGACGCTCATAAGTCACTCTTGACTTTGTTGTGACTTTTAAAGAGTCAAACACACAAGCTCAATAATAATATCGCAGCAGCTAAAGGTTTTCAGAGAACAGTAAAGTCTTAAAGTCTCTGTGTCTGCAGAATCATTATTGGGCCTTTTAATGACGTTATTCTCCAGATTGTAGTAACAAGTTGCAGTATTCTTCCAGGACATAATTAAAACCAGTGTCATGATGTGGTTTGGATAACGAGCACAGTCCAATCTTCCTCCCTTCATTATCAAAGTCCACAAAAAGGCTGTGTAAAAAGAGAGAAAAGAGGCAGAATGAAGGAAACGGCAGTATTTAAAGTGAGATGTTTGATTATTTTTATTAATTATTTGTACTAAATAATTGACGTTAGTTACAACAGCTGCTGGTTTGATTCCCAGTTCTTCACCCACACAGGGGTCAGGTCAGAAGGATGTGATCAGTTCCATTCTTCCCTCAGGTTAAAGCTTTAATGTCATTTGACTTTTGGATAAAATGTTTTGTTTTTTTTCCGATAAATGATAAAAGTAAGTGATGATAAATTGTGGACTTTTGGATAAAATGTTTTGTTTTTTTAAAAGTAAGTGATGATAAATTGTGTCTGTCATCCACGCTGGTATTTCAGTGGTAATTCTAATTGTATTTCACAAATGATTTATGTCATTTGTCTTCGACATAAACTGATATTTTAATGTTTTTACTCAAAATGCACGTGTGCACGAGGAGCCGTTCTTCAAGTCAAGGATTGTGGAGAAGTGTTGTTGTTGTTGTGAGTCTGTCCTTGCAGTTCTATCGTGTACTGTACCGTGGACTAGTGTAGCGTGAGGAACGGCACGCCGTGGCCCACGTGGACCTGTTCTCCTGTGCCATTGCTAATCTATGTGGAACTATGTATAGATGACCTACCGATGGAAAAGGACTTTGTGATGAATCAGCACTCACGCCCTGTGTGAAGGCAAGAGAACGCGCTGTCAGAGTGTGTAGCAGGTGGCGGCTAACACCTCCCGTGCCTCAGGTCCACAGCTGCTCACGTGTGTGTGTGTGAGAGACGCTGCGTAAACAGGCAGCAGCATTTCTCACAATACAATATGAGATGTCATCAAATGATGATTGTCAATATATAAAAAAATATACAGTTACAAAATATGCATGTTTAAAAAAACAGAAGAAAATTAAGTGTAAAGCATGAACTCATTTGTGTTGTATTTTTAAGGTACTTTTAGTTAAAGTCAAACTCACTGGCCATTAATACTAGGTCTAATACTAGGTCTAATACTAGGACTAATACTGGGTCTAATACTAGGTCTAATACTAGGTCTAATACTAGGACTAATACTGGGTCTAATACTAGGTCTAATACTAGGTCTAATACTAGGACTAATACTGGGTCTAATACTAGGTCTAGTACTAGGTCTAGTACTGGGTCTAGTACTGGGTCAGACATTTTCATAAGGGGCTGTAGGGCAGAGGGCTGACCTCAGGCAGATTAAATTATACTGTATGGTCACATGCAAATCCAAAAGTGCACAATGGCCTTTTTTTTCACTCACTGAGAGCAGATGGTGGAGAAAGAATGTGTGTGTGTGTGTGTAAGATGGCGAAAGGGTAAAAGCACAGCAGCAATAACATCCACTCCAGAGTTTTACACTGGTGGATTACTGTATGGTGTGGTAATGGTTATGTGGACAATGAGTAAGCCTGGTGATTATGTTCCACAAACAAACACCACGGCATGGGCAGAAGAACAGAGGAGAGAGAGAGGAAGAGAGAGAGAGCGAGCGAGCGTTCTGTTCTGTCATGAGATTCAGATTTGCTGCTGCTTTTCAAATTGCTCTAAATACCAAGAGATTACATGGAATGAGTGAATGAAATAAATACATAAATGAATGAATGAATGAAAAACTAAAGAATGAATTGATGAATGAATCAGCTGTGGGACAAATTGATTGTATTAGAAACCCACACCCCTCCCCTCCCCCATAATGCCACGTAATTCCTTCAGCTGATTCTCAACTAATGTATTTACATGTAAACATTTCATGTCGTATCAAAGCTGCGCTCCTTCTATGGTCCTGTGAGTCCTTGTACTTCCTGTTGAAATCTGCCCTTAAAGTGCAATCACTTCCAGGCCCAGTGGGATTCACCTTTGTTGTTTCAGAGATGGATGTCTGCTGGCACCGGCGTGAATCTGGGTGTTCCTCTCCCGCTAAAGCCCTGCCATCCTATCCTGAATCACTCAAAGCTGTAACTATTGTAACCTGACAGGCCAATTACTACTGCAGCAGCCACAGAGTGATGGATGCCATGCTGCTTTTCTTTTGCAGGCACATCAACCCATCACTGATGAAAGACTCAAAGTGTTCTTACATCTTGTATGAGTTGCATCATTTGATGAGAAAAGATCAGGTACCGTGTCACATCAGAACAACAGGACGGGCCTCGCACGGGTTTCGGCTTTCACACACTTCATTTCGTTCCGTGCAGTGGGCTGATCGGATTTCTAATCTGGTTTATGAGACAATTATATCTTATATACTGTAGTATTTACGCTGGGAATAAAACTTTACTATCACTTTAAACAGAGCCACATTTGTAACCGAAACTTTCATTTTTTATCACGTTTATAACAAAAAAAAATCAAAGCTCCATCAAAGCGTTGCTCTTAGAACGTTAGGAAAACAAAACAACAAACTACAGTAGAACTAAATGTCACCACTCCGGGTTCTAAATGTGACCGTTCAACTCAGAAGGTTGTTAACAAAGGCCACACAGCTCTCTGTGAGAAGTGTCCCTCGTGTGCAGCTCTCAGTAAATGCCACCTCTCACCAACCTATTGCTACCCTTTGCTTTTACCAGGAGGTATATGTCAAGATTGTTCATGGCCCGGGGTTTGGAGAGGTAAAGCTGGGAGTCTTTGTTTCAATTACCAAGCGTTAACAGATATGGTTTTGCGTCATCATTCATCATGTTTCCACTACGATGTGTTTATATGTCAAAAAACACATCATTGCAGCCGTTATATCAGCTGTTACTGCGGCCGGTAATACGGCGTATCCATCGTTGAAGGATCATAAAACTTTTGAAGGAAAACATCTTTTAGACTTAATTCTGTTAGTATCAGAGTCAGAATGACCTGTTGTTGAGAAACATTGACAGATTTTTTATTAATAATTTAAAGAAGGGGTGTCAAACATATGGCTCGTGGGCCAAAACAGGTCCACTGGGGGTTTAATCTGGCCTGTTTGATGAATTTTGTGAAAAGTAAAAATGATTGCATTATTAACTCTATATTTAATCACCTGTCCATGACCAGAGCCTTATGTTGAGCCACTTATGGTCCACTGTGGTATTATGTAACAGTACTGTTGAAACACCATGTTCTGGCCTTACAGTTGTTTTGCTCTGAACTTCAACAGACCATTTAGAGAAAAGAGGTTTTGGGAACACAGGCGTGATGTCGTAACTTAATTGTTGGTGAATAATGGCTCTCCACTGAAGGCCTTGACCATGGCTGTGTTATGAGTAATGGAGCCAGGCTACAGATTGGCCTAATGCAACAGTGATTTAGTTAGATACCGCTGACGAAGCATCGTGGCCTGGAGAGGTCTTTGTTGCTCTGTTTGTTTGTACACGGAGAAGAACAAAAGATCATTTTGCATGTCACTTGCAAAGTCGAAAAAAAATTTGCCATCTCAGCTGTATTTTAGAGTTGTGTACTTCGTACTCTGTACTCTGTACAACCACTGGTTTTGTGGGTCAATATAAAAGTAAAATATGTGCAGCTGCATATGAGCTCCCAGAAAGTGCAGGTAATAGCAAAAGACACAAACCAAGATGTACAGCAGTATTACTGTGGACATTGAAAAAAAGTGTTTCTTTTTCATAAAATATGAACATTAATTTACATTAAAAACTAAAAGGTATGAAATATGTGCCGGAAAGGGAAGAGGTTCAGTAGAAGGACGCCGACCTTCCTTCCTTTACCTTTCAAGGTTAACTGTGGATGGAGTCGGACTGACTCTGCAGCTGCAGCACCACGGACAGCTCCACACTAAAATTCACTTCATAACTTTTGTTGAGTTTTATGTTTCATATCTAAAATGTGGCGCAAATGTCATTTCCTGTTGTTGTTCCAGTAAAACATGGCAACACAAAAGATGTAGTAAAAGATGAACTGTAGGAGTAAAGAGTGTAGAGTATATTTCAAATATTCAAAAGTATCTGCCGTACTGTACCGCTTTTACCTTCTCTAAAAATGTCATAACTAATCCTCTTAGTCACCAGCTGTCGTGTTTAACAAACATGACATGACAAACCAAAAATCAGAACAATTTCACCTGTTTATAGCGCCCCCTAGGACAGAGAGAAAAACGTCTTTATTTACAAACACTTCTTAAACACAGTCTTTAAAATACACCCGTGAATCTGAAACAAATGGCTGTTTAAAAAATAAAAAATAATGTTTAGTGACCGAAAGTTGCCAGTACCCATTTATGGTCGTGACCCAGTCTTTGAAAACACCTTAATCAGAAATATAACATGATACAGTTTAGTGTTTGGCTTTGATCATTTTACTACGTGAAACTAGGACTATTTCACTGCCATCACACAGACTGGGGGTGTGGGCCGGAAGCTGGTGTGTTTTTTTTTTTTTTTTTTTTTTTTCCAACTGTTTTTCCTCCTCACTGAGCAGCATGTTGCGGCGCAGATTCAGGAGAGACTCTCACAATCATCGGAGGCTGCGACTTATCCTTAACCAGAGGTGGAGGAAGCTAAGCCCCCTGGGAGCAACGTCACTCCCTCTGGCATATCAGCCACTGTCCGCCGTGCGCCCGGCACTCCACTAACAAAGGACGTCAGGATCGCATCCATCCTCCACGGAACGCGAAATGCTTTGCGAACTGAATGTAACTCGCACAGTCCTCCTCGATTCCGTGCGCTTCGGCGAGGAGGCTTTCACATGCTGTGACATACAGACGGGCTAGAGAAGAGTGCGGCCAAGTAGGAAAAGAAGGTCATTCAAAGTGGAAAGAGCGCTCGCTCGCGTCGACTATGGTCCGTGGAAAGAGGGACATCACGAAGAGCCAGCATCTCTAACTTCGGGATTTACTTGCTAAGGCGGTTTTCAAAGCAGATCAAGGGATATTCTGCCTAGAACCATGCCTGTAAGAAGAGGTCACGTTGCGCCGCAAAACACATTCCTCGGAACAATAATTCGGAAATTCGAAGGACAGAGTGAGTATGATCTACATGAGCTGTTTCTAGTTTTAACAGATGCATTTATTGCTGGGTAGTTTTGTATAAAAGGGCAACTATAACATCATTCTAATAATGCATTGCTTGTTATTAGATGTATGCACTGTTAAAAACAACAATGTAAATACGTATTATTTTGAAATAGAAAAATGTAGGAAAGTGGTTTATTAACATACCCTGAGCTTGATTTTTTTTTTTTTTTTTTTTTGCAATGTGGTCTCAGATTAGTGTGTGATGTGTAGCCTCCAGGGTCAGTACAGGGCACTCAAACAGCTAATCCAAACTCTGGTTCATGGGCCAGCATTGGCCCTGGTAATGAATATGTGCGGCCATGCTTGTGCAGTTTGTAACCCTTATGGAATGATTAAAAAATATATAATATTTTGAATATTATGACAATATTGTACTGTAATTTCCTTCTACAGTATAATGGCATTTAATGAGTAGCAGTCAGTCCAAGAAAAGTTACACATTAAATGAATTAACTAGTAATTATTAAGTCAAATCAATCACATTTCCAAGATAATCTTACTGTCGCAATCTATGACATAACACCTGGTTGTTGTTTATATAAATGTGCAACAACAACTATATATAGTTATACTATATACTATACATACTTAATATATTTTAATTGACAATAAGTAATAAGTATGCAATTTTGATTGCACTATTGGTGAAAATGCACCAAACTCAGATCAATATTTGACCCCTGGGGTCCTTAGAGGGCACTTAACCCGGCAGACGCCTAACTCTGGTCCGAGGGCTATGATTGGCCTAAAAATTTGCTGTATGTGACCTCAAGCTGTGCTTTTGATGACCCCTCTGGATGATCAATCAAAATGAACTAATCTTACGAGACGCAATAGTAATTGGTGTCCTGAGTCGTAAGGTATCCAATGGTTAATGTCATCATTTGGTAAAAAAAAAAAAGAAATAATGGAGAGTATGTTAATAATGTGCTTTAATAAATAGATGTGACAAATGGACGTACGACCGACAGGGTGATGTTTATTTCAGTTTCCGAAATGAAGGTGTTCTTGTCTGACGCAATATGCATGAAAGGTTCAGGAATGAATGGCTCGCAATTCATTAAACAGTTTGAACAAAGGCGGCCGTCGCATAATAAACAGGGGTTTTTAGGGGTCAGTGCATTTGCATGTGACTTAGCCACTGTAGGGCGGATTTGTTATGTCATACTATCAGGTATCACGTATTTCCATGATCTGTTTTTCCTAACTTTGCCCACACACCAGAACAAAATATATTGATGTAAAAAGTTCAATTCTGAAAATGTGTCTTTTTTTAATTGGAAGTCACAGTAAAAAAAAAAAAATAAGACCATTCTCTGTCAGGTCAAAGTCTGGACTCCTCTCAGTCATTATTTTTCTTTTCCTGCAGACCGGAAGTTTGTGATAGCCAATGCCCGGGCGGAGAATTGTGCAATTATATACTGCAACGATGGCTTCTGTGAGATGACAGGCTTCTCACGACCAGACATCATGCAGAGGCCGTGCACCTGTGACTTCCTCCATGGCGACCTGACCGACAAAGACGCCGTCAGCCAGGTGTCCCAGGCTCTGCTGGGGTCTGAGGAGCGCAAGGTGGAGATTATCTACCACCGTAAGGATGGTAAGTCAGTGACCTGGCAATCGCTGCGGTTGTCAGAGGACGCCCGAGAGCCACGCAGGGTCTTATGTGACATGATGCTCCCTGAGAGGGCACCCACCGCACTCCTGACCTCGTCCTGTTTCATTAATGTGGCCTGTCATTCAAACGCAGGATGCACCCTGACCACAGAGGGCAAAAAATAAAAAATTATATTACAAATTTGTTGCCACTATTTCCCCATGCATATATCATAAGACCAACCAAAACACATGACAAACATAGTATTTGTAGTCAACCTTCTCATTCCTGCGTCACATTTTTACGGGTATGAAACTGTGTGAAAATTGTACCAATTATGGTAATGTCTGCAGCGCTGAGGAAGTCTGACTGTCAACGTGTCACATACAACAGTAAATTGCTCCGTATGAGAACACCGTGAAACGCTGAGGTAAAAAATGAAAGGCACATCATTTTGGCACTCGCCTTGATTCACAGCCTCATGTGCCTGGGTGACACCGGGGTAAGAATCTGCTACGGCGTGCAGTTCTTCTCAGTTTTGGATTTATTTTAAAACTAGAAGCTAAAATGGGAAGAGAGGCTCGGTGAAATAGCAGGTGATAACAGGATTCGTGATTATTTCTGTGCTGGGTTTGACAGAGCGAGAGACACTGTTTGAGAACGTAGACCCTAAATCTAAAAAAAATGGACAGAGACATGTCAATACATGCTAACTGCTAACTTGATCATGTGGCCTTTAGCATATATATATGTATATGATAATGAAGTCAATATATTGGTCCTGTCTCAGTCTTTAGTTTCATTCAGATTTTTATTTAAAAAGTTGTTGTTGAAAATATATATAGAGTCTTACCTAGTCCAGGATTTGAACCAGCAACCTCTGATCACAGGTCCAATCCTGCTAGATAATGACAGTAGAATGCAATAGAATTATATTCACCATGGACCATCTGGACCGTCTTTTAATGGAGACGTAGAAATTCTGAACATAAACCTAAAACAGAAATTTTTACTGATATTATACTGAGAAATGTTTATTATTTATTTCTCCCAAAACACAATGTTCCAACTGAGTTTCCTCTGAAACCAGAAAAGATCATTCAATAGACGTTTGTCCGTTGTATTTTTTTATACAGTTCATAGTTGAGATAGAGTAAATATATGCTGGCTTCACATACAGTTTCACTTACAGTAATGTGAACGACATCACAGGTACACACACCTGTACTTACTGTGAGCCTGAAATTTGAAAATCCCAAATAACACTGTAGATGAAGAGTAGTTACAACCAGATATACGTAACATTTTTAATGCATCGCATCAAAGTGCGGTACAACTGTCGTGCCTTTTGCCCACTCCTGATCCTGGTCTGAATGGTTCTACTGCAGAGGCATCAGTTCAGAGTCTGAGAGATTTAATACAATGTTACCAGTGTGCTGTATAAATCCCTGGATTGACCTCCTCCTGCCGCGCTCTCACATGAGCTTTTCATGGCCGGCATGATGCAGCTGAGCAGTCAGTCCAAACACACTTGACCTGTGAGCAGATTCTTTGTCATTTTTCTGCCTATTGTTACTCTGAGCTTGTGGGTTTTTTTGGTTTTTTTTTGCCCTCCGTCGTGACTGATTTTTTTTTTTTTTTTTTGCCCTCCGTCGTGACTGCTACGATGTCGACAGACAGCTCTGCATGTAAAGAGTCTATGTTGGAAAAAAAGGAGACATATTTTATTTAATCATAAGGAGCCAGGGTTTAAATTTTTAATTGTGAGTTTGATTGGATTCTAGGCCATGGATACATGTTTAATCCACCACCAGCAGCCTGTTTTTTTTGTGAGTCTTTAAAAAAAGAAGGTAAAGAACCAGGTGTTTTCACCATCTACAGGACAATCACTGAAAAAAAAAACTGTTTTGAAACGCTTTTTAATTTCCCCCCCATCCTTTTATCTGACAAACATCTTCTTCATAACGTCATGCAGCTGCAGTGTTTGAAGCCTGGCGGATCATCACTACTGAAACCTCCTGGTATAATCGCTGCTCCCTGTCTCTTCACAATCCTCCCTGGCCTGCATCTCAGCTTCAAGACACAACCCTTAATACTCCTCAGAGGAATTTATAGCGGAGCATGTGTGCTCATGAATAAAGATGTCAGCTCTGACAGCACAGTGACTGGGAATGAGCGGCTTACAGGGTAAATGCATTAAACTGGTATGGAGCACACAATCTGCAGGCTCCCACTGCTCTGGAGGAATGAAAGATTCATGGTATACTTGAGAGTGATGACCCTATTGATTCAAGGAGCTCTACAAATTGAAGCTGATGGCTGGGAAGTGGATATATTCCGTACTGTATTTGAAGTTATCCGTCCCTGTATACATCAGTTAATCCTCTCTATTAAAGCCATCCATTTCCCCTGCACCTACTGTTTGTCAGCGATCACACAGGCTGGGCCAAATAAGTCGACAGCATCCTTTATGTGTTTTTACAGCAGGGTTGTGCTGCCTCTGTGGATACTGGTGACATTCCGAGCACAACGTGTGCAGATGCCGACGTTACTGTGTAAAATAACCCCCCGAACGTGGATCCGCATTTGATGTTAGGTTACCTTGCAACCACACTGCTTGTGGTCACAGCGTGACTGCTGGCAGGGTAAAAAGAGCAGAGCAGACGCTGCTGCAGACGTCATCCACCTCACTCACTGTATCTGATCAGATAACACACATCTGCAACAAAATCCCTTATTGTTTGTGTCGATGTGAATGACTGGCGCGTGGATGGGATTCATCCCACTGTTTTCAGCATCGGTGAAAGATTCAAAGGCGTCGACGTGTGTCTGGTAGCTGTAGGTGGGCAAAAAATGACAAATGCATGGGAAAAATAGTTTTAGCAGATCTGTGTTTTTAGCCTTCGTCTACATCAGTGGTTAATTATTTACTGCTACTAATTTGTCCTTGTTTGTGTTTGCGACAGTCACTGGAAGAATAATTAAATACTCTTCCATTAAGGGAGAGCAGATCAGTATAAAAACTAAAAAGAATGACTTGTTTTTGAGGCTTTTTCTTGTATATTCTTTCTTCAATTCCTATCAGTTCATCAGTGTTGTGTTCAACTAAACAGGCACAGTTTGTTTTTCTGTCTACATCAGTGATTCAAGGTTTTGTTTTCCTGGAGATAGGATCATTTTTGTTCCCCCCTCATGTCAACACTTTGACAGATAAAGCCTCCGAACTTCACTGGACTTTATTTACTTTACTTTTATTTTTTTTTATTTTTACTTGACAGCTATTTCCATTGTACAAAGGAATTAAACCACAAATCAGAGGAATTTCCCCACAATTTTTTTTAGATATATTATTTTATGTGTCTCAAGCCGCTCTCTCAGACTGTCCTGCCCCCAATTTTGGGAAACTACTGGTCTAGCTCGAATTCCCATCATCCCTCAGGTGATTTGATTTCAAAGACCCCTGTATAATATGAAATATTGCTTGTGTGTCCTTTGCCTGCGGTCTTTATTGAGGGTAAAACTAAATGTAAGATTAGGATTTGAGCATCCTATGTGACACTGGATGGAACAAAGCATTACTTGTTTCACAGCAGTGGCAAAAGTTAAGCTGCTTATGTGTATGTTTATATGAAGCGGTCTGGGACAATAGGGACAAGGCACAAGGACATGCTCTTTTAATAGTTGTGCTTCCCCACTGCGAGAACAAGTTTTGTGAAAAGATATTAGACATTGTATGACTATGATACATAATCAATGAGATAAATGCTTTCTCTTGAGGGCTTTGTAAAGCTATCCTGTTCCACGGCCTGAAATAATACTTTGTACCTGAATGAGTCTTAACAAAAGGAAGCTGACACCGAGCAGCAGAGTGAAGTTAAATGGATAATGGCTACATAACGGCGGCAGCTTTGCTAAGCGTGCTGAATGATTGGGGACATGTGGTGTGCGTGGGTGCCGGGTTTCATAGGTGACTCCCCACTGAGGGGACTAAAGGGCCAAGTACCCCTGCTGAGGGTTTAGCACTGGGGGGGCTGAAGGAGCCTGAAGTATTCAAGGTGTGCTGCAGGGAACTTAGTTACCATCCAAGCCTGAGTACCTGACCACCTGCTGACCCCTGCTGGTCATGTTTCATTCTATTTCAGTTTATTAATGATAACATTTGCACTTTGGATGAACTACGCCCCACTCTTCTTTCTTTTTGGTTTTCTTTTTTTCAAAAAGTAGTGAAATAGCAAGTTGGATGCTGAACTATTTTCATAGTATTAAAAACTATTAGTATTTATTTACTGCTAATAATTTGTCTTTGTTTATGTATGTGACAGTGACAGGCAGAATAATTAAATACTCTTCTATTAAGCGGCAGCAAATCACTATAAAATCTAGAAAGATCTCTATTAAGCGGCAGCAAATCACTATAAAGATCTTCTGTATCTTTTTTCAATTCCTGCGAGTTCATCAGTGTTGTGTTCAACTAAACAGGCCCATTATTTTAGAGTAGTTGTTTATACAGTAGTGATTGATAAAATAATAAACCATACTTTCCTAAAAGTCTGTTGCAATCACAAGTCTCTAGATCAGTGATGGTATGGAGTTCTAGTTATTGGCTTTACATGATGTACCTGCCTACCACTGTTGCAGAAACCTATATTGGATTTCAGAGAAATATCTGAAAGTCATTGGATGTGGACAATGCCAGAGCAATTTTTAAATTAAAAATATCAAATTGTAACCACACAGACCTTAGGAATGTGTGATCGATTGGCCTGCCTGCAGTTCAGTGTGAAATATCGTGAAATAAAGGGTCAGACAACAGTGATCAAAAACTGTTTAACAGCTCAGTCCAAACGCCAAAGATGCATAAAAGAGGAAGTCAAATACATATGTACAAAAATATACTGTATATATTTGAGGTGATGGAGAGAAAGGGGCAATCAGGCAAGAGAAGTTGATGGAAATGAGACAGATGTGCACAGATGATACTTGAGAACAATTCAAATAAATGTTGCGTTAAATTTAAGAAACCGCACAGCATCAGCACTTCTGTGTGTGTGTGTGTGTGTGAGTGTGTGAGACACTTTTATGTTTATTGTCTAGCAGCTAAAGCAGCAACAGTTTATCCTGGTAATGAAATGAAAACAGAAGCTGAGCAGCAGCTCTGAGCCCAGAAACCTCTGATCAGTCATGGTGAGGAGCGTCGGGACAATTTAGTAGAGAGGCGGCGTGACAATTTATTATTTTATTTTGATATACTGTTTCAGGGATTGCTCATTAATATTGCTCTTTTGCAAAGGGAGGAAGAGATGATCTGTGTCTGCGCATAAACGCACATCTGTGTGTGTTTATCCCTAGACAAAGAAAAAGGAAGCACCAGCTCGGAACAGCTCAGGTGGTTGATTAAAGAAGATATTTGCATCCCTGACATTGTGACTTGTGTAAAGCTGTTGTGGTTTTGACTTTGTCTCACCACACACATTTGAAAATCAAATGAATTTGCTGCAATATTGACCACTTTGTAGTTCATATATTTTAGGGGTTGCAGAGTGCATGGCCACATTGCTGGCAGGTCACTAGATCAAGTGGGTCAACTTGCAGCCTGAAGGTCAGGAGTTTAATCCCAGGCTGTGCTTGTCAGCATGCTGATGTATATCTGACCCGGGGTCAGAATAACTGACCCTACACTGCCCACAGTAGCTGTGCCAGCAGTTTGTGAATGGGAATGAAACACATGCAAGAGAAGAAGCACAGCACATATAGAGTAACGGTTCCCAAAGTGGGGGGCGGGCCCCCTAAGGGGGCCTGGAACTATCCCAGAGAGGTCAGAGGTACACCAAGCCAAATGAATTTTATGTTTGATCTTTTCTTTAATCAGGTCACTAGGGGGCGTTTGCTCTGGTGAGCATTTTAGTTTATTAGTTTTGTCTGAATTGCAGTGTTTTAAATACGGTTCAGTGAAAAAATTGAAGTAATATCTATAAATGTGTTGGTGTGTGGAGGTGGAGTAGGCGATTATCATATCTACAAAAGGGTGGCGCTACAGACAAAGTTCTGAACCATTGCTTTCAAGGTACTGTATATGGAATGCAATGTAGTAAAATTGTTTCTTTTGAACACAGACTCCTTATTTAAAGATGATTAAATTGATTTGTTTACATTGAAAAATTACACAGTGTATGTGACTGTAATATATAATTAAATATGTTGGTGTTCTCTTCACCGTACAGTGAGTAGGTGCCGAGAACACAGCGTTGTTGATATTGTATAATTAGCGTTAGGTAAATGAAAAGTCAACCTGGAAAAGGAACAACTGATGCAAATGTATGTTCTGTCATTAATTAACCTGCTGTATTGACACATCCTTGTGGTTGATGAAAAAAAAAAACAAACATCAGGAAAATGTCGTTTGACGAACCGGAACTCGGAGCCGCGTCTCTGATGACTCTGGAGACACTGATTGAAGATGAAATGAGGCCAGACTGTGGAGCCCACAGCAGTCTTCACAGAGACACTGCTACTGGGCCCAAGGACTCCAAACAAAGGGCTTACTCTCCCTGTGTGTCTGTGCCCTGATTGGCTATGCCCCAGCAGCACTGTGTATTGGTTTAAGCAGTATAGCCTTCAACCAGAAACATGTCAGATTCCATCATGTAACCAAGCCAAGAGTCTGCAACTGTACCATTGAAAACTACAGTTGTGGGAATGTACACAAACAAAACATTTTATTATAATCCTCACATTTTCCCCTCTCAAGCAGTTCAGCTAAAAGAACCCCTTAAAAACAATCCCAAAGCTTCAGATCTAAGACAGAGTTTTTAAATATGAAATATTTAATTTACAATTATATAAAAATGTTTGCTGGTATTTGCTGAAATGTAAAACAGATATTTATAAATACGTCGTGTATCTTTAGAGCAGCTGACATTCCAGCACAGCACGGTTTAAACTGTGACTCAACACTGTAATAGTGTCCACAGGGTCACTTGATTAAACTGAATTGTTTTAATAATTGATGACTGAAATAGAAGCTACAGTAATGAAATTTCCACTGTGAATAGGGCCGTAGCCTTAATACACTGTCTATTCACTCAGGCAGGTGTAAATAACATTCCCCGCCTCTCAGGAAAACACTGTATGAGGTCAATAAGGAAATAAATGAGTGACTGAAGGAACGTTGACGCTGAAAGACGGAGACGACGGTAGAGGAGGAATGTGAATGTTGAGAATGTTCAAACACATGGGCGTCGACAGTAGCAGTTTGTGTGCAGTGTTCGGTTCCCACGCTGGTTATTGGCCAAAATGTGTAGCGTTTTAGCTTTTACTAATGAGTAGTGGATTTTTTCAGAGCTGTTCGCACCAGAGTTGAAAAACTTGAAGATAAATGTGACGATTTTTAATAATTAAAACACATCTCTCAGGCGTCTCCAAACTACAAAAAAATAAACAATTTTGCATCAGAGCAAGAATGATTATTTTTTGTTTAATCTTTAAATGCATATATATCATTCACTCATAATAGTTAGATACTTTTTTAATTGCAAGGACGTACATTTCAGTTCTAAGACGGCAAATAAACAGATCGACCTGCTGCAAAAATCAGCTCCCAGATTTTTTTTTCTATCTTGTCTTTAAACTTTTTGACTATAATCTGAGATCATCTCCTAATCTTTTTTGATTTTTTACTTGCATAATACTGAACAGTGTGTCTCGAAAAATACAGATTTATTTGTTTGTTAAAAACACTTGTTTTATTGGCTTAAATGCAGAGACATTAAAATATATCATATTATATAATGTAACATATTTACACTAAGCACAAAGTCCCTTAAATATTAACTGTGCAAGATTCCGATTGTTTTAGTCTGTTGGTGTTCCATGTCCCATCGGCAGAAAGTGAATACTATGCAGTATTGATTTATTTTATGAACCTAGTACATCCTCCTTACCCCGGAGTAATCCATTTTAATCTACACCAGGAGTTGTTCCTCCTCCGCACTCATCGATGTGTCTCCGTGTTTTCCCTGTAGCCTACAGTAGGAACACTAAATAGATGGGATGACATTGTTGTCTCCAACACAGCCCCCTTAACAAACCAGGACCGTGTCAGTGGGAAGAATAATGACACAGTTGTTCCCGATAAATAACCAAATCAACTTGAGGTCACACCGATCACATGGTCTGCTGCTGCAGCCTTTGGGAGGAGGAATAAAGAGACTCCTCTGTTTTATTCATCAAAACTTTCCCCTTGTGCAGCGGGGGAGTCGCACCGAACACCGGCTGTGCTGGTTTCACCATCACATTCAAAGGAAGCTGCCTTTGAGTCTATTTTGGTGCAGCAGAGGTGACTTTGAGCTGGAGACCAGCTGAGAAGGGACCTCCATGACTTAGCCTTTAAACATGGCCATTGTCTCCCCGTCTGCTGAGGTAAATTCCAGCCCAGAGATATTTCTGCTGCGTTTACCGTCTCTGCTGCGCACACAACACAGTGGTGTGCAGTATAAATATTCATCCTGTAGTATTTCCCAGTAGGTTGTCCTAGCATGCTGTGTATGTTCTTGCATTTCTTAGCAGTGTCAGCTGCCATGTTACATCATCGACGTGCTCCGTGTGTTGAATACAGATTGTTTGTTTTTTGTCTTCTGTTCATTAATATATTCATGTTCATTCAAATCCTGCAACTCAATGTTGAGGACAGACGTGAAAAAACAAAACAATATTTTTGTTTAATGTGTTTATAATGTTGCATTCAGGACTAAAGTGTTAAATTCATATTTAATGCATGAGTTATTGCATTATTCACAAAACTTTGGAACACACTTCACCTGCTGCAGCAGTGGAGCAGAAAGGTAGCTGTTCTCAACATAAGAAGGAGCGCTGGTAAAACGGCTGTTCTGCATTTGAAACTTTGTCTTTCAACGTTTCGACTGACAACACTTGGACAGAGGAATGTCCTGATTGGCTGACTGGTTGCCATGTAGAAAGGATGAATGACAAAACCAGATTTTCCCAAGTTAGTGCACTCAGCTAAAGATGTTATTTTATTTATTTATTTGCCAAGTTAGTGCACTCAGCTAAAGATTTGTATTTATTTATTTATTTTTGTAAAAACCAGGTTGATGTTCGGGAACAATCTTCAACGGAAATGGAAATGGAATACATGTATGTGATTGTTGTTGTTGACGTTGACATAGAAAAGTGTCCCTGATGTCCCTTCACACAAACACTGATTTTAATTTGACCAGTTCTTCCTGGTTTTTTAATACATCATTTGACTGGTTCATCATTTTACTACATAATTATTTTGTTTTTGAGATTAATGTACAGTCGACAAGTAGACAGAAAGTTTTGTCCTGCAGCTTAGAAGAGTGTGGGACACCATAGTAATTAGTATGACGGTGATGAATTAGGTTTTTGCTGTTTTTTTTATCAGTGATTGATGATAAAGTAATTGAAAAGATAACATTATTTATCATTGTTATTAACTGAATAAATCGCTGTAAATCACCTGCTTTTCCCCTTTCTCTTGGACTCTGTTTAATCAAAAAGTCAAAGTCAAAACCTAAACGTGGCCTAAAAAAAGGGGGGGTAATATTAAATTATAGAAGGATTTATGGGGAAAAGTGCTTTTTATGAAAGGGGATTTTCAGGAGAAGGACTAACAGTCGGCTCCTCTCTAATCACCAGTCACTACTTTAAATCATCACCAGGTACTCGTTGTACTCGTAGTACTGTACAAGATGAGTGTTGGGAACAAGAGCTGTTTGATTTATAAACGTCATTAAACTGACCGGTCGATTCACTCCACATATTCTCAGAGTGAAATCAATACTTTCTCCAAGGCCTGTCAAACCATTACAATTTTAAACATGATTAATCACGGCTGGGGAATAATCGCGATTAATTGTGATTCATCATGATCATTTATTGATATGTATTTATTGAACTAATTACTCAAGGGAATCCATCATTACTAAATGACTAAATGATGAAATTATTAATATAGAGCATTGTTTCCCAAAGACTGGGTCGTGACCCTCAGGTGGGTCGCAAGAGTTTTTTTTTTTGGGTCGTCTCACATGACGTTTCCTATTTTTTTTTTTTTGGGTTGTCTCACATGACGTTTCCTAAGAAGAGTTTCTGACTTATGTCTATTGACTTGGGTCATGCAGGTTTGTGACTTTCAAAATATGGGTCCCCAGAAAAATAACCCAATAAAACACAGGACAAATACTGCTAATATAACAACTTTAATATGTATATTTCATGACATATTAGTGATTATTTTCACCCAGTGTAACCTAAAGAGACAAAGACTGCTCTCTTCTGGTCGGTGGTCATGTGACGTGAATGGATCAGTTCAACTTTACGTTACCGCGGGCAGCTGCAGCACAAAAGCCTGGATTATTTGATATGCTATTTCTCCAATTAATTAACGTTAACAAAGTGTTAATTACCAAAGTCCTACTTTCTCCATTTAGTGTCGTCTTTAAAATTACATTATCACATTGTCACTGGTGACACTGCTCCATTACTTCTGGGTGTTTCGTGCACAAATCCTTCTAACACAACTTTGGCATGTTGAGGCAGAGCGGGCTTGTTATATTTAGTCAGACAGCGAGTCTGCTGCTGATGAATGCTGCTGGCAGGGTGTCTGTGAGCCCTTAGGAGATTACAGTGAACACTAGTAATACATGTCCTCTAGGAGCAACACAACCGGCCAGACAGAAGGACACGCAGACCTACATGGAGCGACAGGGACACTGTTTGGTCACAGTTTCGTCCGCTGCCTCAACCGTCTTTGATGCACTTTTAAAAAAAAAAAGATCTGTCCATTTAAAGTCACCGCGATTACTTTAAATACCATTCCTATTTAGGCTCATACATATTTAAATATTTCCCTCCTGCACAGTTGTAGTTTTGTTTTCCATCAGAATAGTGTGTTTTGTTGTGTCAGTGTCGATTCTGGGCTGACTCTAGAACACATTTCTCATTTCTGCTCTGCTGCCTCACACCATAATCTGGTGATTATTCATGCAAGAACATCACAGTCCTCTAATTTGGCTCTGTTACATCCTGCGGACTAAACCGCGCTGCTAACATAAAACACAGTGTCTTCTTTTTAATCGTCTTCATTCAACATCACTGCTAAAGACCAGGAGTACACACAAACACATGGTATTGGTATATGTGTAAGAATAGTCACAAAAGAGCACATACAGTACAGTACAGTACAGTACAGTACAGTACAGTGAGTACTCAAGCAGTACAGTACAGTATAGTACAGTACAGTGAGTACTCAAGTGTGAACTTCATTTCACCTCAGGCCTTACTTATTTTATTTATCCTGACATTAAAGCAGTGACCTTTAAATCCCACCGACTTTAACTCCATTTATCTCGAACAGAGACATTTTAAATTAAGAGGTGAAAAGTAAAGAGTTTTTTTTTTTCACTGACTTTCTGTTTCTCTTCCCAGGAACCGACTTTCAGTGTACCGCTCACATAATGCCGGTGAAGAATGAAGAGGGCGTGGTGATGATGTTTATCTTGAATTTTGAGTACGTTCAGGACGAGGGAAGTGACAGCTCCACGGAGAAGTTAAGCCCCACATCCCCCACAAAGTCAGACCTAAGTGAGTACCTAATGTGCTGTTCTTCATGTCAGATCTGCATAAAAAACATGTGCTGCAAATTAGGATCCATAAAAAAAAAAACTTTAAATGGGTGCCATTTACTTTGAATGTTTTTACTGATAAAACGGGGCTGTCAAACTTAAATTCACAGTGAGCCAAACTTAATATTTGTTGAAAAATGTATGGCAATTGTGCATGTTTCAAAATACGACACACATCAGTGGGATGTGTTCCTTATTACGTCTCTTTATCTGTAGCCTTTCCAGTTAATATCTCTTACAGCACACGACATTAAACTCCTTCATGGTCGCTGTTAACGTTGCCTGATTTCTGCAACCAGTTTAAATATCTGCTCATCTCTGATTGGTCAGTCAACCACTAGTCCTCGTAGTCATTAAGAAATGATAGAATTTGCAAAAATTCCTCTATGACCTCAGCAGATGAACAACATTAACCATAGAAACAGACAATTAAAGGATTTTACCTCATGTTTTCAGATGAACAACATTAACCATAGAAACAATTAAAGGATTTTACCTCATGTTTAAACTCTGGTAAAACATATCTGAGCTGATACTGAAATGAAACGCTGTGTTTACTTCATAAAATGCCAGAAGAATTACTAAAGAATTTGATTGAGGTTTTTTTTTAATGTTTTAATGTTTTTTTATATTTTAAATGTATTCTTGTAGTGCGAGTTTTGCGCTAAGTATTTTTGTGATATCTAGGCTAAGAAGAAAAAAAAAGTGAAAAAATTAATTAAAAGACATTTTAATATTATATATATATATCGTGATTTACGTCTATATATTTACGTCATTTATGTATATTTTATAGCTGCATATTCTGCATAGCCGTAGCTGCTGATTTAATGTGGAAGTGCATCAGTGAGGTGTAAATGTCAGTCAGACGTTCCTGCTCCTCCTTGATTGGAGATACTCAGCGTCTCGTCTCTGACTGGGGCTCAGCCTTCCACTCCACTCAGCATGAATTCCTCCGAGGCTGCGTCTGACATTAGGCCTGTGCTGAATGCTGTGTGTGTGTTTCAGTGTGCACGTGCATATGTGTGTGCACCCATGTGTCGGTGTGTACATTTGTGTGTTAAAGTGCCTGTGTCTAACGCCGACATCGCTAATCAGAGATGATTGCTCGCGACCATTGGTGAACAATGGAGGAGACGGGAAGATGAACGGTTGATGTGACCGCGTTTGTGTGCACGTCGTATTTTCTTAATACGACATCTGTGTTGTTTTTGTCTTCGGCGCTCCATAAACAGGAGGAAGCGTTTGTTGTTTGAATGATAATATTCACGTCTGCGTCAGTTATATACAGCATTCAGTGATGGGACAGAAACCAACGGTTAAAATGGCTGCTTCTCTTCTTGGTTCTGTTTGGGTTAGAAAATAAAATAAGAAACAAATAGGGTTCGTTTGCACCGACTCTTTAATGTAAAGTCTGCATTAAGAAATGAAAACTGCAGGGAAAAAAAATTCTCCACAGAATTTATTATCATCACACACTTGACCTACGGCTCCCCAAACTCATCATCGTTATCTAAATGTAATTACAGGAGATACAGGACATAATTAACACTCTATGGTGAAAGCAGCTCTAACATTAGCACAGGATCTAGCTGAGTTTGACTTAACTTAACCCGGGATATTTTATGCCTCGTCGCTAGCTTTAACCTGCGAGTCATCAGAACCACTGCTACACAGTGTGAGGACGACGGTGCGTGGACGGTAAATTAATTGCACGCTGTGCGGCTCACGTTTCTGCACGACGAAGGTATTTCCCCACTTTGTCACTGTCAGAGCTCGGCACGCCGTGCAAATGACCCGGGCGCCTTTTTTAGTGAAATGCAACTGTAATTACTACTATAAATACTTCAGGAGTAGACTGGGAGTGTGCGTGTGATGTCATTAGACATGTACACAGTCATTGTTAAGAAACAGACAAATGAGTTTGAGAAACTGGACCACTGGAAACTGATTCTCTACAAGAACACGTTTGGATTCCCACTGATTATTTTCCAGTTTTTAGTCTTTTTACCATGCAGTTGTCAGGTTACTGATGGAAATAACATTAGCAATTAATGTTACAGAACAATTGTGATGATATTTTCAACTCTATAGTCCATTCTATCCATCTGTAAAGATTTAACAATTAGAAACGAAGGATAAAACTGTATAAACTTTGAAACTGATTTCATGTTTTTTTTTTCTAATTTGCACAAAAATCACACCACCTAAAAAAAAATTAAACATCCTGAGTTACCACCAACAAAAACCCACATCCCAAATCCATAAACTGTGCATCAAGTTTGTACATTTTTATAATTATACAATGTATTTTTTTTTTTTTACTTTTTTCTAAACTTTTCTAAAGTGAAGGCAAAAAAGCGTAGGTTCTACCCTCAGCCCTCTCTCACTTCTTGCCATTTTCACCTGCATCATATGAGGCAGGCATCTGCCCACCCTGGGGACCATAACCCAAATACAGGCACAACAGTAATATTGTGCAACGCAAGGAAAATACTGTATGAGAGAGAAAACTTATTAGATGTGGTCGCAGAAATATACCAATGCTGTCGGAGTAAAAACAGCCAAGCAGAAAGTTAAGTGCAGTATTTTATACTGGACTTGTGTCAAATGGAGTACTTGAACTTCTATTTTTGGTACCGTTTGCACATCATCAGCAGAAGGTATATTTTCTAAGCAACTTTTCACAAAAAAAGAAAAAAAGAAAAATAGAAAGAGCTTCCAGCCAAAGTACTATTGCTATCATTAGTACTGTAGTACTATAGTTCTCAAATTTGACATGATTAATGTGCTAAGCTGGTTTAGAAATGCTCGTCATGATGTCATCCAGCTCACACGAGCTCAACTTTTACCCCAAGCAGGTGACACGGTCCACCTGCAGAGCGGCGACAGGAATGTTGCCCACATCTCCTGCCAGCTCAGGATGCCATTAGGTTCCTCTCCAGGAAACTTGTTAAGTGTCACTGCACCATTGTGCGCTGCTATAGTTCTAACATCAGCACATTTGGCCAGAGAATGGAAACAGATGGCAGTGACGTTACGTAAGGAGGGTGCTGAGGGATCGGTGCCACACGAGTGAGGCAGGATTCACTTTCCCTCTGCCTTTTCTATTGTTAATGAGCCAAAACTTTCACTGTGTCCCAAGAGGTCGTTAACATTTGCCACTGTGTCCATTCTCAAGTTATGACTTCGCACAAAGAAACGGAGCTTCTGTCTCAAATCAATGAGGCACAGAGCAGCAACGGCGCCATCTGCTACTCGTGAGCCCTCGGAAGGAAAATGTTTGTTCACGTCGTTTGTTTTTCACTTAATATGTCATATTGAATCCATTCATTTGCTAAGAGTTTGGATGATGCCACTGTGACTAATTTATTGTCGTATGTACTGCCACTGAAACCCAAGCCTGTGTCTGCAAAAAAATGATAAAAAAAAAAACTAAAACGATTTTTTTTTTAATATCCGTTCCTGAAGAAAGTGCAGTGATGTGATGAATACTAAATAAGAACTTAAATCTCGGAATCCTATATTTACCTTCTATAACAGTAAACATCCTCAAACCTTTCTGAACCTCTACCTCTCTTTACATATTTTGTTATTTAAATTGGTGCGCACTTAAAGGAAGCACAAACTCTCACGGTCTAAGATGGGTTTTTTTCATTATTATTTTATCCTAATATATTGAACATGAAAAGCATCAAACACTCCATCCTTTTGGGATATTTTAAATTCCCAGAGTTGTGTCCCTAAAACTTAACAAAGGCTTTACGTATTCTCCGTCCAACTTTTAGGGAGAAGCCGATTCTTCCGCTTTCGCCAGGCCGCTCTGAGCCTCATGAACACTAACAAGCAGTCTCTTCCACAAGAGGACCCGGACGCAGTGATGGTCGACTCACCCAAAGAGAATGACGACTCAGTGGCCCTAAAGAGCTTCCCTTCGCCCAGCAAGAGCATTTGCAGTCCCATTGAGGCAAATGACACACATGCTCTCATTAGCTCCAGCCGCCATTCATCCCAGGCCAGCATCAGTCTAGAACCACTTAACCATTCATCCCCTAAACTCCCCTGGGAGAAGCTGTACCAGACAGAAGTGCAGCAGTCCTCCTCCTCCTTGTCCAACACCTTTCTCAGAGGCAGCATTAACAGCATGCGTCGCGCCTCATCTGTCCACGATATTGAGGGTTATAGCTCCAACACCAAGGGTGCATTCAGAGATCGCAATACAAGCGAAGGTGGGTAATGGCAGCGACGTGTGAAAAATCACCCATGTCCAAACTGTAGGAGCAAGAAAAGCAACGTAAAGTCTGACCAAAAACGTACGACGACTGTGATGGAAAATTAGCTAAGATGAATTAAAGGACAACCAGAAAGATGTTAGAATGATCTTATTCAGTAAATCAGTAAATATAAGTAGTAGGTTTTACAGAATATTAATGAAAATGTCCAAAATTATAACAAATTAATCTAGAAATTGCTTAAAAACAGTGTATGGCAATAACCTGTTCTTTTAGTTTTTAAGAAGACCAGGTCGAGGTCTTGGATCCAGATACTGTACTAATGTGACTCTGTTTGTTCCAAACTAGCAGGTACTTATAATCATGTGAAGTCCGGTCTGCTCGGCTCTACTTCTGACTCGAACATCAACAAGTACAGCACCATCAACAAGATCCCACTGATTGCACTCAACTTCTCCGAGGGCACCGACAAAAAGACGTACTCTCCACCGACATCTGAGAAAACCATCATCGCCCCAAAGGTCAAAGAGAGAACACACAATGTCACAGAGAAGGTCACGCAGGTGAGTCCACGAACTTTCTTCATTTGTGTTTCATTTGTTTCATCATGGTTGGTATACCATCGTGTTCAGGGGTTCCTAACCTTGTTGACCTTGATATAACAAGTGAGGAGGAAACTTCTCGGTACGTACTGTTTTCTACAGTAGGCTTCCTAACAGCCGCTTGTCCCTGATGGTGTCTTTTAAATATCATAACTGGCAGAGTGTGTTGAGGACGCTGGCAAAAGTGACAAACATATGACGGCACAAATGTTTGCTCGTCTTGTCACTGGCATCTGCTGCCTCATTCGGGAGGTTTTGTAAAAAGCTTAAGACACTAATACAAAGCACATGTTACACTTTGGCAGGAGAAGATTTTTTTGCTGGCTGTCAGGTTCCTACCCTTATCACCGCTGCAACAGTGACATTAAAAACAAGAAAGGAGCGTAATGGCAAAGAAAGTGGGGATAATACCAGGAGTCATAGCAGTCGCATCAGCTGGGCTTAAAGGAAGAGATTGGTTGCGTATTTTTAGCACCTGGGCTGACAACTCAGATTCGGGTTTTTCTCTGAAGGACACCTCAGCACAGCCAGCACTTTCCATCATATGACTGAAACAAGGGCTTTTTAGTGGCAGAGTTTCCTGGTGAAGTAAACAAGCTGCACAGCTAAAGCCGACATAGCAAGAATGGGTAGGTGTTACAGTGCTCATCACAGTCTCAACTTTAAATTGCACAAATACATACAGTGTTGTCTAAGGTTTAACTATAAAAAAAATGCACAATAAAAGGTCACCAAGGTTAAAAATTTAAAAACGTTTTTTAAAATGCAGAAAATTGGATAAAGAATCAAACTAACAACCCTCATCTCTGATACAAGGTTTGTATCAGAGATACAAAGGTTTGTACAAAGGTTTGTACAATGTGTCTGAGAGGCAAATAAAAAAACAAACAAAAAAAAAACCCAGAACATATTTACATTTCAGACAATGAAAGACCAAGGTTTTATAAACAACAACAGCGTCGTCTGAACCTCCGTGTGCGGGGAATGAAACCTTCCAATCAAATCTCTTTCACCACAGCTTTCTCATTCATAAATGAAGACAAACCATTCTGGTGATTGAACCCCCCCACCCCCTCCCCCCCTCTCTCATTCTCCCCCTCTCTCCCAGCTGACTTCAGTTAGTAGCTTTCAGACACCACTGAGATGTGGTGCAGCCACTCCTGACTGCTAGCATGGGGGAAAATCTATAATTCATGTGTTGAAGATAGAGGATGTGCTGAATAGAAGGCCCACCGCCCTCACCTTCACTCCTGCACTATATTCTGCCATAAGAGAGCCCCTCTCTTTTACTGTCACTGCTTATTAAGCCCCAAACAGGGGGGTGGCTTGGCCTTCCTTGCAATACTGAATAATTTACTATTTAGTCAGTATCTTCTGTATGTGGTAAAATGATACAACGCTTTTTTTTTTCTTATGATATATGATTTTACAGTCTGTCTTCCATTCTGTGCTTGTAACAAAATGTACGACAAACAGGTTCAACAGCACATTTTTGACACGTGTCACGACACTGACAAAACCGCCTGCCATTCCACAGAGACTCCTGTTATTGAATGCAGTCTGACTGCAGAGAATTAACATCCTGTCCGTGTCACTGCCGCTGTCCAACCAGCTATTATTAAAATTATCAGTTTAAATGTCTGCTGTGCCTCATTAAACCAATAAAAGAAAACCTGAAAGCTGTCGAAAAACCAACTGAAACAACATTATGACAATCACCGAGATGTACAGCACAGAGGAAAAACAGAGGGAAAGAAATGTTCATTCATGAAAATACAATGCTGTCCTTCGACAACATGGGCACAGATGGCACTAGGAACACGGTGGGGGGAGCATGACCCCTCAGATAGTGACCCCATTCCATGCTCCCCAACTGTCCCTACATAAGATGACAAGCATCGCTGGTAAAACAGGAGAGTGATACTCCAGTTGTGGCAGGTTTGTGTGCTACATTTATTGGTGCGTTTAAGTTTAACACAAATGTCGGAATTTCCACTGTTAAACTAAACTAAGAACGCTGTCGTACAGGGAGAAAAGAAAACAAAACAAAACATCGAAAGTACCCAACATCCATAAAATACATCCTTTAAAATACATCTAATATATAAAACCATAGAAAAAGAAATATATATGTTTATATTAGTGTTTATATTTGTCTGATAAAAGTATTATGGTTATTGTATAGTGGTATTGCTGACAGCTTGGTCCCCCCCAGTTTTCTGGCAGTGTGCCCCCCCTTCAGTTCAAAGATCCCATCTGCACCCCTGGTCTACAAATCCTCCAGTCTCAACACTTGTCTTTCCATCAGAGAATTCTTTCGGTGTGAAATTATGTTCTTGTTCCACAAGCTTGTTCAATTCTGAAGGCTCAAAAACCTGTATTATATTTGAAAAGGGGAAGAGAACAGTATGTAGTCCATTAAAGGCAAACTGAAAAAAAAAATGTCAAGAATTTCAGTAAAAAAAAGGCTTTGAATCAAACAAATAGGTCCTGGTATTTGACCAAGAAGAAAACGAATCACACCCAGCATGCCTTTGATTAAATGCTGCCGCTAATTTTGATAATAAACCAGTTGGTCAGCAGCAGAGGTGACCTGTGGTCAGTGAAGAACAAATTAAACACTGGTGAAGAACTATTTTGTTATGGCCAGCGTTAATGTCACTGACTGAAATGCCATAAAGAATCGGTGGAGTGAACCGATGACCAAGGTCCATGACAGATGACCATTAAGTCTGGAGGAGCACAAGAGCGTAACCAAAGAAGAATGTGCTGTGATCCCTCAGGAGACTTGTTAAAAATCTGCCCTTAATGACTGCAGTCTGTCTTTTGGCTGTAAGAATACACAACGGAGCGTTGGATCAGGCAGGCTGATGATGTCGACAACCTTTATATGTTTTCCTTATTTCAGGAAATTATTTCTTTTTTCCGTATGCAAAATATAATATAGAAGTAGTAAATAAGTAGTATCAGGAGATCGCTCTGCTCTAATCTTGAATGTTTGTGACCTCAGCTGAACTTTGAACCTCTGTTATATTATGTGACGTGACATAAGAGGAGCAGCGTAATCAAAACTGTCTCATGTCACCGCTCCAGGTCCTGTCACTGGGAGCCGATGTGCTGCCCGAGTACAAACTCCAGACGGCCCGCATTGACAAGTTCACCATCCTCCACTACAGTCCCTTCAAGGCAGTGTGGGATTGGCTGATCCTGCTGCTGGTCATTTACACCGCCATCCTCACGCCGTACTCGGCTGCTTTTCTCCTCAACGACCAGGAGGAGCAGAAGAGGCGTGAATGTGGATACTCCTGCAGCCCCCTTAATGTGGTGGACCTAATGGTAGACATTATGTTCATCATCGACATCCTCATTAATTTCAGGACCACGTACGTCAACATTAATGAGGAAGTGGTCAGTCATCCGGCCAAGATAGCCATCCATTACTTTAAAGGCTGGTTCCTCATAGACATGGTTGCAGCGATCCCGTTTGACCTTCTTATCTTTGGCTCAGGATCAGATGAGGTCAGCGATCCCGTTTGACCTTCTTATCTTCGGCTCAGGATCAGATGAGGTACGTTAATTCTAACACATGTTTTTTTTAATATATGTATATATATATATATATATCTTTTTTTTCCTAGGAAAATATTCATACTGCACATCACCAGACTGTGTATTCAAAGTTATCCTTTTACAAAGTCCAGACTCGTGCCCCCGGGCCCTGGTCGTTCTCCCTCGGCTCTGATGGGATTACTTTGAATTGCATGTTGCTTTTCTCCCTCTCTTTTGTTTTGTTTTTCTATCTTTTTCCTTTTTTTTTTTTTTTGAATGACCCTCATTCTCGAATACATTTACACGGATTAATGGCTTACCAAAGGCAATCAATGATGTATTTATGAGTGGAGCAGGCCAACAGGGCTCTGTGTGAAGAGCTTACGTGCAGATGTGAGACGGCCATTGGTAGGCTGGCTGCCAGGCCCCCTGGCCTGTTGGTTGGTTGGATACGTCCCCTCAGGATCTGGACCCACTTCAGCGCTTTATCGTGTTTTGTAGGCACTCCATTAAACCAGAAAAGCCGCTGATTATAAATCATAATCATCTTTTCCTCTACTACTGCCGCCTGTTGTAACTGCTGAGTCAGTTCAACGGATGAAAACAAGGCACGGAGGAAATAGTCCTTTGTTTATCACGCCGTGTGATGAATGATGAAATCAGACGAATAATCTCGAGAGATTTAGCACCGTGATCAGATTGTGTAGAAATGCTCCTTTGGCTAATCTGACGCACTTGATTTCCAGCTGTGAGAACTAACTGGAGGTGACAACTGTCGTGGTCTATATATAGACTGACATTTACTGTGATTACATGAAGATACACGCCTGCTATATATAGCCCACCATGCTGTGTGTGCCTATAGGGTGTTCCTGCAGTGGAGTCCCATTCAGAAACTAAGAAGGACAAAGGCGGCGGCAGCAGCCGACGGTTCATTTAGCAGCATAATGAGACAGTTTTAACCTTCAAGCACTTCAGTGCAAACCTTTTCATTTAAGCAAAGTCAGAGATGTATTTTAAACTCGTATTTTCTCAATGCGGCGCTGCTCTTCACAACAGCCTTGTGTTGCCAACAGACTTAGCATAATGTGAGAGGCACTATGTCAAATTGGCAGCCAGTGGTGTTTTTCACAGGAACAAAGATGTTGTGTAAATATTTAAACAAACGATGTTTCTTAATGCCGCAACCACACAGAAACAAGTAGACGAGTAGAATAATGTCCCCATTTGGATGAATAATGTGTAGTGTGTGTGTGATATTTATTAGGGGCGTTGCCATGTTGTACGGTCATTTGTCTTTGTGAATTAGGGTCAGATTAGAGTTAGGGTGCAGATTAGGATTAGATATTTAGTTAATAGCTAACGTCCAGTTGAGGGGCTATCATGTACAAAAATGTGTATGTATGTTTGTATGCTCCTGGTAAAGATTACTTGAGAGGACTTTTTTTTTGACTTTCAATTTTTTTTTTGAGTAACCAGATGTTAAGTATGTAACAACATTGTGTGTATACTGTTCTGACAGTTAAGTTGTTTTTTAAAAACTCAATATATCTTTGCACCTATAGTATCGCAATATATCGCTATATATTTTATCGGTGCCCCTGTATCGTAATACATATCGTATCGCCAGATTTTTGCCAATTCACACCCCTACTGAAAAGTTATTTCTTATTGCTAAAATGTCTCACTTTATATTTTCTTGTTTAGACAACCACTCTGATTGGCCTGTTGAAGACGGCTCGGCTGCTGCGATTGGTGCGAGTTGCCAGGAAACTGGACCGCTACTCTGAATACGGAGCTGCGGTCCTCATGCTGCTCATGTGCATCTTTGCCCTGATTGCTCACTGGCTAGCCTGTATATGGTACGCCATTGGCAACGTGGAGAAGCCCTATTTGGAGCACAAGATCGGCTGGTTGGACAACCTGGGCGTGTCCATAGGAAAGATATACAACTACAGTGACCCGGGCTCCGGTCCCTCCATCAAGGACAAGTACGTCACGGCGCTCTACTTTACATTCAGCAGTCTGACCAGTGTGGGCTTCGGGAACGTCTCCCCCAACACCAACTCGGAGAAGATTTTTTCCATCTGTGTCATGTTAATTGGTTGTAAGTACAACATGAACAAAACTCATCAGGTAAATGTCTGTGAATGGTGATTTTTGATCAGAACAATTTTCATTTCAGCCTTAATGTACGCCAGTATATTTGGGAATGTCTCTGCCATCATCCAGAGGTTGTACTCCGGTACAGCCCGCTACCATGCTCAGATGCTGCGGGTCAAGGAGTTCATCCGCTTCCACCAGATTCCCAACCCTCTCAGGCAGAGGCTGGAGGAGTATTTCCAACACTCCTGGGCCTACACCAACGGCATCGACATGAACACGGTAAATAAAATATTCCCCTGAAACTTTTATTCCAATGTTTTATATCTGAAGAGAAATCTTTGAGAAACTGTCTAAAATAATTTACCTTCCCCCTTTTTCTGCCTTCCCTCTGGATTGCCTTTGCTGCACTGGTAACAACAGGAGGTACAGTTTTAATTATTCTCATTGTCTTGGCTAAATGGTTCCCCGTTACCATAACTTCTCTTTTATCACCCTGTGCGCTCGCAATATTAACTTTAGAGAAAAGCTCATCATTTGTGCATGGCCTGTGTTCCAGCAAAGTTCTGTCTCAGCAGGAGGCAAACTTATTTAAAAGAGACATTTGAAACCTGGAAAACAAAGACATACCTAAAGAACCTGAAGGAGAAATGGAGCCCAGTTATTAATTGTTAATGTCTTTGGCTTTTTTATATACATTTCTTTGTAATAGTATATTTGCGTCACAGTTCAGATTTATATAAGTCTGTAAGGAGATACTTTTTTCATTAAAAGTTAAACATGGATTGTGTAATCAGCCTTACTGCAACGACTTAGGTTACTTTGACACATAACCCTTCCACACGCACGCTGCAACAATAAGCAGATATTTCACACAAAACATATGATATCACTTTGTGTCTTCAATCTGTTTATTTGTGTACATTAGTGCCGATCATCGAACTATTCCCTCGACACGTCTACACACTGTTACACACACTGTCATCATCATTTTTTTCTTCTGGTGTTTTTTCTCCTTCTTTTCTTACTAGCTTTCACCTCAAATTACCTTTTATATCTAAATATAACCTTTAAACTTTACATTATGTTTCAACTTTTTCACACTCACCTGTCTGTCTCACTGTCTCTGTCCAGCTCTGTACCAACCCTGCTGTACCTGCACAGTGTTCTATTGTGTCCTTCCCTCCACTGTCCATGTTGCTTTGGATGGTTGTATCTGATGACGAATGATAAATAATATTTTAATCTTCCTCTCTCTGCTCTTTGCTAAAAACAAGTGGCAAAAACTCAAACTAATAACAAACTAATAACCTATAACAGGGTAGGTTAACAAGTTGTGAGAGATTTTTTTCTTTCTAGATTTTATCTAGAAGTGCACCACATCACAACTTGAAGTAGAGTTCGGTTTTTAGTCCAATTTTTGGATATTTTTGTGTTTTGTCTTTTATTTTGAAATCCGACTCCCTTGAATTCATAGCTCCTGTCCTGGAACTTTTTGACCTACCCTGACATTCAAACTATTTTTCTAAACGCTCCAAAGCTAACTCTCTGTGTCACAGGTTTTAAAAGGTTTTCCTGAGTGCCTGCAGGCAGATATCTGCCTCCACCTCAACAGGAACCTTCTCCACAGCTGCAAAGCGTTCCAGGGAGCCACCAAAGGCTGCTTGAGGGCCCTGGCCATGCGCTTCAAAACCACCCATGCTCCTCCTGGAGACACTCTGGTCCACTGTGGTGACGTGCTCACTGCTCTTTACTTTCTCTCCCGAGGCTCGATTGAGATCCTGAAAGATGACATTGTCGTTGCCATTCTAGGTAATCACAAGCTCTTCTTCTGTTTACATCCATTCATTTAACTTGAATTTTTTTTCCGATCTTTTTTATGAAACAGTTTCTTTCATTACTGCGCTGGATGTAAGAGTCGACTGTGTTCCAATCTAAACCTCACGCGTTCATTGAAAAGCGTAGGATAAAGGTCAGCTTTGATTGGCCGCATCGATTAGGCCTATGGATAGTGCTGATGCTTCACAAAAGAAAGGTCACGGGTTGGAATCCTGGTTCAGACAGATGGTTTCTCTGTGTGGAGTTGTCTTATTCTATGTCCTACATTCACAATCACATCAAATGGAAGTGGGTTAAACCAGACACAGTGATGTAAAAGTCAACATATATGGTTATTTCAAGTATGAAATATTATTTATTTATGTTTTAACGAGAGACCCGAAAACTGATATAGTTAATCGTAAAACAAATATATAAATAAATACATTTTTAGTTTTCCTGGCCATTAATTATAAAAATGATTTGCATAAACAAGACAAATGTTGTCTTCAAGTGGTATAACAATATGCCAAAATAATGGGTACATATTTATTATATGTAAAAAAGAAAATATGTAAAATAAAAAAAAGGTGTGGTATAACAATATGCCAAAATAATGGATGGATGGATTTACCATCCATTTATTATATGTAAAATTAAATGTAAAATAAAAAAAGGCCTATTTTTTCACCAAAGTAAGAGCAAATGTGACTTTTTTTTATTTATTTTTACACCATTCATGTTCACTATTTTCACCCTCACACTCCTGGACATTGACAAGTCAGGTTGCCTCTTTTGCCCCCATTTCTTTTCTCTGGGCAATATGACCGCACATTTGACAAGCTTGAGACGCTGACATTTCTGTTTAGTGGCTCTGTGGAAGGTGGTTGGCAATTTTAAAGATCACAATAAAATCACTGTTGCTTTCTGACAGCATGGGAACAGAGTTTAAGCTGCCCAAGGTGAATAATGGAAAAGGTCAACCACCCAAAACTAAAGAGAAAGCTGTGAATTTGAAGATTTTAGAGTTTCAGGAGAAATGTAAGGGAAGTACATTCTAAATATCCATTACATTATTAGAATAATGAGCATTTATCTTCTTATTAGCAGGTGAATCACAGCCAGGTGCTGTGGGCCAGGCTTAGATTAAAGGTGTCGTTATTCATGGGATGAATGCTCTCCAAAGCTGCAGCGGACAGAATGGGGTTGAAGCTTAGCAAAAGCTGCTGCATCACACAAAACCCATTATTAACAAACACACTGGAAAAGTCACTGATCTCACAGATAAGCCTGTTTATATTTAAACTCGCATAATGCTACATCAGCAACATTTGTTCCAATTTGCTCCGGAAAAACCCGTGTTTCTACGACTGTTGTGAAATATCGCGTGGCCTCCGTCGGCGGCGTCGTAGTTTTCAGTCAACGCGGCCAAAGCTTTCCTTCCTTCTCTCTGGTGGCAGATTGCTCTGTTACACTACTGCCTGAGCTAATGGGCATCTCTAAATCCATGTGGGGAGCTGTTTGTGGAAGAAGATACAGCACTCATGGCGAGGATGTCCTCTGTGGTAGAAAAGGTGTCCGGTGCATGCTGTGAAAGCCACACTGGCTGCCAACATATCGTGTATCTTTCAACCCAACCCCTGCCTACAGTGGTGGCATTTAGTGAACCCTAGGAATAACAGGGGGATGTTTCAGTGTGCCTCTAATGTGGTTCTTTGCTCTTTTAGCCAAATGGACGCTCATTTTCTGCCAAAGCAGAAATACTTGAATGGCTGTGACTTTCTGAGTTTGCTGAAGGACCTGCTTTATCTTCCCTTTGCTTTTTACATCAGTGGTAATGTGGGTTAGCTTTTCTCTTCCCTGCATTAATAATGGATCAAAGATAGAAAGACAACCGACGCGTTGGCTTTGAGAGAAAATCTAAATCGATGATAATCCTTTGATTCTTGATTATTCACAAAAACAAACAGGTCTGCTGCCCTTTTTTAAGAGCCTGAGGAATAGATACAGCACGTCCCCTTAGAAAACGCTGCACAGTTTCTTCACTATTACGCGCATGGATGCCTTCAGAAGTCACCGCAGGTAAAACTGACATGTTTACCTTTTGAGAAAATATAATCTCACCCCCGCCCCCCTACTTTCTCTCCCTCTTTCTCTCTCTCGCTGTCTGACACCACCAGGAAAAAATGACATATTTGGAGAAATGATCCATCTGTTAACCACACCTGGAAAATCCAATGCTGATGTGCGTGCTCTGAGCTACTGTGACCTGAGCACTATTCAGAGGGAGGATCTGCTGGAGGTGTTAGACATGTACCCGGAATTCGCCGACTGCTTCTTCAACAACCTGGAGCTCACCTTTAACCTCAGAGACGAGTCTGTAAAGGTAGGTCCCATTATATTTTCATCCTGATTTTTATGTTAACTTTCACATTATTTGCTATACAGTGAAATGTTATGTACATAAAAATATGCAGCATTTTTCTAGTTTTCTGGACAAGGCAAATCACTAAAAGGCTGCAATCCAGTCAACCACTTTTTATCTCACTCCTGCTCATAGACTTTGACAATATGCAGATGACACCAAAACATTCATTTCAGAATCTTTTTCTGTCTTTGATGATATTTATATATAACATTCTATGTGTATGATGTGGTTTGAAAAGTAAGGATTACAGAGCATCAAAAGGATTCTTTACTGAATGATATACATAAGGTCTAAAAATGGTTCCAAATTTTCAAAACAATTAAAAAGTCACACAGTGAAGAAACTCTTGAAAGGGTAAGGAGATGAAACAGCAGTGACATTGCATAGGACGTGAAGGTACAGTATTCCCAAAATTGATGAAAAGAAATGTGAAAAAAAAAAAAAGAACTGCACCAACAGCCGTACTGCAATAACAGAGAAACTGCAGGAAGTTCTGGCAGGTACAGCTTGCAGGTTCAGAATGTGACAGCTTTTACCGATATTCAAAAGAAGCGAGGCAGGTGGAAAATTACGTGCGTGTGTGTGTCATCGAAAATTCATTAATTGTGGGGGGTTTGTATTTTTTTAAAAAGAAGAAATGAAATGAAAAAAAAATGCATTTCACCAAATATGGTGATGGCAGCTTCTTGCTTTGGGGGGAGAATTGTTTTAAAAAAATGTGGTTCCATTAAAAAAAAATTTAAACAGATACAATTTTGATTTTATTAAAACAGAAAATATCTGATGTTGTACTAAGAGTTTGTAGACATTTTATACATTTTATAGGATTGAAACCAAACTGTTCCACAGCTGCCTGTTAATTCACTGATCCTATTCAGAATAATGATAGAATTGATTTCATTATTATCTGCATGTGTAGATACACATTAAGGAATGGATATGAACAATAATTTCTTTGGGTAACTGAACATTCACAACTCCACAGCCTTCAAGTTCTAAAGACGGTGATTCAGATGTTGAAGGCACACAAGTCCAAAAAAGAAGGATCTCCTTCACACCAGATCTTCACAAAGGTAAGTGGAGACTGAACACCACTGTCAGCTTTTCAGGAAGATTTGTTTTTTATTTACCACAGTGTACACTGTGCACTCACATGTATTCTCTGTGGAACGCCGTACTGTGCTGTTTCACTAACTCCTGCTAATTGCCATTCTACAGGGGAAAACGAGGAAGCGGTTAAGGACGTTGGCAGGGAGATGGAGTCTAATCTGTGCCTGAAGAGATGTTCTGGAGTCCTGGATCCCTCATCGCACAACCTCACAGTCCTGGACTCAAGTCCTATAGTTAGAAATAGCCTGGAGAGGAGCCCATCGTTCGAAGGTGTGTATGCTGTTCTACGAATTATCTGTGTTTTTCTATAGCAGCGACAGCGTGCTGTGTTTATTATGGACTACGTACGGTGTAAAAATGATTTGGAGAAGAGGATGAGTAATTATGTCTCACTGCAGTCTTATTGAATTTAACAAATAAACAACAAATAATTGTCAAAAAAACCATTGGAAAAATCCCACAGTGCACCACCAGACAAAAATACTGTCTATGTGATGAAATATAATAATTTGCTCATTCATTATGAAACTTGGGCCTGTTTAATTGAAAACAATGCTTATATACTCACAGGGATTCTTACACTTCTTCTTCTTACATTTAAGCATTTCTGCCTAAGTGTGAAGGAGAAAGACAACAATAAGACAACAACAATGTTTAAAATAATGTGTTGCCCTTAGAAGTTAGAAACTAGATCATAACCAGCAGATGTAATTTGTTTATAAAATGCTTTTGTTTCCATGTATCCTCTCTTAGAGTGCACTAGGAAAAAAATTGAAACTGACAGAGTGAAGCTGTTATAAATTTTTAATGCTGGAAAGATAATGAATAAGGAACACATCGGGGGGGACAGATAAGTGCCATCCATGGTGACTGAGTCAGAACAGGCCACAAGGATGCTCATATCTTTGCAGCTCATCGTGCTAGAACAAAGGTTCCCTCACAGACTGCCGTAGCTGATAGTGTAATCACACTAACTAACCCTACGTGTCTAACATCACAAAAGACCCTCGACCCATATCTGTGGCCAACGAGCTGGATCCCACCAGGTGCTGGGCAGTGATAACTGGCTGAGTTTGCTGGGGGAAAATACTGCATGTAAAAGATGTGATGAATTACAACATGAAGCCCTGCCCGCCGCTCTCCTGTATAGATTAATTACATTCTATTTTTGTGGGACTTTCTATTTTTTATGTTTTGTGATGACGTGATAGTGACGTCGCTCTGACCCACATGTGAGGATGTTAAGCATGTGTGCTGGTTTGCCTTTCCAGATCTGTGCTGTGATAAATGGGCCTGTAAGAAGCCCACAGACTACCTGGATGAGTCAGCACAGTTCCCGGACCTGAGAGAGGATGATAACTCCAACAGCGAAATCACCTACGGAGAGGTGGAACAGCGCTTAGCTCAGCTTCAGGAGCACCTTAACAGGTATATATTGTTGCAGTTGTTGTTCATGGTTTGCATCAATCTGACCTGGTTTTTATTTTCTTCTTATCTTTAATCTTTTGTTTTTTGTTTTTTTTACACACTTCCTGTTTAGGTACGGTGACATCCAGGCTTGATTTAGATCAGGGCTGAAAAAAAATACACAAACACTTTATGTTCAGAATATGTTTGGAAAAATTACATTTTAATAAATATAAATAATAATAATAATAACAAATATTTAATATACTTGCATTATTTTCATGTAAACTTTTAATAAATATAAATAATAATAATAACAAATATCTAATATACTTGCATTTATTTTCATGTAAACAAATTGACATATTGTTATTTATAGGTAATTAGGTTATGATTGTACTGGTCCGGCTCACTTGACATCTTAGGTTGCATGTGGAACCAAAATGTACTTGACATCTAATTAGGTTGCATGTGGAACCAAAATGAGTTTGAGACCCCTGATTTAGACCATTACCCCTGTTTTCCAACCCATGTGAAACCCTGTACATGCCTTTCAATGTTTCCCTTTTTTTCATCATTATTCTTTAAGGGTCAAGGTGTGAAAGGGGAGGCGGTTTTTTTTTTGGGGGGGGGGTTCTCAAGTCAATATCGTGGGTGGCTGAAAATTGCCTTGTCTTAAGCCGCCTCCTCTGTTCAGTGATGGTGTCTTAAGGTTGATATAGACTTCCTTCACTCTGCTGTCAAACCATCTGTCTTCTCTGACAAGAATATGTGCATTTCCATTCTCAAAAGAGAGTCCTTTGTCTGCAAGGTGTCCAGTCAGTCAGTCAGTCAGTCAGTCAGTCAGTCAGTCAGCCAGGCGGTCAGAACTAAAACATCTAGAAACTAAAATAGTCCAGTTGTCTCGTCTCAACTGTTTCAGATAAAAAAACCTGTAGGACTGAGGATCCACACACACAGCTCTGTGTCACACATTGATCAAAGACGGCGTGTGATGATTCCACAACAGAGAGATTTTTCTTTTCTATTATTTGGCACACGTTCTGGAACTGTCACTGATCCTCACGCCACTTGTTGTTACTGCACGATGCAACAGTTTTCCTAGAGACTCGTCAAATGACATCAGCAATCACATTAACTTAACATAAAAAAGGACATTTAAAGTGGCTGGGACATTTGTACACACTATCATGGTTAGTTAGTTGCAGACTTAAACATAATGGTTATGGATTTAGGGTTTATATTTATTTATAAAGATGTCACCTCCTACACTGCTAAAAGTAAGCATAACTGGCAGTGTGTAGTTTGATTTGCTACTGTGCGTGAGTAGGTGGTGGAAGGAGCTGGCAGCGGCTGTTGTTGGAGGCTGGAGCTGCTGGAAGCACAATATACCAGTGTGGAAGCAGACAATATCACACTTAAGAATAAAGTGGTACAAAAAGTTTCACAGTGAAGTGCTTGAAATCTAATTAAAGAGTGAAAAATAAAGAACAAAATGTACTGGGAGCTATCACCAGTCTTCTAGAAATTAAAAAAGAAATGATGCAGTAGCTGCAGTTTAGGCCCTAAACAATGCAGCTCCACATCCTGTTCCTGTGCTCTCACTGTTGAGTTTCGCCACTGGCTGGACGGTCATCCTTTCAATGACACACCTGCAGCCAGCTGGACACCAAAATAGACACACAAAAAACAGCAGTGGGTATTTTTAGCTTAAATGATCACAGACACAGACAGACAGCATGAAAGTGCCTGAAATTTTGAGCTGGTTTAATTTATTTAGCACAAATGAGATGTTTTATCCACTGCACTCTCCCTGACCTTGATTCTCCCTCTAATGCCATCTGGTCTCAGGAGAAGAAACGTATCTTTGTCATTCTGTGTTTTTCTGGCTTTGTCTAGACTGAAAGAATGTCAGAGAAATATGTTGGTGCAGCACTTTCCTCCACAAATCCATATAAATAGCTGAGGCAAAAAAAAAAAAACGTTTACACCTGCTATGAAATATGAAAAAAAAAAGAAATCTACTCTGTCAGTGCTTTTCTTTGGGCATGCACTAGTAAAAACCCAGAAAACAAATGCTGCCTCACATAGAATCCAATTTCATCAAACACATGTCATCTATTTGTTTTTAACGGGGAAATATGGCATTTAAAGGGTCTCGGAATTACCTCGTTTAACCGGATGACCTATATATAGAACTCAGATGATAATTAGATTGACCAAATCAGTGTGATGCAGTCATTTTCCCAAGTAAATGCTGAGTTCACACCTCCCCCACAAAACTCATTATCACTTCTAGCAGGAGCAGGACCTCTTGTTTACTACACCCTCCTTTTGTCTTTGTTTGTCCACTACTCAGGAGCACGGGCTCCATCTAGTGCTCAGTGGAGTAAAAGCGTGTACGTGTGTTATCTGAGTTAATAATCAGTGCTGTGATGAACCCTCTCTGCTCTGCCCTTCTGAAGGCTGGAGTCTCAGCTGATGTCAGATATTCAGACCATCCTACAGCTGCTGCAGAGACAGCCGACTCTGGGACCTCCAGCATACAGCACTGTGACTGCCAGCCCAGAATATCACAGAGCTGCTGTGAAGGTGCAGCCAGTTCCTCTGACGGCCAGCCGGTTTTTCAGCCTTGCTGGAACTCAAGTAAGGATGCTCTCACAAAACCAATGGGAGAGGCACGGGCAAAAAAAGAAATCTACAGCTTTAATAGCGTAGGTCAGTGATTCACAAAGTGGGGGGTGGGGGAGGGTGCGCAGAGCTTTTGCAGAAGAAATCAATTTTTAAAAATGTCTTTACTTGACTAATGTAAATGCAAAATGCATAAATGTAATTGAATCACAGCGGGGGTAGAGGAGTTACACTGATTTATTACGTTATTTCCTTTTTTGGCTTTGTTCAATAAGAATATAATTTTTTATTTTTTTGTTTTTTTTAGTAATAATAGTGTTTGAATCTGCTGACACATTGGGGGCTTAACATTGGTCCTGCCTACAAATTGTGGGCTCTATAGAAAAGGTTTGGGAACCACAGGCATGAGTCAAGACTGATTCATGAAGATTTACTTCCTCTGATTACACAGAATATATTCATCCATTCTTCTTTTACCGCTTAATCCTCTTTAGGATCGCAGGGGGGCTGGAGCCAATCCAGTCAACAGGCGAGGGCAGGGCGCAGCAAGGCAAATGAATTTTAATATTTGTCACACAGTGGGGAAAATGCACTGGTTCGCAATTTTATTTTCTTTGGTTTTTTGGGAAAAGTACTTTTGTAGGAATTCCAGTGTTTGAGTTTTATAGCTCAAGCCGTGAGATGAGCCAATGTGGGGTTGGGGTTAGGGGGGTCGACAGTAGTCCTATTTAGCGAAGGGAGGTATGAGATTATTTTTTTTAGTATTATTATTTATAATTATTGTTTTTACATTGTATAAAGATCTAACAGCCCGACGATTATTTTTACATCTTGCTGATTTTGCTCTTTTTTTCAGGGGCCCAACCTCCAACAGGAGAGCGCCGTTCAAAAATCCAAAGACTTGTGCTTGGCCAATGTGAATGCCCCTATAGAGGACAGCATTGCAGCACTGCTGGTACAAACACCCACAGATACACAACAACAGCAGCAGCAGCAGACTCTGCAGGTGATGGGGCATCAACAGCCCGTGTTGATCCTTCCTCCCCCTGAAGCATCTTCCTACTCTGCTTCTCCGTATGATTCTAACCTCGACACCTCTGGACTCCATAGACATGTGTCAGACCCAAACTTCCCTGGTCAATAATCTTTCTAGCAGCACCATGTTCTAATATCTGGGTTGTAATGCTGTAATTACGAAGTAGCAACCTTTTTTATCAGCATGCCGGCACAGACATCTATATTGTTAATTTATTATGCCTTGGTAATAGAAATACGTTTTTTTATGATGCATGTGGATAAAAAAACTCTGCAGACAGGGTCATTGATTGTTTTCTGCAGTAATCAGTATAGTATCAACAATGGTTGCATATTGTTGAAGTAATTATTAATCTGGGCTCTGGATGAACCCAATATGTCATCAATCAATGAGGTTTACTTGTTGATGTTGTAAATAACCAATCAGGCTGGTCCTAGTCAACCCATCGTGGATGATCATCCTTTCAAAATGGCCATTCTATACCTTTATGTTCTTAAAGAAATCTGATTAACTAACAAAGGTGCTGTTTGGTTGCAATGGCACACCACAACATCAAAGAAAAACATCGCATAAAGCAGGTTTTCACTGTGGTTGGCTTCTGTTAGCATGTCTAAGATCAGCAAAAGCTAAAGTAAGGTTGGTCTTCCAGGATGATCGGCACCTGCATAAAGTCAACATTTCCCTCCCTCAGTCTTATTTGACACAAGTACGGCAAGAAAAGGTGACCTACCTCTTTGACCAACTTTCCAACTGGACCATGAACGGATCTTGACGATGTCTCTGAGTAGTTCTTCACATGGGGGTCTTGGGGTATGCAGTGCAGTGCAAGGCCAACTGCAGAGTGTTGTGTAGCGGTAGTGCCAGACTTTGTTGTATTGCCTTAGTGAATTTGGCATTGCTGTCATTAGGTCAGACCCATTCCCAATGTTGTTGGACTTCATCGGGGCTGCCCTTTGACACGTTCTGTTTTTAATCTTAATGGACTGAATGTCAAAGCAGGTCAAGGTGTGAGAGATGTCAGGTTTAGAATATTGATCTGTGATTCACACTGGACTGGTGGGCCGGGGTCAATCCTCACAGTGGAGCGTTATGGTTTCTTCCACTAGTATTGGAAGCTGCCACATGATAGAGGCAGGTTATGGTGGCATGGTCATCTGTCAGTGGAGCGTTATGGTTTCTTCCACTAGCTGCCACATGATAGAGGCTAGTTATGGTGGCATGGTCATCTGTGAACAGGCAATTAAAATACACCCCCTGGAAGGTGTTCTGGGCATGTGTAACTGTACACTTGGTGCTCAAGACACAATGATCACGTCTCCTCTTCAGTTTTGGAACACTAAGGCCCATTCCCAAAGTTGTTGTAGAAAAAGACAAGACAAGTCCAACAACATCCCCATGATTTCATAAAAATCACCACAGGAGCCAACTTGAGTATGAAACTTTCAATCTATTTCAATAAAATACCTCTAACAGTAACTAAGCCTGCACATCGACACACTATACCCACCCGTTTCTGTAGCTGTTAGTGTAATACAGCATTATTACAAAGGTGTGAGAACAGTTTTCTTATCTTTTGCTGTACGCCTGTTTTCTTTAAAGTGCAACTCAGGGGTATTGGTCAATTGCATTGCAATATACAGTTCAATATCATGTATACTGTTGTTTTCTTCTTGAAATAATGTGCATTATTTATGCGGTCACTGATGTGCACATGATGCCAACAGAATGCAGCATACGTGCTTGTCCAGGTGGGTTCTGTTGTTGCTATAGTGAGGGCCTTCGGACAAGCAGGTATGACATACAGTAGGCATTTTTATTGGGCAGTGCATGCATTTTTATATAAATATATTTATTGTTTTAAACTGCTTTTAAGCCCTAAGTAGCACATTGAAAATGATGTCAGCACACTGAATTAGAATGCACTTATAGTGGGGTGCACTGGGAATAGTTAGGGACTGTGGGGTGGGGAGGTAATAGGTGGACAGGAGGTTAATACCTGCACAAAATCAGACCCCAGAGAGGGTCCTGTGCCTATTGAACCAATCCGAATGCTGAGTCAACAACTTCATGCATACAGAGAGTCCTATTATTAACTTTTACTCTTTTATGTTGACAATGTACATTACATATATGTAAAAGGAACAGCTATTATAAAATGCCAGATGTATAAAAATGTTTTTTTTTAACTGAGTAACTCAGAAGTAAAATACAAAATGCTTGTTTTGAAGCTGTGGGAGCAATAAATTAAACATTTACTTTGTGTCTTTAGTTTCCCATCATTCAAGTCAGTGAGACCAGGAAGTAACGCAATACTTACGTATGTGTTTTATGAAGAGCCAGAATGAATGTGGATTTACCAGGGATTTCCAAGTGTTGCCTAAGAAAACCTTTCATATTCCTAAATAATTGATAAGTCTGTAAGCAGCGTTGCAATTTTATGGAGAGGTTATGTCTGACTTCTGCCTTTTACTGCTGTCCAGTCTTTTCTAAAGCCTTTTGCTGTGTCCTAAAATCTTCAAGAAATACCATTAAAAGTAAACGAGAAGGAAAAACCACATTTCTTGCATGGTGGTAATATATTGTTATAATGGTCTTTTCAATGGTTCCTTACTTTACTGAGAATCGTATGTAAAAGGAGGAGGTAAAAAAAAAACTCACATTCTTGATTTTGGGTGAGAATTAAAAGCAGCACGAGCAAAAGAGCAATAAACTGTAGGAAATGTGCGCAGTGAGCGACACAGAAATGTTTTCTTAATGTCTTACTAATAGTGCAATTCAGCAAAAATTACCAGAATTTTTCTGAAGACACCATCTGGTCTTTAGTTGGGGAGATGTGGCTCAAGTTGCTCATGTTTTCGTTCCAAGTAAGTCTTAAATCGTTTTCCATGTACAAGTCATAATTATTGTATGTGGCTCAAGTTGCTCATGTTTTCGTCATAATTATTGTCAGGTTAAACCAGGTTAAACCAAGTCAACTATTATTATATGTTGTGAAAATATTTAATATAAACATCTGACTAATAATATTAGAGGAAAGTCTAATTATCCTGCTCACCAAGTATGACTGTGATTGTATTGCAATAATTTGTATTTCTAAAATCAAGTTTAAAAAGATCCCACCCCTTATTCTCAGATAAAGTCATCATAAAATCATATGCTAAAGTTGCATTTTGTTGAATTTTGGCAAAATATACTTAAAAAAACCTGGAATCTAATGAATATGTTTATTTTGTTATTCAGAAGTTGTTGTTTTTTCCACTAGTCCGTTTAATATGTCATATGTCAAATAATTGTAATGTAAATTTTGACAGTGTTTTTTTTTTTAATTACTTCAAATAAGGTTGGGACACATTTCAGTTGTGAAGCATCTGCATGCAGGTGTAATGCATCGTATTTGTCCTCGAGTATCGACTGTGAACCAATACTCTCATCTAGTGGTGCTTTTATGTTATTACAATTCAGGGTTTGTAGAAACGAAAGTGAAAGTTTGAATTCCCCCTGAACGTCTTACGTTAGTATTTTTATCAGCAGTCTGTGTAGATTGTTTACGTTGTGATCACAGTTCATCCAAGGTGAGAGGAAATGGCATCTGGTACTGATGAAACAAGGGAGAACCTCATTGAAGACTTGAGAGCCAGACTGAAGGTGTGCATTGTGGTCGACCGGCTCCTGGATCAGTTACAGTTTATCCCAGTTGACACAAAGGAGCTGATTCGCCAAAGAGCGAGGACAGATGGTAATATAGTAGCTGCGGATCTCCTCATTGACGCGGTCATTAGGAAACACCCGGCCGAAGGGTGGGATTCCTGGATGGACTGGAAAACTCAGGTTGTAAACATGCAGCGGACTATTTGCAGGATAAACGCCCGGATCCCGCAGAAGAGGAAGATAATGATCAGTATGTCCGACTTATTGAGTTACTGTCCCCGAGTCTTGTGGAAATGAAGACCCAAGAGGTGTATGTTCATTGTCTTTCAAAAGAGCTGATCACGAGAGAAGACTCAGAGATTGTGAGTAAAATCCGCTTTGGAAGGAAGCAGTCAGGTGTTGTGCTCTGTTGGTCATTAGCATGTGAAGGATTCAAAACTCTTTGTAACCAGGTTCCAAGGGAAATGGGGATTTAGGCGATTCGTACCCTTAAATGAGTACCATAAAAATAGGACCATAAGTAACTCTCTTAACATATTTAAACATTTAAATTGTTGGACCAACGGCTTTAAATTGTCGTATTTTGAGGAAAGCTATGGAACAACACAATTTAAAATTCGACATGTCTCAAACCAAGCTGCTTTAATAACGAACTATCATAAGTAGCACATACGACAAAGTTTTACCTATGAATTATTTTTTTTTTTTTTTACGTTTTGCGTCTTGACAGCCACGTGCTGCGTCACCACTTGTTATTGTCTGATTGGCTGTAGACGGTCAAATGAAATGTCGCGTGATAAGCGAAGTTACGTGTGAGCAGGATTGGTAGCTTGTGGCGCTAATTAAGTATTTTTTTATTGAGCTAAAAATGATTGTATAATGAATTGTGGCATATATTTATTTTAAAGGGGTAAAAACCGACGACGGTTGTACTTTTGGCAGCACTATAAAAGGTAAACATGGTCAATTTTTAAACGTATTACGACTTTCAAGGAGTCGTTTTTCAGGGAGCAGCTTTGCCATTTCGTTCAAAAGAGTTGAGAAAACAATTTCATTACACACTGGATTATAAATTATGTTTATAGTAAATAATGACTATACTAAGTAAATTGTTGTCTGTACATAGAATGCCTAAAACACAAAAAACTCATTGTTTGTTTGAATCTCAGAAATTGAACAGAAGTAAATTTAATACATTATTACAGTGAACTTTGGCAAATGTGTAATTACTATTAACTATTTAATGTGACCATTTCCATTTAAATATAGCATCGATGTGAAATCATAAGAATTAGACACAACTATATGATTGTTTATTTTCGAAATTACATTATTGAATATTAGAAATACGTTGGTTAATGGTAGCTGTCCCTTTTGACCACTAGAGGGCAGCCAAATACCCTTTTCCCAGTTGCCGAGCCCTGGGACAATTGCGCAACACGTCCAATTCACTGAATGCCTTGATTCTTGTTGCAGATTAGAACAGATATAGCAAACAGAGGACCGAGGAGTGGCGCCCGTGAACTTCTGAGGTGCATCGTGAGGGGTCAACATGGGTGGTTTTCACAGTTCCTCGACATTTTGAGAGAAACCGAGCACCATGAGCTGTATGAGCTCACTGGAGGGTCACCTGACTCTGGCAAGCAAGGTGACTAACTTACCAGAAAGCACAGCCTTCAAGGAAATACTTTATTTACTGTAACACAGGGACAAAAGAGTAATTAGGAGTGTATACTTTATAACTTTATAACACAAACTTTTTTTTTTTCATTCTCTCTCTCATAAAGATGGACCCAAAGAAGGCAAAGCCGGCACAGAGAAGATTTCATTCGCAGCTGATGAGAGCCAAGGTAGTCTTGAATTTATGGGCAACCACTTAACCGAGGATTCCCAATAAGAAACCGCAGGTTTTAAATTGTAGCTTTTTATTGCCATTGCATCCTGAACATTACAACATCAGTTGAAATAACAGCACTGCCAGAGATGCTGTAGTCAGTCATAAACACAAGGATAAAAGTTAACTGGTACTTTAAAAGTGCATAAGGAGATTATGTGTGTGTGATGGTGACTGTTCACAATTTTTCTTCACAGCCAGAGGCTACGAACGTGTAAGAGTTGGGTAATAGAGTAGGGGGCTGAGAATTACTACTGTGAACTGTCACATAGCACAAATTAAACAGAGACACTGCACAGATGTAAATAATAAAAATCAGCACACTTTGTTTAAAACTAACCGTAGTGCTGGACACTGCACAGATGTAAATAATAAAAAAATATTAATTAAAATATTATTAAGGTTTTGGAGTATGTTCTACTTCACTGTTGTTGTTTTTACATCTTTTTCAGATCTGTATAGAGGAGCAGATGTTTTATCCAAAGAACTGCCAAATAGCCACAAGCCCCCACTCACAGGTATGCGTTGGATTCAAGCTCTACTCACTACTTATTTTACTATTACTGTTTTTACAGTACAGTAGTCACACAGTAAACTCTTTTTCTGATGACAGATGGACAATGTTGCATGTAAATGCCCAGTGGTGTCAGAAAGGTGTGCAGTAGGATTGTAAAAGTGGAATTTCTGTGTGTCCCATGTGCATCACAACAAATAATATGATCCATGTGTGCACCATGATCAACCACATAGAGGTCAAGGAGGACAGAGCTGCAAATTGGAACCACATGCTGACTGTATATTGTGTAAAGGATAAATTAAGTTCTCGTTGCTGGGAAGTGGGTCACCGCTCGACTTCTTTTGAATGTATTCGTGCTTTGGTTCTTTATCTCATCTGTTGGTAATTTGGTGAGCAATGGTCTACATCGTTAACAAGCTAGGATGTGTCATCCTTTTTTTTCCAGCTTTAGAGTGAGATAGACTTAAGAAACCTTTACCCATTCGTACTGTACATCAACCTAGAACCGTCCTATCCAAGCAATGGCCCGAGGGCCATGTGTGACTCTGATACAACCTCAGACAGGTACAATTTATGGTTGTTTGTGGAATAGAGAGAGAAACAGAGAGAATTACATTCACTATCAGCAGAATACAACATTCCACAAAGGACTTGTTTTCTAGAACGTTAGCTTGTTGCTTCACTGGACTAAATCACATGAAAAAGTAAGAATGTGATTATACAAAACATCACTAATTGTTGACTTCCTTTATGTAATAGCTTCAGTGTCTGGGCTTATGTTTACTTCTTATTATAAAAGCTCTCTCTGGTTCTCCAGTTCTCTCCGTCTGCACAGACATATTTATGCAGTTACTTGAAATTTCCCTTTAACCTCTGGTATGCCAAGTCTGGGAAATTAAAAACTGACTGCACTAGAGGAAAAATGTAACATTGTGGGGGGTTTGTATTCATAACTTTGGGAAACTGTAGATGGATGGTGTGCACATGGTGCACAGTTGCCCGAAAGCCACAGGCCAGACAGAGTACATGAGTCATTGTGAGAAAGTGGATCGTATTAAGTCTGCTGTCATTAAAAACATTAATTCAATTCACACCATAAATTAACCATAAGTCACTCATATAATTTTATAGAAACTGCATGTTTAATATAAACAGACTCATTTAGGTTAAAATCCTAAAAGAGACTCATTTATGTAGATGCTCATCCAACTGCTAAGCAAAACATTTATTGAGAAATGTTCCATAGCAGTCTTTTCCAAACCTTTTCTGCAGCACCTCCCTTTTTTTAGGAAGATTCTTTGAGGCCCCCAGAGCTTTTGCTTTGAAACTCCACCAAACTTTATTGGAAACACTGAAATTTCTACATACTTATTCTTATTGTGCAAAGGAAATAAAATGATAAAGCAAATAAGAGAACACTGAAATAATTTTGATTGGTACCCACCAAGCCAAGTGGGGCCCATAAAAATGAATTTTTAAATCATTTACAGAATGTAAAGCAAACAATCACAGATCGAGCCACATTAAATCATCAGGCCAGGTCAGGAGAGGTCAAACCCAATATTGACTAGTAGATTTCACTTCTGATAGTTTACTTGACATTTAAAAATAAATGTATTTAAATGTGTTTAAAATATTCTTACCTTATAGTGTTTTATTTATAACAGGCTATAATTATTGTCCATTTGTGTATTTTGGTTTGTGAAATTCCACATCTGTTTCACATATTGGACTTTTGTTGGTATTTTGTAAACCTGATCCAGTGGAAGCTCCAGCTTGGCTGTTAGAGAAGCACATCGATTTATGGCTATTCTAGTTAGTTCTTGTTTGTTTTGTGAAGTAGGTTTTCAATAGAAGCAGTGAGAAAACATTCCACTACAAAACCAAAACCAGCAATGACGAGGGCAGTATTTTTACCGCTGTAATTGTGGGTTGCTGACAGAGAGACATTTTGTCTAAACCTCTATTCTGTACTTCAGATGGAGCCGAGCCAGCGGCTGCAGCCGGAGGCCCGGAGAGTGCAGATATTAGTCTTCGGGATTATCAGATGGACGTCGCAAGACCTGCCTTAGAGGGGAAAAACATCATCGTATGCCTCCCGACAGGAAGTGGTAAAACCAGAGTGGCAGTTTATATTACCAAAAAACATCTGGACAGCAGGAGGGCAGAGGGGATGTCTGGAAAGGTTGTCGTCCTAGTGAACAAGGTACTGCAACCTGAGTCTGATGTGCCAGATTCATGGCTTTGCACTGCAATGGTAACCTATTCCTGTCCTTTTCATGGTCACACAAAACACTTCAGTAAGATTTCAGTACGAACTGTATATGTGGGTCGACTCCCCACAACAACAAACCATGAGGTTTAGATTTTCCCCTTCACTTTGTAACTATTTGGTACGTACTGAATGTGATTCACTCTGTGTAGAGTGAAAAAACACTGTGTTCCAATTCAAATCAAATATTCTGGCTTAAAAACAGTGCTGTTGATGTCATCATTATTCAGCACTAGAAAGAAGTCATAATGTGGCTGGATAGTCATAAAACGTTCATATTAAAATGAATAAATCATTGTGTGCATGACTGTCCATTAAATCATAGATGCTGCAGTTATTATTCATGATCATGAACAAACACTCACTGAACATCACAGACTATGCAGAAATAAAAACAGACCAGGAGACGCCCTGTTTTGAAAAGTCTCAAAAATGCAGTGAAAAACTCATTTCTGTAGTTTGGTAAAGTACTCACATTTCTAGTTACAAGAACTTGTTTTTACCCTCTGTAAAAGAGTTAGCATAAAGTTTTTGCAAACAAAAATGGGTTTGTGGACCACCACTGTCCCTATCCACAATAAAACGAATGTATAAAAGTAAAATCCTTTGTGTGAAGAGGAATTGAAATTGCTACTGAATGTGTGTTACCTACAGGGCATTCATTTTATGAAATGGCATGACTAAACAAACAAACAAATGTAATGGAACAGATGTTTTACTACTAGTGTTAGCAAAACACTAACAAAACACTGTTTGAAACAGCTAATCCTTGTATAATAATAAAAAAATTATACCTGCTGTGTCACTCTCATTATACACATCATTTTTTATGGTTTCCTGCAGATTCCTCTGGTGGAGCAGCATTATTCCGCTGAGTTCCTGCCGTTACTGAAGTCCACATATAAAGTGGAGAGAGTCAGCGGAGACTGCCAGCTGAAAATCTCTTTTACAGAGATCATTAAGAAAAACGACGTCGTCATTTGCACAGCCCAGATCCTGGAAAACTCCCTGGAACTGTCAAACAAAGGAGAAGACGAAGGCGTGAACTTAAGCGGTAGGAGACTTAACAATAGTAAAAAAATTAATTTTCTATCCAGAAATATTTTTACTTTCACCACAGGAAAATCATGACTTTGCCTAAAACAAGTGAGCATGACTTTATGAAAACCAGAAAGTGAAGACTATGATAAGTCTTGGAAGCAGAAAAACCACAGTGAGGACTCATCTCTGCAGCTTCTCCCCTGATGATACCTGACAGGATCTGTCAGAGTGTGTCATCTCTTCCGTTCACTCCTATTGGCTCTCACCACTCCAAGGTGGAATAGCCACCTCAGTGGAACATATGCTGTTTGCTGAAACGCCTGAGAGCGTGTGCACTCCCCCAACCCCTACACCCACATCTCCTGGTTTCCAGGCCACGCGTCTGTTCAAGCCATCAGCGTGTGGCTGATCAAATTCACATGAGGGCTTCCATCACACACAGCACATCAAGCTGCCACTCTCGCTGCTCTGTTCTCCAGTGACAGATGTGTATCACTCTGAGGAAACGTGTGTGTACCAGTGATTGTCTTTCACATCGGTCAGTGGCGTGTGCGTCTGTAAAATACACAAGTTATTTTTAAAGACGTATATAGTAATTGTGTGGCTGATACGTCAACTGTTCCTGGAAGAAAAAGCTGGTTTGTGTGGGAGGATCTTTTTAAACAAATGTACTATAATCTGTGGATCACCTGTATTTAGTTAAGAGAGTCTGAAATTTGAAAATAGCTCTTCTCTCTGGTGAACTGTCATCTAAAGATGTAAACATTTCTCCTCCTAGGCAATAATCTTCAACTTTGCGCTGCAAGTTAAACAGACAACACCCTGTGCGTTTGTGATTTAGTGGAACAATGTTTCATTAAAAAGGCGTACTGTATGAATCAGAGTGTCCTTCTACTTCACATTAAATCATTGCTTCATCTGTCTTGTCCATTGCCTCCGTAGATCTGAGTCTGCTTGTAATAGACGAGTGTCATCACACTCAGAAGGGCGACGTCTACAACAGCATTATGATGCGCTACCTGCGGAAGAAGCACACCAACATACGGAAGAAGAAGGAGGGCAAAGAACCCGTGCCCCTGCCTCAGATACTGAGTCTGACCGCTTCACCCGGGGTCGGGAAAGCAACCAAGACAAAGCAGGCAGAGGAGTACATCCTGCAGGTGAATGCAACTAGATATTGTTAATTATGCTGCAGTGCACTGACTTCAACATCCTTAGGTGGTGGAAGCCTAGCTTGGAGCAGGATCGTTCAGTTCCTGGTCTTTCTGGGTGGAGCTTATGCTCCAATTGCTGTCCACTGTCCAAATACATGCAGGATTAGTTAATTTTCACCAAAGTTAGTCTGAGTCGAATGGTTGAGTGCTCGGGTTTTTTGCTGGTCAATTGCTGTGATTGGTTCCAGACCGCAGGGACTTTGAAATGTATTATACGGTAGGGGAAAAATAAAATCCCCTTAAAAATGAAATACAAAAACCACAAGTCGCAAACATCCAGCCCCCTGCGTCCCACAAAAATAGTTTTTCCACATACCCCAAGAAAATTAATGTATACCTTTAAAGTACTGTATTGCCAAGGTACCTTGTAAAGAGAAAACAGAACAAATCAGCTTTATTTAAAACGCATGCAGTCTTTTGTGTTGCCTATGGAACAAGAAGCAGTTGTTTGGAGTACTTACAGGTAAATCCCTGAGACACACCAGCCCATCGTTCTTCAGTGACTCTCTCATGTTCCTCCAGAATTTGTACGTTTTTCTGTCATGCACCTGGGTATTTTAATTCAATCCACAGATGTTCTTTGGAATTTAAGTCAGAGCCTTGTGCCGGCCACTCAGTGGTTGGGTTTTTGGAATGCAAGTTTCCAAGTTTGCTTTTGGGCCCAATGCTGCGTTTGAAGTCAGTCAGTTTTGGCTTGTGTATACATGAATAATTAATTTTTGATTGGCATTGTTGGCATATTAGAAGAAAAAATGACAGACATGGTGGAAAGATGTTGGTCAAAAATCTTTTGACACAATATGACTTGCAAAATAGTTTTGCTGTCAACACAGAAAATGTATTTCTGGTTATATTCTTATTCAGCTGCCGCAATGGACTTTTTTTTTATTTTCCCCTCTGTGATCTGAGTTCCTCTAATCTTTGCCCCAGTTTCTTTGCCTGAAACATGGACGATCCTGTTTGTCCTGCCAGGCTGGTTCTATTGTTACACCTTAAAACATGAAGTTTCATTCATCCAAAATAAAAACAACAATCTCTTTTCAGTTTTATATCTGTGCTACCAATAAAACTCTTTGTCTCTGTTATAGATCTGTGCAAACTTAGATGCTTCCAGAATAATGACGGCGACACCAGAGAGTCTTAAAAAGGAGCAGAGAAAGTTGGTTTTGAAGATTGAAGATAGAAAAGAGGTAAATTTGTTTAGTAGCATTTTGTAACAGTGTGTGTATTACCGTGTAATGTTTTCATACAACTAAATACATTCCCAGGACCCGTTTGGTGATGTCATTAAAAACATCATGAACAGCATTCATACTCATGCCCAGCTGACCCCCAGCTGTGACCTTGGTTCTCAGAATTATGAACAATGGATTGTTGAAACTGAGAGAAAAGGTAGGTGTAGGAAACAGTGTATTATACACTGTATATTTATATAGACTTTGACTGAGCTTCTGATCTACTCCACAAGTGGAAGTTGTCTAATCTTATTTTTTATCTTATTTTTAGCTGCTATGGAGGAAGATCACAAAGTCCAGGCTTGTGCAGAACACCTTCGTCATTACAACGAGGGCCTGAACCTCAGCAACACCATACGCATGTGCGATGCTCTGGTGTTTCTGAATGAATTCCATGTGGAAGAGATTAGGAAGAAAACAACTCCTAATGACGATGGGCAGACCATACAGATCACAGAGACCGAAAGGTTCCTCTTCCATTTGTTTAAAGGTAACATAATTGTCTGACATTCTGACTGAATCACTGAGAGGTTTATAAGTGGACCCTTAACACTGTATCATAATAATAACATTACTAGCCTGCAGGTACTGGCTTTAGTAAATTCTTGCTCTTTTAGACATCCAATCAAGTTGACTATATTCTTTCAAAACAGTCACCCTCAATAAATAAAATGAATACTTCATAAATTAAAGGTTTTTATGTTTTAAAAGCTTAAATCTCATAACAAGTGTAGTGCAACATTAACAGTTTACCAACAGACCATACTAGACTGTGTACCTCAAAAATGAGCCACTTCTTCATGTGTCTTGCAGAGAACAAGGAAGAGTTGGAGAAGTTGGCGAAGAATCAGCAGTATGAAAATGACAGCCTTTGTAACCTAAGGCACTCAATTCTGCGAGAGTTCAGCACCAGGGAGAAGGCCAGAGGAATCATTTTCACTAAAACACGCCGCAGTACCATTGCTCTCAGCCAGTGGATTCAGGAAAACCCCAAGTTTGCCGACATTGGTGTGAAGGCCTCATATATCATTGGAGGAGGAGGCCAGAGTGTTGTTAAACCAATGACCTCCGTGAGTACATATTTGCCTGAAGCATTAGGCACCAGGTGTCATGCTTTGTCACTACAGAGCTATTTTTTTATCCTGATGCAAGTATGACATAAATTAGTAGATCACATGCAGTAGTCCTGAAAAGTAAAAAGTCACGATGTGTTGGGGTACACAATGCACATGTGTGTTTTCCAGACTGAGAGGTCAGCCATGTTGAAGAAGTTCGACAAAGGTGACATAAACCTGCTGGTTGCTACGTCCGTACTAGAGGAAGGTCTGGATATACCAGACTGTAATTTTGTTATCCGGTACGGCCTTGTCACCAATGAAATCTCTATGATTCAGGTAATGATGGGAGGGAGCTGGGTTTATTGATGTGTGGTCAACCATTCTCTGTGTACTGAACTATTATTTTCCATAGGCTAAAGGCCGAGGAAGAGCTGACGACAGCAGTTACACTGTGGTGGAGGTAAAAAACTCCTGTGTGACTGAAAAGGAACATGTGAATGAACACCGCCTGATCTTGATGGAGAAAGCTATCAAAAATATAAAAGCCTTAGATCCAAAGGAATATGACAGGCAGGTATGTACAATAGGACTCTGTTGCGTATCTGGGCTGTGTGGGGGGTGGGGCCTTCCTGTTAGTGACGTGGTCTTTTATTAGATCAGAGACTTTCAGGCTCAAGCATTAATGGAGGAGAAGGTTAAGAAGATAAAGAAGAAACAGAAAAGCATGAAGAACGAGAAACCATCTCAGGTGATGTTCAGCTGTCGAGGCTGCAGCACCCAGGTCTGCACCGGTGAAGACATCCAGGTCATCGAAAATGCACACAAAGTCAATGTAACAACGCAGTTTAGGTATAAAATCTACTGTATTGTACAGTGATACCTCGGTCATGAACGTCCCTGTTCAGAAACAAATCAGACTACGAACAGTATTTCTGAGCAGAATTTGAGACTACGAACAGTATTTCTGAGCAGAACTACTTTGTTTCTTTGTTTCACGAACAATGCTACGATTCACAAACACACGCCACTACTAACGCTGCTCACATGAGAGGTTCATCAGATTTATCACTTATTATGGCTCCCAATGTAAAAGTGCTGTTAAAAATCCTGAACATATTACTGTTGAGACATGTTTCTGAGGCTACGGAACCGATTAATTGGATTTACATTAGTTGCAATGGAAAAATTTGATTCTGGGCACCAACTTTTCGGGTCGCAAACACAGTGAAAGAAATAAGTTTGTGCCCCGAGGTATCGCTGTAGTTGTATTCTCATTATGAGCAACCAATGGTGTGATATAAAATATTTATTTATTTTTTGGTTTTGTTTTTTTAAGTGAACTCTACGTAAAAAGAGAAAACACTTCTTTGCAAGAAAGACGTCTTGATTTTGAGAGTATTGCCTTCATAGCCTGCAAGACCTGCGGGAGGGTAAACTGACTTTTCAATTTATCTATTTATATGTAATTACATTTGTGTGGACTGACTCATTTGCTCATAAATCCCTTTTATTGCAGAGTTGGGGTACAATGATGAACTATCGCTCAATCGAGTGTCCCTGCCTCCTTGTGAAAAACTTTGTTGTAACGTTGAATGGAAAGAAGATTCCCAACTGCACCAGGTGGGCCGACCTTCCTGTCAAATTTCCCTCCTTCGACTACAGCGAATATGCAATGAGGCTGGCCGAGGGCTCGGATGATGAAGACACAGAATGAAGCCGGCAAACTATGATACGCAGAAACTGGGCTTGACTTGAAAAAGATTCTGCAGACACACTTGGATATTACTAAAACCTACTTGCTGCTGTTTTATGCTTTCTGACTCTTTCCTTCAAGGGTCGCCACAGTGTGTCATCACTACTGACTTATAAACCATCCCTTTCAACTTTGCTGCTATTCTTCTGTCACCTGTCACACCTGACACTCATCTCCATCCATTCCACCCTGCCTACACCCTTTTCTCCACCTTTATTGTAAACAGTCCAGTACTCTGGATGGTTGACCCTGGGTATTTAAACTCATCCATCTTTACTTTCTGGATGGTTGACCCTGGGTATTTAAAGTCATCCATCTTTACTTCTTCTACTCCTTGCGTCTTTATCATTCCACTTGCCTCACTCTCATTTATACTCATGTACTTTGTCTTGCTCCTGCTGACCTACATTCCTTTCTACCTACATTCCTTTCATCCAACTATTCTTTACCACAGAGGCCAGTGTTATCTGCAAATGTCATGATACATGTAGCCTCCTACATAACCTCATCTGTCAATCTTCAAATTAGTGTAGCAAACGAGGAGCTGATTCCAGATGTAACCCAACCACTACCTTGAACCCATCAGTCGCTCCGGCAGCACACCTAAATACTGTCTTGCATATCCTACACTACCCTCACATACTTTTCTGCCACTCTGAATTGTGTCATACAGTACCTCGTATGCTTTGTCGAGGTCCACAAAAACAGTGGAGTGCAACTCCTTCCGTTCTTCTCTGGATTTCTACCAGAACTCTCAAAGCAAAAAAATATCTTCAGTATTTTTCCTGGGCATAAAACCAAATTGCTGCTCACTGGTCACTGCTCACCTCTTGCCTGAACCTCCTTTGCACATTTTTTGCACTTTTTCCCATTTCTTCATTGTATGACTAATCCACTTTATGACTGTAGTTACTGCAACCAGTCGTGTTTGTCTTCTAATACTGAGAGGGATATGCTTTTACATTAGCTTTTTAACTTAAATGTGGTTATTCAAAAGGGGATTCAAATTTAATTTGATATTAAAAATGCATGATTTATGTAACGGCAAAATCGGTTCACATTCATTCTAGAATGAATGTGAAACGATTCTTTGCCTTCTACATTGGCCTGTATGTGTCTTTAACTATTTCTCATTGAATGTGATCTCAGGCCTCTTAAGTTAATGTCATGCAATAAAATTACTTCATGGGTGAAATGTTACAACATCATAAAATTAAATGTGTCCGGTGTCTTTAAATAAAATGGCAAAAATAATTAAAAATACATTTCGTCTGAAGTCTCCAGAGAAGTGAGCTGATGATCGGCCCTCAGAGCCCACCTGTCATCACACATACAGACAAACAGATGCTGACGAGTCTCCATGAAATCCAACTGTTCATGAGTCACAACTACTGAGCCGCGTACGGCATGGCTTTTTATAGAACTAAATTATTTTTATGTTTGTCATGGTTCACAGCGACACTTTTATTCTCAATGAGTGGTCACCTAAAAACTGGAAAAATATTACAATCAATTTGTTCAGTCTTTGAAAGCAACGCCATCCCGAGAGACTTGTCGCTTCAATGCTAACGATGTGCCAGAAAACATACAGTTAATACATGTATCTGTAAATATATATTCATATATTTATAGATTATAGACTATTATAGATTATTTACATAAAACAATTTTAAGATGTTCCTTTTTTGATTTAACACATATTGGGAATTAACTATAAAGAGCTGATATTTACTTCAATTATATTTCCAAAGAATGTTTATGTAACAATGGTGTCATTATCAACCTGTGGTTCTTAAACTCTGTACATCAGATCACACTACAACTGGTTCTCCACACACTGTTAGACTAAGTACCATCAGTGGTACCTAGCCTTTTAAGTGGACCAGCCATCTTTAGAGTCTATACATATATATATTTATATATTACATTCAAACAAAAAATTGCTTTATAATACAGGATTTAATTCAATAACCAAAAGTTGAAAAATTGATTTTCTATTGTCAAAAATGTATTTATTTTTACTTTAATTCTGACCCCACCCTTGCCCATTAACTGCCAGGATTGGCTGCAGCGCCCCCAACCCCCCAACGAGTTCATTGGTAAATTAAAAGAATGTAAAATGTTTGTTTTTTTTTTGTTAATTATATGAAACACATACCTAAATATTTTATTATTTGTTTGGATATTTTTGTGACATTTTGTAATTAAAATGTGTTCGTGGTGAGGATACTGTAAGCGGTGCCACTAAATTGCTACTCTTTCTCTCACCCTGTCATTTTTTTATATATATGTTTTGGGTTTTTTTTTTTTCTTTTTCCTAAGATCAAATACCTCGTCTCCAAACACAATGAAACCCCTTCTGTAAATGACACAGTGGAGTGGTGTAAATGACCACTTGTGGGTTTCTGTGGGTCCTGACAGTGGCGTGGCTGGATGAGCTGCGCCCTCGCTGAAAAGCCACTTCCTAAAGGACAGAAAGTTGTTGCGCTCCTGGAAAGTTGCAGGCTGGACCTGTCTGCTGTGGAACTCCACTCTGGAATGCAGCGGGAGGAATAGGGAGTCTGCTCCATAACCTAAAGAAGGGAGAGGCTCGCACTTCTTACATTTTTTTTATATATTTGCTGCTTCAAAGTGACAGCTGTGGGTGTTTTTCTTTTCATTAGGAGTATGGTTACACGGCTGCGCGTCCAGGAAAGTTTTTTCAAAGTCAACTCCAGAAACCTGTGAGGATTACTGAAGTCTGAGATCTTCACTGCGACTCCATCTGCAGCATGGTCAGTACTCTGTACTCTCTCTTGTGTACTAGTCGAGTGTTGTTGTTTTTTACTAGGACGCAAATTTCTGATTATTGGAAATCGATTATTTAAAAAAAAATTTCTGATTATTGGAAAACGATTATTTTAAAAAAACAACAACAACAAAAACAGCTCCCTGCTTGTGTTTGTGTCACTTTTGTGTGTGTCCCCCTCCCAGGTCTGCAGTAAGGTGCTGTGGGGGGTGGTGGGGGCGGCTGTCGTCATCGTGCTAATAACGATCCCTGCAGTTTATTACAGCAGTAAGTTCAAGCTCAGCACATTTTCAGTCAGTATTTTTTCCATTTTCACTCCTGTGTATGTGCGTGTGTATGTGTGTCAGCTGCAGACGCTTCTTCTTTCAGCGCAGACGGCTTTAAATTTTTTTATTTTCTTTCACGCCGACTTGTAAAAGTCGAGTTTGTGTCACATTCTCCCCCTTTGTTCCGCAGACATGGTTCACGTTACGCGTCCATTTGACTTTCATTAAGTGACGAACATGTGATTTATTTAAATTCCCTCCTAATGCCTGAGGTTGCAGCTGGCAAACAGCGCCCCCCTGTGACCGAGACTCTCACTAGTTCTTAGTGTTCGATTAAAAAACATCCTTTAACAGAAAAAAGTGTGCACACCACCCTGCAGATGTTCCGTTTAAACCTCATAATTGACACCATCTTGTTTGTATTGTTTTTTGTTCAAGTTTTTTTTTTAATCTTGTTTGTATTGTTTTTTGTTCAAGTATTTTTTTTATTTAACCATTATTTGACCAGGAAAGAATCATTGAGTTCACAACCCACAGATAGGAGGACATTATGGTTAAAAATAGTAGAAAAAGCAGAACAAAAAATAAATAAATTTAAATGTTGATTGATGAAATAAACAACCAGGTCACAACCTGAGCTTCAAATGTTTGTTCAAATTATGGTTGTTATTTGCTTCTAATTTTAAAATTATTCATTTTGAGATTGAAAAACCCAATTAAATGAAACGTAACATGGCTCAGTGTTTGACAACGATTTGTAATAAATTGGTTGTCACTGTTTTCATGGGGTTGTTATGATTGAAATGATGGATCATTTAAATGATTTCAGAACGTGAAGGACCCAAAAGGCCATACACACTGGACGACTACTTCAATGACACCATCAGGTGGAGAGCCTACAATTTATACTGGATATCAGGTACCAGCCACTTGTTTTTGACTGGAGGTTTTTTTCTATTCATCACAAATTATTATGACTTTAAAAAAAATAATTATAGTTATATCATTTGAACCAATTGCAATTAATTTTAAAAAGTGAATCTGTGATTTTTTGAGTCTCAGATTTCAGTCGTTATGACACAACATAATTAAAAGTTTGTATCTTTATATTAAATGTACTTCCCATCTGCAGATAAAGAGTTTCTGCACAAGACGAGAGATGGAAACATCTTTCTCCACAACGCTGAAACGCAAGAGGAATCACTTTATTTGAGCAACTCCACTTTTGTAATTTTATTTTTTATTTTTTTGTAACACATACATTATATATTACTGCAGGAAAAAAAGTTTTAAGATATTTAATCTTTAATCTCTGTTTTCACTCCAGGCTCAGGTGGATGCCTCAGATTACTTGCTGTCTGGTGATTATAAATACATTGCTTTCGAAAGCAACTACACAGAGGTGAGAAACCACTTTGTGAATATCCACACGTCAGTTGTGTGTGTGTGTATGTGTCTTGTCAAACAGATTTTCGTCGAATCCTAAGATTTATGTCTGAGACAGATGTTTGTGTATAACCCGGCAGAACTGGAGACATTCGTTCACAGCGTCATATTCCATCTACGACAGAGAAACTTCGTAAGTAGACGGGTTTTTTACTTTTCATTTTTTCACAAATTTTTATTGAACTAAGGCGTCTTCAGTGATAAAATGCCACAAGAGCAGAGGCACCAATAGTTTGATTTATCTGTCACAGGACGTTTGTCACAGGAGTGAATCTTCCTACTGTTGTGCAGTACTTTTCCTGGGCTCCAAAAGGAAACAAATTTGTGAGTAAATGCCATAACCACACTGAGAGAGTCAGGTAATCTACCTGCATCGTGGATTTTACTGTATTCCTCAGTATGACCATGAATGTCCCTGAGGTATTCCTCCTATATATATTGTAACAAATTTGTTTAAACGGTCCATTTGTGGTGTTTTTTTTTCTAGGCTTACGTCTCGGACTACAATGTGTTTTTCAAACCAGAGGTCTCTGCTGAAACTGTACAAGTGACTAACAATGGGAAAAAGAATGAGATCCTTAACGGCATTCCCGACTGGGTCTATGAAGGTATTTGTTTTCTTTTTATGTTGGCATATATAATTGCTTATACGTAGCAATTGCCTGGTTTCAGTGAATGACCAATTTCAGAGGAGGTGTTTGCCTCAAACGGAGCAATCTGGTGGTCGACCAGTGGAAAATACTTGGCCTATTTAGAGTTAAACGACACAGACGTTCAGAAGGTGGAGTTCTCCTGGTACGGAACGGATCAATATCCTCAAACTATCACTTTCCCATATCCAAAGGTAGGAGCTTTTCCTCACTTTATACATTTTATAAAGTAATAATTTGTGGATGTGTAACGAGAGAACGTTTATCACAGGCGGGATCGAACCTCACCAAGGCGAAACTCTTTGTTGTTGACACCACCAATCCGTCCCAGCGCACACAGGTGTTTGCCCCTGAGTCCATTTCTTCTGGGTGCGTAGATTCTTCACTTTCCTCCAGTTGTACTACTACTGAAAGCAGACGCAAATACCTTTGTATTTCCATGGTCTGCCTTATGTGAAAGCCCTGTCACTTTCTGTTGCCTTTACTCAGTGATCACATTTTGTGCTCAGTGACCTGGGTTACAGATGAACGCGTGGCTGTGCAGTGGCTCACCAGAAAGCAGAACTACCTTGTGGTTCAGATCTACGACTCTGACGGAAGCCGCTGGAAGGAAGTGCAGGTTTCTGCCATTTCTGTCGTCTTTATTATCTACTAGTAATAAAATATACTTGAGGATTGAAACAGCGACGTGTCTACTCTCATTGTAGGCGTTTGAACAAGCCAGCAGTACCGGCTGGATCGGTCACGTAAGTTGTCAAATGACCGTCACCTGCTCGTGACGATCCTGTCGTTGTCTTGTGGTTTGATGCTCGTTTTCATCACTGTTTCCAGTACGTGCCCTTACCTCTCTTCTTTGCTGAAGACAACCTCAGCTTCTACAAAGTGATGAGTGACTCTCGTGGATATAAGCACATCCATTATGTCAAAAATGTAAGTACAAGATGCAGTAATGCAGCATCAGCAAAACATACACTAATTCATCAAGGCCCGAGTACCAGCAACAAAAACACAAAGTCCACTACNACCAGCAACAAAAACACAAAGTCCACTCATTTTTTTTATTTGTAAAGGCCCGAGTACCAGCAACAAAAACACCTGGTACAAGCAGCAGGTGTGAGGCGAGGTTATAAAAGTCCACTCATTTTTTTATTTGTGTTTGTATTTATTCTAGTAGTCTATGAACCCCCTGCTCCATTGTTAGTATTACAAATACATACTACATTTTTTTTCTATTCCAGGGGTGGGCAAACTTTTTGACTCATGGGACAAAATGAGGTCCAAAATTTGACCAACAGGCCGGTCCAGTATTGGTTGGATGTTTGGGTGAAATAATATGAATAAAATAAACAATATTCATAACTAAAAATTCATATAAGAACTGGCACATTTGACGTCAAAATATGACCTTGCTGCAAAGAGTTCTTCACATGAGCTTGAAATATTTTTTCTACTTCAGCCAAAGTTAATACCACCTCAAAAATGCAGTGCTGGGCAAAAATGTTAGGCAGGCACATATGATAACCATATTGTACTCCTTTGAATTTTTCTTTTTATCAGAAAAAGACAAATCATTCAGTGTTTTATTAATCAAAAGTGTTTGTTTGTTTTAAGGGCAAAGCACTTCCTGTTACCTCTGGGAAGTGGGAAGTCATCTATATTTCCAAATTAACGAAAGACGCCATGTAAGCCATGATGTCATACAACTTCTATTTCTATATACTGTAAGTAAAAGTTACTCATGTAAGTTACTTTTTTTAGATATTTTGTGAGTAATGAGCATCAAGCCAGTCCTGTGAAGAGAAACCTTTACAGGTGAGTGAAAGTTTTCTAATCCTCCGTTCAATCCGCGCTGCGATAGACCTACTGTATTAAAGGCGCAGTAACACAAACTAAATGATGTCACGCTCCCTGATTACTGGCTGGTTTGTTGACCAGGATAACGATCGGAAGCAGCTACTCCAACATGCAGTGCCTGACCTGTGACCTGTACGACGACAGGTGTCAGTACAACTCTGCCTACTTCAGCTTCAACGCCTCCTTCTACCGGATGGACTGCTACGGTCAGTTTCACCCGTCGTCCACTTCTCCCTGTTGTCCCTCCCATGTGCAATGACTCACCCGTGGTTAATGTGTAGGAATTAATGTGTGGGCTGCAGCGTCCCCGACGCATCACTCTGAGCTAACGCAGCCGCGCATCAGAAGTCATGTCTGATCAGTGATTTAAAAAACAGCCTTATTTTATTTATTTTTTTGTGCCAGGTCCTGGACTTCCCGTGTACTCACTCATGGACAATCGAGGCCCGAGTGTGACGCGTACGTATAAATACACTGTTAACTGCATCATGTTAATCTGTTAACTGTTCTTTAAATTTGAAGGTGATGTGACTGGAATTATTATGTTTGCAGTTGACAGTTCTGAAAGTCTCGGGGTTCTAAAAAGGACTTGGTTCTGTTACCAAATGTGTACTCGTAGTAAGTTCTTTAAACTTAAGTTGTTTTTCTTTTGTCTTTCACAGAAATAACGATCCTCGAGGACAACAAGGAGCTGGAAAACATTTTGTCTGAATTTCAAATGCCAAAGATTCACCACGGCACACTGCAGGTCGCAGGGTTTGGTGAGAAAACACTCACTATTATTATTATTATTATTGTTATTATTATTATTATTGTTATTATTATTATTATTGTTATTATTATTATTATTGTTATTATTATTATTATTGTTATTATTATTATTATTGTTATTATTATTATTATTGTTATTATTATTATTATTGTTATTATTATTATTATTGTTATTATTATTATTATTATTGTCCATGTAAATAGATTTTTTTCCTACTTCAGTGAAAAGTGTTGTTGTGTGTTTAACAACAGTGAAGAGATTTACGATTTTAACTGTGGAAATATTACATTTAAGTTGGGAAACTTACTTTTAATTCAATATTTTTGAAAAGACCAAATAAATTAGCATTGTAACTCGGTCAACAGGACTGGAAAAATATTATAGAACTATATTTAAGATTAAAATAGTTGTTCTCATGGGTTTTAAATGACCAATAGAAAAAACATTACACAAAGTTATAAAAATAAAACTGAGGTGTTGGTGACACAAACATAAAAAAAAAAAAAACTGAGCTGTTGGTGACACCAGGAAGATATAATGTGATAAAAGTGCAGCTGTCCTAAAACTTTTGTTTTTCAGTGTGAATGATTGCTCTGTCTCTTGTTAATGAATTCAGTTTTTCTAATTGTATTTTCCTCTCACACAGATCTGTGGTACCAGATGATGTTGCCACCCAATTTCAAGAAATCTAAAAAATATCCTCTTCTCATCGACGTGTGAGTGATGCTCTCCCCTCTCCTCTCTGCCTTGATGTCACCACGTGTGTGTGTGAATGGACTTCACCGTCTCCTCGCTCCCCTCTGCAGGTACGGCGGCCCCTGCAGTCAGAGGGTGAGCTACAAGTTCAAGCTGAACTGGGCCACACACCTGTCCAGCACGTATGACATCATCGTTGCCAGCTTTGACGGCCGGGGAAGCGGTTACCAGGGTGATGAAATCATGCACGCAATCTACAAGCGCCTGGGGACGTTTGAAGTGGAAGATCAGATAACCGCTGTCAGGTAGAGCACGGACGACGAGCCCTCCTCCCAACATTTGTTCAATGGTCTGCACGCAGATATGAGTAATTCAATTCCACAGAGTCCAAATGAACAGGACAGATCTCCACAACTTCATTACTGCCCTCTACAACCGTCATCACACACAGGCACAGCTTCTTTTCCAAGGTCGACCGGCGTCACTGTTTTCCCTTCATGTTGGTGGGTTTTGTCAAAAGAGGCGTCTGTAACTCAGTCAGGGTTGATCCACCGAGTCACAAATGTGACTTTATCTTTAGTTCAAGTTTCTACACTTTTATCATTAATATATAAGTCAAAATACAAAATACTTTTGAGGAGAAAAAAACTAGAGATGGTCGATAATGTTTACCGCAAGAAAAAACAGCTGCATAGATCAATATCGGTTGATATTGGAATCTGAAATTAAGTGTTTGATCATTATCGGCATATTGGAGTAGTTTACACCGACCTTTGTTTGAAAAACCTTGAATAAAACTTGAAGTTTTCTTTTAATGGTCAAAATGATGAAGCACGTACTTCAACTGTGAAAACCACAGATGTAGACGGAAAGATTGAAAGTAAATGGACCTGGTCTTGCAACAGTGACTGTTCAAACAATCTGATTGGTCCAAATGACCGCTGACATATCACTTACATGAGTTTGACTTAAAAAATTGGGGATAACATGGTGCAGAATCCTGTGATTTTGATTTCACACTAGAGCATTTACAAATTACAAAAATGATTTCTTTTGGTTTGTTTTTCAGGAAGTTTATTGACATGGGTTTTATCGACAAAGAGAGAATCGCAATATGGGGCTGGGTGAGTTCAGTTCAGTTCGTTCTCATTTCTTCCCCCTGTCACCTGTATGTATTTAATAAATATATTCTAATGACTATATTTGATGAACTTTGACCTTCAGTCTTACGGTGGCTATGTTTCCTCCATGGCTTTGGGAGCGGGAACTGGACTCTTCAAATGTGGAATTGCTGTTGCACCGGTAGCAAAATGGGAATATTATGGTGAGTGAATCTAATTTACAGAGACACTGGGGGCAAATGGTTTCAGTTCTGGGGTTGTAATTAAAGTCATTTGGTTTTTGGGGGTCATTTGGAGCCATGACCTACTGAGGTTTTTTGACTACACATTACTGTAAGTTGTTGTCTATGTATAAGAAATAGACATAGCCGTCCGGCTGCAAAATTAAATATTTTCTTAATTTGATTTATCATTTTATGATTGGGGTCTTTTCTGAAGAGGGTGGGGTCTTATTATTTTTGTGTTAACAGAGGATGATGTCAGAGTTTCTTATTTATCCACAGACACTGTCTCCACTCATTTTACACCCACTCCTGACAAAATTTACTGTTTAAATTTCCTGTGAGTGGCTTCGTAATTTCCCTTCACGTTTTAAGGGCGACATAAAAGCTGTGATTGAGTCCATAAACTCTTCAGGACGATGTTAATTGGCATCACAAATTATACTTACCAGTCAGAAGAACTCCTTCTTTTCCAGACACTTCTATCCAGGTCTAAGGGTTGAGGGTTGACTTTTTTCCTGAAATGTCATCAAGAGTCAAACAGGTTCATGTTGGTCCAAAGCTTCTGTGAACGTGTCCTGCTTTAATCACTAAAACATGTTCAGCGTCGTCTCCGTCTCTGGAGGTGTGTTACCTTTTCATTGTCCAGGTTTTATAAACCTAAAAAATATTATTTATCTTTTTTACCCAGAAACACAATGAACCTTAAATAAGACCTGAACAGAAACCTCAGCTCTGCTGATCTACCACTGCTGTCTGTCTGCCTGTCTGCCTGTCTGTCTGTCTGTCTGTCTGTCTGCCTCTCTCCCTGATTAGTGGTTGATCACAGTCAGCTGTGTGTCATTAGTCTCACTGGTCTCACCTGGTGCCCTGGGTCTATGTAACTATATAAAAACACCCCTCTGCCTCTGTCTTTGTCTTTGTTGATGTTTGACTTCAGTGTCTCTCTGTCCAACTGACAGAGTTCTGTTTGGTTTTATCTTCAGCCCAGTTTGGGTTTTTTTTTTCTTCTTTGTTTCTTCTTGACCTTGTGATTTCAGTCAATGCAGTTAATTCAACAAATAGTAGAATCAACAGCAGTCCAGTTGTCTTTGTCTCAACTGCTTCAGATAAAATGACCTGGACTGAGAACCTACACGGACATGTAGATCTAGATCTGTTTTTTTAGAGAAAACTTCATTTAAGCCCAGAGATGACACAAAGAAGGAGGTCGTGACCTGGTGTGAAAGACATCACTCTGATTTATCAAGAGGAAATATGACATATGGCAGAAATGTCCAGACTTTAAATGGGATGTGTCAAACCTTTAGTCCCAGGGCCACTTTTGGTACGCTACCCCACAAAATCGGGTCTGTGAATAATTTTTTTTTAACACTGGCGTGGCCCTCAGATGCAGTGATGTTTGCAGCACTGGTCCTCAGCTTGTTGGAGGTCGAGACCCCTGCATTGAAGAACATTGGAGAACATTTAGAAAAATTTGGGTCGAGACCCCTGCATTGAAGAACATTTAGAAAAATATATTTCACATTTTATTACTTAGGTCCTTACTTTAGGTCTGAGTTCTGTTTCTACGGTAACTCGATTTCCGCGATAAGTCGTAACTCACATACTGAATATAAGTACCCATGTCACTCAGTTATGCTTTGGATCCATACCGAAGAATAAAAAAAAAAAGAAAATGGACTGTAGCGTAATCCAATTTAGTGTGAGATGGCAGTGTAACCATGAGATGCCGTAGGTTGAGAGAGTTAGTTAAACTGTGATCTCCTTTTTTAAGCAACTTTTTTAAATAATATATTTTTAGTCTGTGTAAATCCAGGTCCATTCTTTTCCCCTAGTCTTTTTTTTTTCTTCATTTAGACTCAGTCTCATTAAGTCTGTGTTAACACAGTATTGACTTAACAATTGTAAAATTGATTTTCCTCTGCAGACGCAGTTTACACTGAACGCTACATGGGAACTCCTGCAGAGAATTCAGACGGTTACATGGTGAAAATAATCATTTTATTTATTTCATTTCATTTTTATGTTACAATAATCAGTTAAAATTTTACTAAATCCATGTCGTGATAATTTTTTTCTTAAAAGAATTCAACAGTGACGGCCAGGGCAGATAATTTTAAGAGCGTAGACTACCTCCTGGTTCACGGCACAGCAGATGGTGAGTCCCTCGGCCAGTGTTTGTCACTTGTACTGTTCGTGCTCTTGGTTCTTATCAGTTTAGCGGCTAATACAAGCATAGAAAACCTGAGTGTTGATGTTCAGTCACGTAGTCACCGTCCTGTCTTCCCTCCAGATAACGTCCATTTCCAGCAGGCAGCCCAGATCTCCAAAGCCTTAGTGAACGCAGGGGTGGACTTTGAGACCATGGTAAATATTGGCTGAGAGAAGTGGGGCTAATATTGACCTTGATGTCGTGTCACTTAACGAAGGAATGAAGGTTCCAAATGACCTGATCATATTAAAGACACGTACGATGGTACTGTATGCACTAATGCCACCTGTGCTGTCCATTTCAGTGGTACACCGACAGGAACCATGCTCTGAGTGGATCGGCCTACCGCCATATATACACGCTCATGAGTCACTTCCTGCAGAAATGCCTGGTTAATCCCAAGTAGATGTGAAGAATGTGAGAGCCTTTGGATTTAAAAAAATAAAATAAAAATCATTACAGCGTTCTTGTTGTTTTTGGATTCACCTGATAAAAATATCAGGTTGGACATTTTGTAGATTTTCTTTCTTGTTTCCATGTGCAATGAGAATTGCATTGGTTTTATAAATGATCATTGTATGTTTTATGAGAATTGCATTGGTTTTATAAATGATTATTGTATGTTTTATACTGTATGAGATAATGAAACTTTTTGTCGATCTTTGTTTTTTTCTTTTGCATGCATAAACAGTGAATGACCTGATAATGTGTTAATTTTTTTTTAAAAATTGCACTGTTCTCTGTGGCGTTGTATCATCTGTAATAAAGCTGAAATAAACTATAGACGTTTTGAGATTTTAAGTCTGAATTCTCTCTAGTAAGAGATGTAACAATGATCATCAACGATCACTGATGACAATGACTGGTCTTGGCCAAACTACGTGAACTTATCTCACTTAGCATCTTCTTTTACGCTAGCATCTTAGCGTCACTTAGCGAGATTCTAACTGCTTCCTTAGAACAACTTTGCCTTGTTAGGAGAAGGAATAGAAAGGCAAATAACACATTAAACAATGGGATTATTTGAGATTAAACGAGTACATAACTGTGAAAACTGGTACGAAGCTGTAATTATTTATTTTTTAAATTAAAATATTTAGGTTAATCTGCATGGAATTCTGGTTCTCAATAAAAAAAAATACAATGTAATAATAATAGAAAGTGCATAGAATAAAACTGGTGCAAAACAAATCAAGGACTGCGCTAAACAACAAGTAGAACTTGTGTAGTACGACACTGTAGTACTTGTAATTGCAGCTAGCACTTTAAAATCAGGTTTTCTTTTTCTGTATAAATTAACTTGAAAAACTTCAACAAATAATTCCTCGTCGTAAATGTGTGTAAAGTAAAAACCACCAAAACAGGATGATTGTTAACTCCACATGACTCTGTCAGAAAATGCTAACAGGCTACGTGTAACCAACCTCCCCCACCACCACCCCTCACCCCTCACCCCTCCATGGCTTGTGTTTTATTGAGGTGAGAGGCATCAGGTTTAACACGTACGCGTGCAGTGATTTGTTTGTCAGGGTAGAGGTCGTGTTTGATTGTGTCCCTGTTATCACTCACTTTTCCTAAAAGTCAAACAAGTTTAGTGAACTGAGACGGAAGCTGATTAATGGCTTGAGAGAAAGGGAGGACACGCTGATGTTTCAGTGACGACGGCGTCACCGCAGAGAGTGGTCCTCAGCTCTGCTATAAAAGACCTGGAGCATCGCACAGGGACCTGGAAATCAGCAGCAGGAGCCGAGGCAGCGCAGAGAAGAAAGGCAGCAGTCAGTGAACGTCACATCCCCGTTCAAACGCTACAGGACTCAGGTGAGAATATATTTCCTCCACACCTTAAATTATAATAACCCAAGAAAAAACTAATTTTTTGTCTCTGCATTTTAGAAGACAGCACAATGAAAACCGCCTTCAGTTTAGCTGGATTCATGCTTTTCATCATCATCAAAAACAGCTGGCAGGTCCCCGACCAGGACGCGAACCATAACTTCATGTAAGAGCAATTTTCTGCTTTTCTTTTTCTCACTGATTTATTGAACCAACAGACAAACAGTTCTGTTAAAGATTCTTAGGTTTGGTGGAAGAAATAAGATTTTATAGTCAGTTTAATTTTTTAGTTTATCATTAACAATTGTCATATATAAAATTATATTTTATTATTATTAATAATATTATATTGTTAATATTTTTAGCTGAAATAGAGTAATTAACTTTTAAATTTAGTTAACAAAATAATTTTACTTCTTTAGTATTTTCCAAGATAATCTCAGTTTCTAAAATTAGTCGTCAGTTTTAATAAATTGTCGGTCAGAGTTTTAATTTGAATGGAAATTCATTTATTGCTTCTCAGTTGCCATTTATTTACGAATGAACTCTTGTGTCTGAGCTGCTGTTTAATCGAAATGTATGTAAACAGTTTGGCTCAAATATTTTCTGTTTTTCTTTCAGGTCACTGTCAGAAAACTCCCTGTTCAACGAACCACTCGAGCTCCCAAACATGAAGAGACATTCAGAGGGAACTTTCTCCAACGATTACAGTAAATACCTGGAGACCAGAAGAGCACAAGATTTTGTACAGTGGCTAAAGAACTCAAAAAGGAACGGGTGAGTGCCACCATCCACATATATCAATATATCATATATAACCACATACGGGAGCCTGGAGTCAGACGTTATAGTTTGAAGATTTTTTTTTCTCTACTTCTTTGACAAGTTTAATCTTAGTATATTGGTCCTATATGTTGGTGTTTGGTTATGGGTTAATTTTACAAATCTGAAATCAAGACAAGAGATAGCTTTGGTGTTGTTGTTTTTTAATTATAATAATTATTTGACTTGTGCTGACTGTTTTCTGCTGACTGTATCATCTCTATCATCTTTACCTAAGTCTCCAGATTCAGACCCATGGTTCAGTGGTGGGTCTCGAACTAGTGTCATTCTTTAGGAATTGCCACTGTATTTTCACCATGAGACTTTGATCTGCTGAGGTAGATCTCAGATATAAGAGTCCTAAGGTTTGACTGTTCCAGACGTTCAGTTCTGACTGGTGCAGTTTCATGTTTTCCTTTAGTAATAAAAGCGAACCCAGACCTTCTGTGACTGAGACCCTCCGCTGTCTCTCTTGCAGGAGTCTGTTCAGACGTCATGCAGACGGCACCTACACCAGTGACGTCAGCTCCTACCTGCAGGACCAGGCGGCCAAGGAGTTTGTTTCCTGGCTAAAGACGGGCCGGGGCAGGAGAGAGTAGACGGAGGCACGGAGCTCCAGCAGCTCTGGGATCATGCAGCAATCTCCAATAACTCTCTGCCATTATATGTGTGTCTCACAGTCTGTGCTGAGCGTTTCCTCTCGCCATTCTATCAAATTCCCATCGTGATTGGTCTGCAGTGTTGGATGAAATGTTGCAAAATTGGAAAAAAAAAATACTTCAGGATGTTTGAAATCTGTGTGATAAATGGAGCAGGATTTTTCTTTTTTTCTTCAAACAACGACATTATGTTGTTTTTATGTTCACATGTTGGGATTTCTGGTCGTCCGTCATCCACGTTGACTTAAAACAAAAACCTATGATTCCGTTCTCTGTCTGAGTTTGCTTCTGTTCCACACTCACTCCTGTAGATAGTCTCCGTATGTTTTCTTATTATTCAGAAAAGTCATTTAGTTTTCAATAAAGAAATGTGTACAATCAACGAGTCCGCTGTTGTATATAAAGAAATGTGTACAATCAACGAGTCCCCTGTTGTCTGAAGGAGGTATTACATCCCAAAAAATACACAAAGATGAAGTTTAAACCCGTAGAACTCACAGGCTTATAAATTATTAACACCCACCTCCCAAAAAAAAGTCATAACCTCTTAAAATGGATGTGATTAGAAACAGAAGACACACAAAAAAAACTCTAACCTGCCTCTTGGAAGACACGTCCTCTTGGGACAGACTACACTAAAATAAGACGAATGATGTGATTCACGCTGGACTGGTTGGGAGCGTTCGTCGGGTCGACACTCTCCAGCGCCTCCTGGCAGCGCAGACAATAATACACACGAGCCAGCAGCTTGACATGTTCAGGGATGTGCCACATCTCCTAGCTGTCATCTGTGGAACATCAAAACCATCTGTTGACTATAAAAGCCCAGCACGCTCCAGTCAAGGCCAAATCTCCCAGGGTTAGAACTGGGCATTTCTGCTTGGCAACGCGGGATCTTCCCTTAACGCCTTTGTCTCCGCAGTTGTGCCAACGCGCTGACAACTGATCTGACGTGACGTGACGTGACGGAGGATCCTGTGGGATGTATTACACGGGTATGGCTAATGATCTGCCTTTAGACTGATCTGGGTCTGAGGGCTGGGAGACATGGGGTGGGGAAACGAGGGTGGGGTAGAGGTGGAGGGGTCAGAATCAGAATCTTAAAGGAAAAAAACAGTTTGGGTGTCAGGTGGAGTCATTTGGTTCATCTGTTTTTGTCAAAAAAAATCAAACGTTTTGAGGGTGTAGGAATTTTCTTTCAAATGTTAGGCCTTCCGATTTAAACCAACCTGTAGCCCTGTAACTATATCAAAGCATTACATCGTCCATAAACACTGTTCATCAGTACCTACAGTGTCATTTGCATTTGCTAACACAGTGCTAACATCATGATCTAGGACATAAAAACACCAGAAGACGCGTCAGACTTGCGTCTGAGAGCCATAATGAAGGGCAAAAAGGCCCCCCCCACACAAATGATCCAATGAATCACAAATGCTAAGTGTCAAACGCAGACAAATGTTCTACTGCTTTACTGACAGGTGAGTGAGTGGGTGTGGCCCACAGAGGGGGCTGTTTCTGTGGTAACGGTTCTGAAACAAACAGGAAAAAGACTAGACTAGACTGGACTGGACTGGACTGGACTGGTCTGATCTGATCAGGGAGGACTCTGTTCTAAATACACACACCTGAGGCAGGAACTACAGCAGACACAGGTGGAGCAGATTAAGGGAGGAGCAGGTAATCACCAGGAGGGAGACACAGCAGGGCAGGTGAGGGTAATCACAGAGGCAGGAGACACGGGGGAGACGGAGGGGGAGGGGGGGTGAATTTAAAGAGTTATTCACAAAATCCTTGATTTAAAAATAGCCCGAGTGGAAATGAAGAGGTGCTGAGGTGGAGTTAACATCCTGTGACGTCATGTTAGGGGCTGACATGTGTGTTCACCAAACATAAACACAAACATTTATGAGAAAAATGTAATGAAATAAGAGAATTGCATTGCAGGAAAAAAGCCATAAATTTAGATTCAAATGTAATAAGACACGAGTCAGGAGACTGTGATGTAGTAAACCACAGGATGAAGTATCTCTTTATTTGTGAACCTAGTACTGAGGTATAACAACATCAACATCAAACCCTCGTCCTTTTCCTTCAGGAGTTTCTATCTTTCATCTTTAAGGACCCTCACCCTAACGGTGTTACAGTTCAACCTTCAATTTCTGAAAATGTTGACGACATAAATGATCACTAATTACTGTATATTTTCAACCATTTTGTTGAACTGTAGAAACTGTAGAAAAAAAGAGAAAATACAAACAGAGGGCAGCGTCCCTGCTGCTGAACATGTCACCTGATCTGATTTGTTAGAAGACATTTGAAAACTCAATTTAATATTTTATCCATTGAAACTCAGTTTCTGTTTTTTTCTTCCTATTTCACTTATTTTTCTCTTCAGATTTCACTGTGTTTCAGTGTTTTTCTTCTCTGGCTGCTCCACTTCCTGCCTCCTGTAATCATACCTCCTCTTCCTCCACCTGGTCCTGACTCCTGTGTTTCTCTCCATGCTGATTGCTAACCTTCCTCACCTGTGACTTGTTAGCCCCGCCCCCTTTTCTCCTATATATACCTGCTGCTCCCTGGCTCTGGTTTTCAGTTGTTTTGCTGTGAGAACGTGTGTGTTGTGTGTTGCTGTGCTGCTGTGACGCTCTCTTGTTGTTTACCATGTGTTTAGACAGAATGTTTCTTTACTGCTGGGGTTCTGTGTTTGCGGTTTAGCAGCAAAACTTGCAACAACTGTTGCATGATTTGGAGTTAGGGGGGGAGGGTCACTGCATCAAAGATAAATGTCCCTTCACGTTGAGCCAGTGTGTTTCCTCATCAACTGTCTGTTAGTGTTGTGTTTTAAAACCTTAGTTTGAGGGTAACAGGAGTGTGTGTTCTCAGCAATCGACATTAGAATGGAGTCCATGACAAACACAAACACAAACATAAACCGATAATATCGGCACACGGACATTATCAGCCTGATGTTGACGCAATGCCTGTGTTTCGCCAAATGACGTGTGCTCTAAAACTAGTCTAATGCCCCAGTGACGGACCAGTCATTTGCCTCAGTGCTCTGAAGAACTTTTATTGGAACACAATTGCAGTAACTCATTCTAAACTACTTTATTGCTCTCAACCCAGCTTCTCTAAAAAATGTTTGGACAATATGGGCGTATCAGATATCGGCAAAAAAGTTAATGTCAAACATCCCGTATGTGAACTGTTATTGTTGTGTTCTGTTGAATCAAACCCATAACAAACGTGAGGTTGAAATATATAAAAGACGTACAAACCTAAAAAAGTCTTTATGACATCCTTTATTTCAAAGACATAAACGACAGGATGATAATTACAGAACGTCATCATTAGGTTAATAAGTATTTAAAGCAAACTCTTCTACATAGATACTTCCATAAAAATATGTATTAAAATGAAGGGATTTTATTTTCACAACAGCAGCAGATCATTGTCTGTTCACTGGTTGTGTTTAAAGAAATCTCTGCCTGTCTTAGGTTTGCTAGTCACATTTACCAGGTGCTGTTTACAACTAATACACGAGCACGAGTTTACAGAAATGTATTGCCTTTAATATCTTCAGCTTTTTTTGGATAAAACATCCAGTAACATATTGCTGCAATCAGATAAATGTTCTCGATTAAAGTCATTCAAACGAAGATAAAAAAATTAGAAGAACAACAAAGAAGCTGATCCAGACCTTCCTTAAGTCACACTGGACGTTGACTGTTACAATGTTGATAAAACAAGAAACATCTAATGATCACTACCATATTTCCTGGACTATAAGTCGCACTTTTCTTCATCCTTTGGCTGGGTTTGTGAATTATACACAGGTGGGAATTGTGGGATATGTTTGGTATTTTCACAATGACAGCCACAAGAGGGCACTCTATACTGCGGAGCGACTTATAGTAAAGAAAATCTGGTAGTTGACGAACAAGTGGAACATTTACAAAACTGGCTGTAGTGTGAAAAATTCATGAGGTGTGAACCACAGGTTGGGTCACAGGTCACGAGTAAGGAAACAACATGAAAGACTCACAACGTTTTTTTCTGTCACATTCCTCCCGAGGTTCTTACATCGAAAAATACTTAGCGTGTCCTGTTGCGTTTTTGTGGAGAACTGTGAGCAACGAGAGAGAAGGAAAAAAATTTCAAGTTTTTTTGGAAATGTTTGGTAGATTTTGGACTATAAGTCGCACTGTTTTTTTGTTTTTTTTTCACGACTTATAGTCAGGTGCAACTTATATTCAAATATATGATTTCTAGATACTACCGGTTTTCCTGTGTGGTTTACCATCGTCCTGTTCTCAGCTGTTTGGATTCCATGTATTTCCAAAGGAACCCTTTGACATTTCATCAGTGATGTTGATGATGGGTAATCCTCTGTGAAGACGCAACAAACAGAATGTTAAGTGTTGCTTATGAAGAAAAGAAAAATAAAGTATACAGTTACTTAACACCAGTACTACAACGTACTTGTATCCTTCCAGTGGTACTTGAACGACTCCCTCGTCTTCTGCCAGAATACTCTGCTCCTCTTCCTGAAGATTAAACATGAGGTTAAAGACATTTAACACAGGGTGACGTACGTGGGTGATGGCCGCAGATTTACCACTTCTGCATCGTCCAGCTTTTTCTTCTTGCTCTCTGGCATCAGGTCATCGAGCCAGCTGAGCTCTCTCTTAGTGAAGATGCAGTCCATCAGCTTCCTGACGAACACGAGCGCTAAGACCTGCAGCGGTGGAGACAAACGTCGTAATTCAGAAAATATGAACGTTAGAGGATCTAAATGATGACTAAAGAATTCTGGGAAAAACCAGAACGCAAAGCAAAAATGTCTAAAATTAGCCCAAAAAATTAAGCAAAAGACCTAATATTCAGAAAAGTCAAAAATACTGCTAACAGTTCACTAAGTAAAAAGGTCGGCCGATTGTTAGCTCAAACAAATTTATCAAAATGCCTGGTTGTTGGAGCATAAAAAATTCTTGGGCCTACAATTCGGTGTAAGGCTGAATCTTGAACTCACCTGATGTATGTTAAAAACCAACGTGATTGTGAGGTGACATTTTAAAGGAGCATTCACCTTTTTCTATCTCTTTACAACATGGAATTTAAAAACAAGACAAGACTGACAGTGACCAGACGACTGTCCACCCTGGTGTCTAATGAAAGCTGTGCTGGTTGTGTAATGTGCCTGCAGACAGTGTGCAGTAATTGGATTGTGCACACACCATCATTGGAAAGACAATAGCAGCTCTGGAGGTCTTGATGACCCAGAGCAGAACCAAACAGCTGAGCTGGATGATGGTGAACAGGTGCACCTTCCTCAGGGGTACGTGTCGCAGATAGATGAAGTCTGGCTGGTGCTTGGCCGGCATGCCGAACAGTGTCAGGCGGTCAAAGAACTGGAGAAGACAAATTATTGACAATTTTGAAAAACCTTTCTTTTTTTTTATTTAGATTTTCTTTTAGTTTATTTAAACAGGGACATGCACTTATTTAAATTTAAATCACAAAATATATCCAACATCAGACACAGTGTTATCACACACACACACGCAGTATGGACAACTCCCTGAATGTCTGCTACATGTGTGAGAACAAATGGTTTGGCCTGATATTTATGTCTAAATCTATTTTTTTAAAGGCCAGATATAAAAATAATCCAAAGAAAAATGGAGAAAAGAGGAAGTAAACAGGGCAATTAAATAACAGTCAGGTGTTGTGTAAGTGCCGGGAACACACTAGTGGCCAATTAACACTTCACATATCTGGGCAGCCAGACAATATGGAGGCGATCCCCAATCGTGGCTTTGTGGGAATTAACAGTCTGCACAGATTATGTGGTGGAGGATCCTCCAAATTAACACCACTGCCCTGATCTGTGTCTCGTTTTAAACACACACATGGAGTTCACCGTCTGTGGTGAACGCACGGTACATTTAGCAGACGTTGGTTTTTTTTTTTATGGGCCTCAACATGGAACAGAATCTTTATTGTCGTTGTTCATACTCTGTGTGCACAATAAAAGTAAAACAGAGTAGATACAGTATGTGTATCTACAGTACACAATACTATAAATCAGAAATACACGTTTGATACAAGGTTTTCTATTTTTCAACAACTTTCTGTGTTCATCAGGACCTGGACCTCTTTATAATACACTATTTAAAATATATACTGTATATAACATTTTAATGAATTTGGAAGTATCAATGGAAATGTCAAACTCAGGCCCGGGGGCAAAATCTGGCCCGCAATGTATTTATATTTGGCCCACCAGATCTAACGGGGGCAAAATCTGGCCCGCAATGTATCTATATTTGGCCCACCAGCTCTAAATATAGATCCTATATACTGGAGTATTTGTAGTATTAATGATGTATGTGCTATGTTATTGCAGATACATTTTGTTTTTTGTTGTTGGCCTGTGAAAACTCATGTGTTTATAATAAGCTTTGTCAAACTCAGGCCCAACTACTTTTTGTTTCCATATGAAAAAAAAATCTGCATTACATATCTGAACAGAAGGGAAACATGCACAATTGCCAATTTTTCAAAGAAGAATATTAAGTTTGGCCCACTGTGAATTTGAGGTTGACACCCCCGGTCTATGACTTTACCTGGATGCCTCTGAGAGACGAGGCTCCCATGTACAGGAACACTCCGTACAACACAGGCATTGGGATGAACTGCAGAAATTAAAAACGTGTCAATGATTTATCATTCAAGGTTAAATACAATTAGTAGCAAAATGAAAAGTCCATGTATACACAGTATAACGTCAGTCTGACCTTCAACACCGTGGTCATGAACACAGAGCTGCCCATGAGGGTGAAAATCATCAGGCCTGTGAAGCGCTGCTCTCTGATTCCGAGAAACTTGGGCTGCTCCCCGGGAGCCGAGCATTCGGACTCCAGCTTCAGGCTGTTGACGTGGGTGATGGAGAGGACGGTGGCCGCTACGAACCACGGCAGACCCATCACAGAGCAGACGCCCAGCATCACCCCCACTATGAAGAGATCCAAGTGATACCCACAGCCTTTCTGAGAGGGAGAACAAGAAGAAGAAGAAGAAGAAGCTGAGGGTTGTTCTCATCTACAGTTGATCTCACACATGGTCCTCTTAGTTGTCGATGGTACCTTCAGCTTGTGCTCCTTCCTGTTGATGATGACAGCAGTGATCTGCTGGTCCATGAAAATGAGGATGGTACACAGCAGGGCTGGTATCAGTGTAACGACCGCCGTCCACCACGGGTTTGGACCCAGTGGGTTGATGAACCAACCGCGGTCGTCTCTGGTCGGCTGGTATAAAATGTCATTAAAATCATGAGGATGAAGATCCTTCCTTTATCACCTTTGGTCAGGCCCTTTACTTACCTTAAACACACTGGGAACCTTTAATTTAGGAGAGGGAATTCCAAGGGCGTAGTCGACCAAGACCATCGTAACAATGGTGAAAAACACAGCAAAGTCACTGATGGTGGCCCTCACCTGACGAGGAATAAGACAAAAATATATACTTGAAAAAAGAAAAAGCTTTTCCTTTTTTTTTAAACAAAGGAATGTCTGTGTTTGACCACCAGAGGGTGCCACAACACCGTGCTTCTGTATCAAGGACTGTATGTGGGTAAAAACAATAGCTAGATATACAGCACATATAAGGAGAGATGTTAGAACGACTGAACTGTACCCTTGTGGGGAAGTAGTTGCTGAATTTGAACTCCTTCAGGAATGCAGACATGAAGACGGTAGAAAAAAAGAGAAGGACACACCAGAAGAGGACGTCAGGGACATATGGTCCATGTGGGCCACAGGCACTGCCCACAAACTCCCCTCTCTTCTCCACGCAGTCCTGTAACAGCAGAGACACAGAGCAGAGGTTTTACTTTTTCATACAATTAGCCTTTGGCAGATTTCACAGTGTGCACAAACACCGGTGTCTGTAGGAAACAGGGCTTTGAGTGATGTGCACTGAGTAATCCAATATAATCCAGCCCCTGTGGCCTTAATCTCTGGGAGGAAATGCCACTTTAGGAAAGCGTCCATGTTTAAATGACTAACTGCTAAAAACTTTTAAAACCACCACGTCTGGATATTTCTCTTCTGTCGATGTTTTTAAATCCAGATTGTTGGCGTTTAATTAGACGCTACCTTGACCTCCAGGGCCTCCCAGTAGATTTCTGAGGCGGTGATGTTGTTGATCTCCCAGAACTTCAGGGTGCCATTGGTGGGGTCAGCTGGCTCGACACAAGAACATCTGTGGAGGCACAGGAACATCTGTGTAATAAAATAACCCTCACCCTCCTCACCCTCACCCCCGCACATAGACTGACTAACAGCTTATTTAGGATGGGAGAGTGACATTGAAAAAGAACGTACGAGTACATGGTGAGTTTGTCCAGGTTGTTGTTCTTGTTGAAGGGAAAGTGCTCCCCCAGGTGGAAAAGCTTCTCCAGGGCTTCATAAATAAATATGATACATATGAGTGAGGCGAAGGCTTCCTCTGTGAACCGTGTGATGTAACGAACAAGGGAACTGGCGTCGGTCGCGACCAGGAAGATACAGAGGAAGGCTGTCCACAGACCGATACAGGCCCTCAGGGACAGATAGGACAAGCCGTACTCCCTGTGTGAAGGAAAGAAAAGGGAAAAGGGGAAATCTGTTAAAAATGCAGGAAGTTAGATCTGCAATCAGTATTTAACCACATAAATACAAATTCATGATATATACTAATGTATAACTAAATAATTACATAATAATATATATTATCTAACTTGTTATAAAGGATGTAACTGTGGGGCCAAACGTGCTAATCTTGTTTTAGTTTTAACAATATATATTATCTAACTTGTTATAAAGAATGTAACTGTGGGGCCAAAACTGCTAATCTTGTTTTAAGACGATGTCTTGATCTCCCCTGCAGAGGGTGCTAAACATGTCGTCATAATGCCTTGCGAAATTTTTTGTTTTTTGTTTTTTTTTGGGTTAGTACTTTTTTTGTGGTTTTTCGTTTGCAGAGGTCGTGACCTGCCATGAAAGGCGTCGTCCACACATATGTAGAGAGATATCTTTGTTATTGCACATGAAGATTTATCCTAAGCTGTCATCAGCGGCTGACTTACTTGCAGAATTTGAACAGTATCTTTTCAAATACAAGAACCGGGCCGGTGCTGCCCAGTATGGTGAGAGGCTGGCCAGCGAACAGAGAGTAGGCTATTCCAGTCAGCGAGGCTCCAAACAGCGACTCTATTGCACTCTGGGAAATACAGTGAATGAGCACAAAGGTAATCCCTGAGTACAGACAAAGTCACAGGTGTAAATACAGACGGTGAACAGGCCACTTTACTATGCGTCCTTCTGTTGCCTCGCCCAGGAGTCCTCCGAAGGTGATGACAGGAGACATGCAGGCACAGTAGAGGAACAGGAAGGAGGCCACGCACTGCAGACTGACGGCGTCAGTGTAGTCGGACAAATAGTGGGGCGCTTTACGCTTGATGTCCACAATGAGTCCACCGAACCATCTGGGAAAAATAAACACTGTTATTTGCAGTAACAAGAGGGACACAAAGTACTGTGGTTAAGCCAGTGGTTCTCAATTATTTTCTGTCATGGCCCCCTCTTGTGGACAGAAATGTTTTTCATTGTAGTATTATATCCATTTCCCCATATCATCAAATGCATAATTCAGAGAGACAGATACCGACTTGAACGTAGTACAAATGTACACAGGTGTAGTAATGAATGAGGAATTAACGCCACTCCAGACGCTTGTTAAATATCAGAGGTGTGAATTTGACTGAACTTTGTCTCAATGATCGGCTCCTCGTTTGGATCAGCGTGTGACAGAGTAGAAGAAATGTGTCTGTGAATACTACAAATTCTGTTAAAGCAGTGCGTCTCCATGGAAACCACTCTGCCTACAGTACAACTACAGACCAAGTTTGCCCAAAAATAGACGATCAGCATCACAGCAACATCCACAGTGTGGACAGGAACTCTCTCTGCCCACCTTCCTGTGCGCTGCAGCTCTGGGCCGTCATGGCCGCCGTGCTCCTCTTCCTCCTCGCCTTCAACTAAACCATTGGGTAAAATGTGGTTCTTCTTCCTCTTCTCCTGTTTTAAAAATTACCACAGTGAATTCCCCAGAGAGAACCAAAGTCAATTCAGTCAAATTTAAACCAGGCTGTTGGACAAAATTCTGACGAACCTGAGACGGAACGTTCTTTGGAGGTTCTATCCGTATAGATGGATCCCACTCTCCCGGAGGCAAAACTGTCACCTGGTCGAGGAATTCGTCAATCCCAGCGATCAGGTCGTTTCTGTCTTTGGCTTTATAAGCCACATCATGAAATACCTGTCGATTGGGGGAAAAAAGTCCTAAGTAGGGATGTCTGATAATGTCTGCTGACCAATATTATTGGCCCGATATTAGCTAGTTATTGGTTTTTCCTCCGATGATGAAAACCCGATATCTGCCTGGGTTTAGCCAAAGATGCTGGAATTGCTTGTAGGGTCCTGAGATGTTCACTGCAGTTTTGGAGGGAAATGGGGAAATATATATCGGTATCGGTCAATATCGGAATCAGAAATTAAATGTTCGGGCAATATCAGCAGATTGGATAAAGTTCATATCGAACATCCCTGGTCTCAAGTTGACTGTAAAAGTCATGCATTTAGCCGACACTTTTGTCCACGACTTTACAAGACAATCAACCTCCAGAACAGAGGAACACTTCTGCTAAACCTCATTTTTGAGCATGGAGGTTTTTTCTTTTTTTTTTCCGCAGAGGTGATAAACGAAAAAAGAATTTAGCGCTGACTAATAGACAAGAGCACAATGTCATGGACGCTCTGAGTGAGATTCACGCTGGGAAATGTTGGCATCACTTCACCAATTTCTTAGGTTCCACTTCAACTGTGAATTCATGCAAAGTGCAAAAGGATAATGAGCTGAAGTAATGTTCTATAAGACGCCCTCACCTCATCAGTCATAAGTGTCGCAATTGACCTGCCAATCTCATGATACTGGAGTCCTCTGCCCAGGGGCCCCAGCAGGATGAACAGAAACCTGAGAGCAGACGTGGATGACTGTCTTTCATTTGTTCAAAAAAATACTTTTTTTTTCTGGTGAAACAAATCCTTTCGCCGACATTTACCTTGTGGCGATGGGAACTTCGGTCAGACCGCCGAGCAGAACGGCTGGTGAGAGTCGAACAAATGCCACCACCGGTTTATTCAGAAGGTCGATTTCGCCCACCAACACGTTACAGGCTTCAGCTCCTGGTGGAATTTTCTTCATGAAATGAAGGTCTGTCTGAGAGAAAAACAAAAACAGTCAAGGGTTCATTGTCCAGGAAAAGTAGAGCTAATATTCTGAGTGATTTATTTTTCAGGAGTTCATCAACTCCACTGTTGATCATCACACTTTAGGATTATGTCCACTTCTTTGACCAAAGAAATCTGTATAGTTGGATGAGTTGGATACAGGAACTGTTACTTGTTGTGGCTGATGTAACTGAGTTTCACCCTCCTGGTCTATAGTGTTGTATTGACCACATACAGTATGTCAAACTCAAGGCTTTTGCTAAGAGGCTAACGTCTGTTTTTACATTCATCTCGTCTTGTTTTTCATGTTTTCTAATAAGGTTAGTAACTGATCTAAGAGGCTAACGTCTGTTTTTACATGTTTTCTAATAAGGTTAGTAACTGCCCTGAACTGACTCAACATGTGGATTTACAAATATGACCTGAAATCCATTGTTTTTAATTTGACCTTCACAATTACATCATTACTAATTCTGGTTCTGATGAGTTTTGACCCAGACAAAGAGAACTCTGTGTTCTCCTCTGAAGTGGACCTGAATGGAAGAGAAACATCCTGAATTTAAAACGTGTTAATTTTTTCAGTGATAATTATGTGTAAAATTTCAAGTGTTGTCTCAAGTGTTGTTTGCTCATTTGGCTCTGAAATACGAAGACAAAAACAACCAATAACTGTGGCAATTTGTGTTATATATATTTTTTTCTACTGAACAAATAAAAGTTTAAATTGAATCCCATGCTGTAAAGATATAGGTATTTTAATATAAAAAGATTCAAAGAAAAATCTGTGTTTCAACAGGAAGTTGTTATTTGCACCAAGCAGAAAAATCTGTGTTTCAACAGGAAGTTATTTGCACCAAGTTGGTAAAAAATGAGTCAGAACATCTACAGTACAGGACAGGTCCTCACATGCTGTGTATGATTATAACCAGTGCTGGATCTGTCCTTTATGATACAATATGTACCAGAATATAATCCTAATCCCTGTCTAAATGACTTCTCCATTAACAACAATGACCTGTTTATTGCATGAAACACACTGTTATACACACAACGTCCTGACTATCAAATGAGGCACAGGCTGCGAATATACAGCATCCAATCTGAACACAGTGTAATCCATAATCTGACACTGACTGATTCAGATTAGACTCTGCTGCAGAAGAATGTGTGGAAATATACAATGTAATGGGCTTAAGAAATACTGTATTTACATAATAATAATAATAATAATAATAATGCCATAAATGTAACTTGTATATAATGAACCATGAAATTGTGGTGTATGTATCGTACCTTGCTGAGGTCAACACAACTGTTCTCTCTGCTAACGTCACTCTTCCCCTCTGGAGCGGCCAAATGACACTGAGAAGACAACAGCTGACCTGGACAAAACAGACACATTCATTTATATTAACACACAAGAAGATGAATTTCAGACAAACTGGGCCTCAGCGCATCTTAGAACACACTGAAAATGTACTCTTTTTTTTTTAATGTTCCTTCCATAACTGATTTACTAAGCGACTATAACAACCCAGAGTCCCAAACGTCTGGGTCACAGCTCTTGGGTTTTACCGTTCTTGTCCAAATGGAGCTCCGATGCGCGTCGGCCCATGTCAGCCAGGGAGCGCACGATGGGGAGGCGGTTACTCAGCTTCTTCTGCTTCTGGTGATGATGCTGTTTCAGAAGAGTTTCCCGCACTTTCTGTCTGAGCTCATCACCCAGTGGAGAGTACAGTTCGTGGTGATCCAAGACCATGTCTGTATAACAAGAGTTCAATTTACAGTTCAAATGCTACTCCTGCTGGTGTTCGATGTACACGTCGGCACTGAGGTGTGACTTTATTTCGAATATTGTAATGTTTGGACATCAAACTGGTGGATAAACCTGTGTCTGACGTGAGGTTACCTGCGATCTCGTCGATGGTGCCGGCCCTCATGTCCAGCAGGACTGAGCTGTTGATGATGCAGCTCCGCAGCTCAAACAGACTGTGCAGAGACAGCGTGGCCACGTAAGGTTTGCTCCACCTTTCCCCACCGTCCTCAACGTCCTCCTCAAACTTCAGCCACCTGAGACGGGGGACATTAGCTGTATCAGGACAGGAGGCAGCAAACTGGCTGCCAATCTGTTCTAATATTCATCATCTATCCTGGGTCTGTGTGCAGTGTCATCAGATCATCGTCAACAAAACACTGTGGATTAGAACAGTGAATGACAATGTCAGACGTCACATGCACAGCTTCATCTCTCATCAGTGAGAGTGGAGCGGTTTCACAGGCATGGGCAGGGGTACGGTGTGTGTGTGTGTGTGTGTGTGTGTGTGTGTAGTGACAGGACAGTACTGTTTATATGACCTGGCACTTTCTCTCCACCCAGAATCCTCTCCGTCCCTCACACAGATCTCGTCCATCTCTGTGAAGAGGTCGTGAGGGATGTGCTCCTCGTCGTCATCTTCAGCCCCCAGCAGGAACTGCACCCTCTGGGAGGGAGTGTCTGGGGGGGAGATGGGAGAGGATGACATTCAGATTATTAAATGATTATAACTAATGGATGATGTTGGTTTGTCCTCCGGTCAAGTCACTTCCTCTGATTTACTACAGGTTTCCATCAGATGATAATCTGATTGAACTAAATCGAGTCCATTTGCGGTATTGTTTGCTTTCCTTAGGCATTAATCTGTAACACTACCAATTTCAACACATCTGCCTTACACGCAGAAGGTTCTGGGTTCAAGCCCCAAAGGAACAAAATACTTAATGGCGCCTCCTGTGGCTGCCTGTGTGTATTGCAAAGACTCACACTGTAAATTCCTCCCATCATGGGAAAAATAAGGGACTTTTTTATTAATCACCTCATAAATGGCCTAAGACAGCAGTTCTCAATCTATGGTGCGCATACCACTGATGGTACCGTAAGTGTTATATTGGGGATTTTTTTTTCTTTTTTGCATTTGCAAAACTGACTCTTTGAGACACTGGTAATCACTGTGTAAAATACAATATACAATACTCTATAGCCCCTAAACCTTTAAACACTTCATCGATCTGTTCCAAAATTGATGCATTTGCAAAACTGACTCTTTGAGACCAGAGATAAACCAGAGATAAAAATTGGCTGTGGGTACGACACTGCAGGTCATCTCATTTCCTAGGACAGTGAAGGCATCTCTTTCTTCAGCATCTTCAACATCTGTTTGCATACACATTTCTCAAAAAATTGGCTGTGGGTACGGCGCTGCAGGTGTTTGCAGACACATTTCTCGTTGTTTAAGAAAAGACATAGAATATGAAACACTTCACTGGTACATGTTCGTCACTGTGATCAGTACCATATTGAGGAGACTCTCTACCCTCATCCAACGTAAGGGCCGGGTCCATGTTCTTCCTCCTGTGCTTGTTTCCATGGTGACGGTGTCTGCGATGACTGCGATGCCTGCTGCTGCCCAGAGGGACATGGACACCGATGTAGAGAGTCCTGTGGCCTGGGGAAAGTTCCAGAACAGTTTCAGATGCTGCGTGAGGACGGGCTCCGACTCTGGTTCTAAATCCTGGTTCTAGCTGTAGCTTTTTATTTCACATGCGCCGCTTCAGTGTTGATATTGAGTCGATAATCAGTCATTTCTACAGTTACTGGTTCGTTCTTTTACACACGTGTTGTAACAGGAACATACAGGAAACTGTGATCACATTTGATCAGACTGGGAACGCTCACTCTTATCTCTGGTTTTCAGTGTTTACAACATGACTGATGTGAATTCATCTCACCCACAGTTTCTGCCTCCCACTCTGCTCTCATCTCTCAACTGTGTAAAAGCTGTCAGGGCAAACAGCAGCGGCGATGAGGACAGAGTGGGTGGAATCTACTGCAGTAGCCCCGCTTAGCACAACTTTGATTTATTTATTTATTGAAATGATTTTTTTTTTAATTTTCTTTCACTGATTCAATCACTCCAGGTACCTTCCAGATCTTCCTGCTCAAAATTAGTTCCCTGTTGGGAACGTGTTCCTCCATGGTCCACCACGGCCTCATCTTCGTTTTTCTGACCAACACAGAGAGAGAGGGAGAAAAGTACAAAATGAAATCCTCGGCACAGAGATATCAGCCGTTGGACTACAGGGTACTTGTGTGTCCTTAACATAATGTGAAATAAAACATTAGCTGACTTGGTGATCTCTCACAGTCCGGGTCACTGTGAACAAACACATTATCCAGCTGAAAAGCCTGGTTGCCAAAGAAACTAATTGCACGTCTCTTCATGACGAGGAGGAGAAGAAAAAAAACAACCGAGTCCAAACACAAAGCTTCTCGTACAGCCAGCCATGAATTATTCACCTTGCTACTTTGATGATTCCAGTCCGGTTCAAAAGGTGAAACACGGCCGGACTAAATTGCAAGAAACTGTTAGAAGTATCAGAAGGTTATTGTGTATATGTGTGTGTGAGTGTGTGTAACTCAATGTAACAGTTCCTTTTTTCAGTGCAGCACAAATAAGTATATAAATAACTACGAACGGTCAAACTCAGAGGAGAGAGAAGAGAATAAAAGAACATAATCCTCGATACGGAGCTTTTGCCAGATTATAAGAGACACTGCTGAATGATCATGAACATGTCATTAGACTGTCGGTGTGTGACCTTTGACTTGGCCTTTATAGACCGCGTCATTAGGCTAATGCCTAAGATTTTTTTTTTTTAATTCCAATGCTACAATAAATGACAAACACGGACGTAGCAGAGAATGACAAGAGATGAGATGATTGAAGTGAGTCAGAAAAAAACACAGTCATTCTGTGGTGTGAATGTGTGTCTGCTTATGTAACGACCGTGAACAGAGACAGTGAGAGAGAATCAGCTACAGCTGGTTGTTTATTAATGTTTGTAGAATGAGGTGAAATCATCATTTAACTGTTTCAATCACACCGGAAATAAATATGTATGGTTTATAACTAATGATCAGCTTATTTAGGCCTAAAGTTAAAAAAATCGGACTTTGATTTCTACCATGCTAACGCATGTCAGTTAGCTAGGACGCTACAATGGAGCTACTCAAGACAAAAGAGTGGGAAAGTTGGATGTTGTTCTCATGCTAATACCTGAGCTAATACACACTTTCTTCAAAAATGATCATGAGATGATCAGTGCTTTTTTATTCATGGAATCATTTACTGCTAACATCAAGGCAAGATTACTTCTGGTCAGGATTATCACACCACTGCTCTGGATAAAGGAGGGGAAACGTATGTCACGTCATCGCCTGTAAATCCAAGAAATGACAGCAAAGCTTCATGGACAAAAACACACTCCTGATCACCACCTTTCTTTAGAGCAACGTGTACAACGGTCAACTCTCCAACATTAGAGCCAAAAAAAAAGGATTGTATTTATTCCATTTTATTCATTTAATCTTTATTAAAGCTTTTTTTTTTGTCTCTCTTTTTAATCTCCCTGGAGATCAGTTTTACCCCTGTGCCTTCTTGACCACCAGTTGACCATCGAAGCATTAGGATAATTATTGGTGCTGCTGTTTGCAGCTGCACTGCCACATGGGCTGGGTCAGGGATGAGGCTGATGTCGATAATCCATCCACAAAGGGCAGGGATCAGCGTATCTGCTCAGATTAAACTGCTGGTATTTGTCACTACGGCACCGAATACATTATCCTTTGCATGTGTGCTCCGTGGTCGCATTTTAAAACACTACTTAGATTCCTGTAATGTCCAGCACCATGATTAAAACAATCACTTACTTTTACCATTGTTTTTGAGTACTTCCATTTGTGTATTCGCCACTGATATTCACAATGAAATAAAGAGCAGTGTTGTATTGAATGTACAGCTCGCAGGTGTGAGTAAAAGTTATAATAAAAAACATTTTGCATAGTCAGCAAAGCCATTGGACCAGAAAGTGAGCAGAGCTTTCACAAATTTCAACAGAAAACATTGTCTCCTCTTGTAACCAGTTATGTTGAGCAGCATTTCTTCAATGTTTCAGTAAAAACATTAACACACACAATTTTGGGGATATATACTGTAAGTCAATCTACTGTGACGTTAAACTAAGAAAAGCGTTAGGATACTTCCCATTACAGTATCAGTATCAGGACTAATACTTGACTCAAATATATCCCTATGTGATAGTATACAGTACATATGATTTCTGAAAACATCCAAGTACAAAAATGCTTCTTGCTGTTACTGTAACAGTAGAAGTTCTCAGTTCAGTTCAGGCAAAACTAAGCTCCAACATTCGTGTTTAAGCCAACAACGCAGCAAAACAAAAATCACCTTAAAACCCTGTAATGTCCTGAAGTAGGTCGGATCAGAAGCTTGGCAAGTTTTGGAAACATCTGTAACTTTGATATTTTAAAGTGCACTGGCTTTGATGTGCAGCAAAATGCACCGTAATCCTCATATATCCCATGGTAAACTTTACCACTGAGGAGAAGGACACATTAGACCTGAATCTCCTCACAAAGTGCTGCTGCTTAATATATCTTTGAGAACTCGTTATCCCAACTGCAAATTTAAATTCTGATCAGGATTAATTTCGATTAACAAAAAAAAAAAAAAAAGCTCTTTACAGAAGCCAACAAATCTCAGCAGCAGCTTTCCTAAGTATCTGGCATTTCAGAGGAGACAAACTGTCATCTGTAGCTGACAAATAACTCTCAGCCCGAGATCTCTCCGACCCGAGCCTCTTCCTACCTGATAACTGAAGAAACAAGGCACCTCCAAGTTTTCAGAATGCATGAGCTTTCTCCCTGTGTCCTCCACCGCAGTACGTGTTCTGGTCCGATTCTAAGGCAGCACTAGCCGAGCTCTGAGGCTTCACAGCATTTCTGATTGTCACTGCAGCCCTTCTGGTGTGTCAGACAAGTGGTATTTGTGATTGAGCATCTATCAACAGAGCGATGAGACGCTCATCATGGTTCAGCTGTGACATCACCGCGGTATCTCGTCAAGGATGGCAATCGAAATCCTGTTGAGCCACAATATGCGTTTGTGTTTCGTATAAAATGTGTCTTTTAAACAGATTTGCCTGTAAAGCTGTCCTTAAACCTTTCAAATACGGAATCTAATCAACTGGGGCTGGAAGAGCAGTGGGTTAATCTTACACATAAGCCACCACACACATACTGCTCCTTCTGCTGTAGATGTATGGGATGTACAACAGAGGACTTAACGTTGATCCTTGTTGTAATCACTGCTGTCACACCTACAGGGTAACTCACCAGACTTGGTCGTCCAACGGAGGAGCCAAAGGAGGAAGAAACCTAAAAAGAATAGAAATGATCACCACATTTAATCTATGGTTAATACCTGCTGGTGAATTTTGGAAGGTTTGGGAAGTATTCCGTTTCATTGTACTGCTTCCCTAAATCAGGGCAAAACATCGAGTCTCTCACAGGAAGGTTTGGGAAGTATTCCGTTTCATCGTACTGCTGACAGTACTAGGATCTTATACATGTTAATACTTTTTTAGAATGATCACATCTTATGCTAATGTCTGTGTGTAGCACTAAAAGATTATTTTGATCACATCTTATGCTAATGTCTGTGTGCAGCACTAAAAGATTATATCCAAACAAATGCCTCATGTCACCAACACATTTCTTTTGTCACAAATGACCATATTTAGATATTGATGCCTACGACTCAACTGTCTGGTTGAAAACTGAACTGACTGAAAAAGTCAGTCAAGTAACACTACGGGAGCAAGATGAGATGTAAGAGAAGTGGCCACTAGAAAACTAGTCTTTTTAAGTAATAACTGTCTGTGCACAGTGTGGTACCATTGGTAATACATGACACTCTCAGTGGAATTTGCGTCAGCCATGACTACATCTTTGAGGACAAAGTTATTAAACTAAATACTGCTGGGTTCTATGTAGATCCACAGTCCAGATGGATCCTGTTTAAAATCTGGTCCTCCAGGTCTACATCAGGTCTAATTCTAATTAACACATCCCTGATTTAAATGGTCAGAATGCTTTTTTGCAGCTGTCTGTGATTTTTAGATATTCACATGAAATGTCAAAATTGGACTCTGTTAGGGTTGAAGGTCGCCGACCCCTGACTTATGCCATAATAACTTGATGGCACAAGAAAAATATTGTATAAATCAGGGATTTCTCCTACTGTACAGCATAGAGTGAAGTTAACACACTGAATCCCATTACGTTGTCACTGTGCAACATTAAATAAAATGTTGTAAACCGACTGTCACAACATGACAATTTATATTTTAACTGAAAATGTCATGCAGTATTTTTTTTATATATAGGTCGTCATGCTGTAAAACGACATCAGACTGAAACATTAGATTTGACACGTGTGTCTCTGAGACACTGTGACTGATTTTGGAACTAAATAGTTTTTTAATGCTGAAAAACTTTGCTGAAATCGGCGGCGAACAGTTTCATCAGTTTCGACATTCACTCACAGCATCACTGTTCCACCGACCTGTAAAATCACGTCCCGTTATGGCAGACAGGTTTAAATATATACAACGTTGTTGTTTTACCGATGGCAGCAGCGGCTCCCGTGGGGTCCCCTGGTCCGTGGAACTGTTGTCCGTCATCTCCGGTCTGAGGGAACAGAGGAGCGGAGCAGGAGCGTCCAGTGTGGAGACGTTATCCAGTGTGCAGGTGCAGCAGACACGGTCACATGTTTGTACGATGGTCGGTGGGTCACTCGGTCGGTCAGTAGCTCGGAGAAGATTGTGGGACGCTGCTCAGTGGTTCAGTGGGTTTTATTATGGTGTGTGCGTCTGCGTCAACACCGCCGTGGAGTTTAGTAACGTTTGTTGACCAGCGTTAGACACACAGGGTAAATTAGGAAGATGACAAAAATGTCACTGGACACCGGAGATGGTGGTTTTTTTTTCAGGTTGTTGTGATGTCTCCGTTTGTTCATTTATATATATTTTTATTTTTGTATTTTTTAAGATGTTAGGGCTTACTCATGAAATGCGCCATCCGTGCCAAAAGGTTTCAGAAAGTTATCCTAAAAATGTTCACTATGTTCATCAGAGGATAAACATAAAAACTAATAATAGTAATCTCAAAATTATTTTTTAAAAATACAAATAATTTCTATAGTTTCTATATAGTAGTTTCTCTCCAGCTAGAAACTCTAACAGTGAAAAAAAAATCAAAAATAGTAAAAATAAATTCCGGCTTAATTATAGCCAGCTACTAAAGATAGGTGTTGTGATAAATATTGTAACCGGTGCAGCCAGATTGTCCACGTGGGCATTCTGATGCAATTTCAACATGTACATTTTTAGAAGGACTGAATAGATGTTTTTAGTGCAACAAAGGATGTTGAGCTATTAAAAATAAGCTTCTTTTTTTTAAATCTAGAGAAATTGTTAAATTTTGGGGTGGGTGGGCGTTAAGGAGTGGTGAGCACGGCTCCATCTGGGCAATTTGGGCAAATCATTTGCACCATAAGCTACGTCACTTTATTTGTGTTATTATTAAATGTGATAGTTTTATTAATTTTCAGACAGATTGCGCTGTACACTGCTGCTGTTTAACATATTGAAGTTTATTTTTAATAGCAGTAATGTACCGCCATCTGGCGTAGACCACGGCATCCATGTGTCTCTGTATCCAGATGATAACCGCAGTCGGGGCTGTAATTAAACAGCACAAGAAAATGGTTACATCAATAAACTGTTATTAAGAAACAAAAACACATCTGTTTTTAATTTCTTCGATTTTACAGGTCTGTTTTAGTCCCTAAGAGCTTCGGCCCACAGACAGAAAACGCTTGTATGTTATAGGGTCGACGTTTGTTTGTCGCCATCTGCTGTTTGAATCAGCAAATGCATCTCAATTTAAAAATGACAATTAGTAAGTGTAAAAAAGAAAAAGAAAAGAAAAAGTAGAGCACACCGACACACACACTTTAACACAGGGGTGCGAGAGTGTGTGTTAGTGTGAGAGATGGCTGATTCATTAACTATATTCTAGGATCTCGTGCAGCCTGTGCTAACAGCAAATCAGGAAATAAATTAGGAAAAAAAATATTAACTTACTGCAATTTTGGCAATAATAATAATAATTTCACCAAATGATAAAAACATAATATTATTGGCTTTTTTTCAGCTCTATAAAATTGTCTCCATTTACAAGCTACTACTATTACTATTATTGTTGTTGTTGTTGTTGTTATTATTATTGTTATGATGAAATGCACGGTAAATTACAGTTTGGCTTATTTTTAACTAAGCTGTGTGAAGAAAAATAATATTTTTTTAATACGGGTTATTTTTGCCTGGTTATAATGCGATTTACATCTTGACATCAGTGTTATTATTTCGCTTTTGGCCATCTTAACCATTTGGAATTTTAATATTATACATATTTATATTATTGTTGTATTTTATTCTCGTAATTACGTAATAATTTCTCACGTGATTTTTTTTCTTTTTAAATGTATGATATATTTAATAATTTAAAAAAGAAAACAGTAATTTTAAAGGAGGTCATTGAATAAAACATCACGGACGATAGCATCGTTTATTTCGTTTCAATCACGTTACAGCAGATACAGGAAGTTGCACGACAGCATAGCTATATGAAAAATAACGTTCTGAAATGAACAACTCAGTCGAGGATAAATAAATAAAATATAAATCAGAACCCATGTCTATACAGTAACAACATTTATAACAGTTTTACCTACATCTATCTGGTACGGATGTAGCAGTGACCTCCGTGACGTCATAATCTTTTGGTTGCCCCTTCGTCAGGTACAAAATACACTGTTTCGTCACTGACAGTGGGTTATTTTGCCAGTGTATGCTACACACGAACGTCCTACTGTACATAGTCCTCAATATTATCATTTACATGTTTTAATCTAACAGTTAAAGGCTACTTTAACAAGAGATGAGGCGTTGTTTTCTTTTCAAACACTAGGATTAGACGTCATCTACCCCGTGTGGACATCCAATCACTACCACCAAAAGTCCCGTATTATACCGTATGCACAATGTGTTGATATTTACAAGGGGGAAAAAGTCAGAGTCTGACCCAGAGAATCCAGGCCTGGACGGTGGAGGGTGGAGAAATGTACACTTTGGCCATTTTTAGGAGGTGGCAATAATTAATGTTGTATTTAGATGATGGTTGTAGGATGGATGGATAGATAGATAGTTAGATAGATAGATAGAGAGATAGATAGATAGATTTTTGTTTTGTTTTTTGGAGTATTTATTTAACTGTGAGGGTAGAAACTATAATATCCAATGTCTTTTGTGCAGTTCTTCTCACACTCCCTTGGCGCCAGCAGCTCAGACTTTAGCGGAGACACTGTCTCTGGAACCGGCGTGGCAGAAGGTGAGATTCTCCTCCTCTTGGCCTGCTCAAAGATTCCAGAATCGCTGGAGTCGATGGATTTGATGGAGGACGGCGTCTCTATCCAACTCGACTCGGAGGTCAGGTCCTTCGGTTTGGCCTCCTCCGTGGCGGCGATGGGCGACCTCTCCGTGGGGATGGAGTCACCTTCCTCCGTCAGGTAGTTGGTGCAGGCCCTCGCTCCGATAGAGTTGGAGGGCCAGCAGGAAAAGACCGAGCTGGGTTTGCTGTTGACGCCACAGTACTGCGGCGGAGTGCGTCCTCCCCAGCCTGACGGGTCCGCGTAATAGCCCAGAGGCCGCTGGGAGCAGCCAGCGGTCGACAGGGGGAGCGCCTTCACTCCGGCCGCTGCGTAGGAGAGCAAGGTGGCGGCGTTACCGGCGAAATCCGCTGCGTCGTATGCCGAGGCTGCAAAGTCCAGTCGGTTGTTGGCAGGGGTGACAAACCATCGCTGCGGGGGGGTGGCAACAGTGGGCTCCTCGCTTTGCTGCGGGGACAGCAAGCTGTTGCCGAGTGGGACGCTGCGCTCCGTGCCAGGAGCGCTCCCCACGCCAGGGTGAAAGCGAGACTTGGCATAAGTGCTGACAAATTGGTCCTGCAGTAAAGAGCTGTGCATGGCATATCTGGCACCAGGCACGATCTGTGAACGCGGAGAGTCACCCGGTGATGGAGTGAGGCGGTCGATGTCGCAGCCTGTGTAGACACTGAAGAAGAAGGGGCGAAAACAGAACACAGTTCAGACACTCGACTGACCGCCACACGCGAAAACAAAAATGAGGGAGAAAAAAAAAGTGCATTAATATCGATTCCAACTCTGCCTCAGTTCCCCTGGATTTTTCAAATTGTCAATCTGTCAGAGTAAATTCAAACTTTTGGATCATTCATGGCTTGAAAAAAAAAAAAATACAAAAATCAACCCCCCCAAAAAAACACATAATCAAGAGTATTTATTTAATGCTGTAGTTTTTTGTTTGTTTGTTTTTTTACTGTCAGATAATTTTATGACACTTTAAGAACACTTTATTGTCCGTCAAATATATTCATTCTATTTATTTACCCTGGTTTCTTCATTCAGTTTTAATAAATATAGATTTATTGAAATGCATTTAACAAAAATGTTGCTCTCGATATTTCCGGTTACCAGATCAGAAAATCACAATTTCTGGTAAAAAAAAAATCGTCTAAATAAACTAAATACACACACAAACGGTAAAAACATTAGAATGCAGAATTGTAATTAATAAAAATATATATTTATATGAAAAGTTATAATCTTACGTGTCATAGTTGTCTCGAAATCCTTTGGCAAACGGATTGTGGTCGATTTTCAGCTGTGTAATCTGTGCATAATGGGAAAAAAAAATTAACAAAAGACAAATGGCAGAATTATCATTTTTATTGTGTGTGACTTTCTTTAGTTTATTTTATTATTTAAATCTGAACTTCTTTGATTTGTTTGATATATTTTCGCTAATTATAAATTTGCAAATATAAATTATGGAAATAAAAAAGATGAAAGGAATTTGTTTGATAATTTTCTTAAAGTGAAAATGTGAATAAATTATGGATATTGATGTGAGGAGGCGGGGAGGGGGGTAATAAAAATCGAATCTGTTCGTACGTCCGTGTTCTGATACGCGGTGACGGCGACGAACTGCGTCTCTGTGAAGGTGAAAGTCTGGACTCTGCCTGGTTGGCTGCTGTCCTCTGTCCCGTCCTCGTTTACTTCCACCACATGGAGCCTGGGCTGGTATTTATGGAGAGACTGGAGAACAACCATCTGGAGGTGGAGAAGAAAATCACTGCAGACTCCAGTCTAAAAATCATTTGTTGCGCTCAAAAAATTATTTCTAACTCAAAAAAAAAAAAAATTAAAATCAAATTAACCATTGAAGTGAGTGCTTTCTTCCCATTACCTGTCCTGTGTTGTTCGAGGCGCCTTTGTTGTTTGTCAGCTTCAGTTTCCCAAATGATATTTCCTGACGCATCCAGTGCGCACCCGTGTTTGGAGAGTCCGGGTGCATGTAAACCCTGTTTCCTATGAAACATTAAAAAAAAAATAAAGAAAAGAAACTCAACTTTGATCATTTGAGATTTTTTGTTTTACCACGAATTTTCGTTTCTATTCAGTCTTTTCATACAAAAAAACAAAGAAATAAATAGATTTTAAATAAATAAGTGTAATTCGCTTTAATTGCCCAAACAATTGTGATAAATAAAACATCGTCCTACCTACTACATTTGTGTCTGCTTTCCCACACGGCACCCATTTGCCTCCCTGGAAGCGCCAGTGGTTTGGATCAGCGAGAATTACGTCCACAAAAATGTTGTAGTGCGCAGTTGGATCAAGGCCAGAGATGTTAAAGCTCAAAAATGGAAACATCCGCCTGAGAAAAATAAAAAACAAGTCAAATCAGTAAGAAAAGACACTGGAATTAAAAAGTCCGGTTATTAATATCGACTTCATTTGTGTTTGTTTTTTTCTAGGACTGTAAAAAAAAAAAAAAAAAAAAACCTTTAATGCTCTGGTGTTAGATTTCTGTTCTATTGATGGATGAACGAATGCTGGGTAAATGAGCCTCTCACCTTCCTTGTTTGGTGATGATCATCTCAGTCTGGTGTCTGTGGAACTTCAGCCACAGGGCCCTGTTGCACAGATAAACCTGCGCCTTCCCTGGAACCAGTCCTGCCTGCGCGGAGGAGAACTGGTAAAAAGCGCCTCCCTGGTACGTGTGTCCGTACTGCTGTGCGTAAGGGTAGCCCGCGGTCGGGTAGCCTTGAGGGGAAGTGTTGGTCAGCAGACTGTTGTAAGCTCCATTCGTGATGACCGGATGATGGGCCATGTAGCGGCTGGGACTTCCGATGGAAAAAGCCGGGTGCGCCGGTCCGTGCTGGCTCGGGTAGGGAAACATGGCACTGGGAGTCGCTGAGACTGGCTGCGGTTGCGTGGACGGAGAAAAGATGCACCTTTCTCCTGCAGATACATCGAAATTGTGACGGATGTCAGTGACTCCGTGTAGACCAGGAGAGAGTTTGCCCCTCTGGACGTCCCCTGACGCGTCCTTGGAGTCGGGAAAATTGTCTGCCTCTGACTGATTCGTCATCTCCCTGGAGTTTTTTTTCAGAGGTGAACTTCTCTCCAGGTTGTCACTTGCAGATATAATAGGATGGTCCTGCAGAGCCAGCTCTGATCCATCGGAGCTCGAAAAGCCACTGCCCACATTCATAAATTTCTTGGAGAGATCAGCCGCCGGCGAGATGCAATTCTCCACCTGCATATCTCGACAGGACGCCACTATTAGCTCAACCTATAGCACGGGCTTTTGCGCGCGCCTTTCCTAATGTAACACTATGAAAACGCCTGGCGATGACTTGAGGTTCCAAAGGCAGCAAATTAGCCAATTGACACCAGGCTGCAATCAGGAAGGATTTTCCTCCCATCACTCTGCCTGCTGCTAATGAAACAAGTGCTGCCATTGGTTAACTCGAGGTTGTAATTTAATTAGACGGCTCTTAATTAGAACAATCTGAGAAGGGCTGTGCGCAAAAAGTGATGTATATGTGGTGTGACACGGGCCTTTATTTGATTACAGCATGTGGGTTTCTGATTTACTTCACACACCGGGACAGAAATAACAGAAAACAATCAACAACAAAGGTGTGTTCTCCAGAATACTACTACTATTATTGTGGAGTATTCTCAGCGACATCGGTTGCGTTATTTACCTATTTATCCGCCGTATTTACCTATTAATGGGCGGTGAGTGCCAAAGTATGTCTGCGGCAGAGACCGGATTTATTATTAACACGCCAAAAATGACAGTCCACGACAGGCGGTGCATTTGATGCCCTAAAATGTTTGTGATATGGCGTGAAACCATGGCGTTCCACTGAAGATGTGTTTATGTGGAGTCCCAGTGCTGCTAAATATTTCATGTACCACAGTAATATCAGCGGTCACATAGTACTGTATACTCGACTTACGGCTGCCAGACAGCACTGAGGAGATGAGAGGGTCTAAAGGAGTCGCTTTTAATTGTTTTCAATCAAGAAAAAAAAAGAAATTAAAAAATCACATTTTTAATTTCTTTTTCGATTGGACACAAATATTCAAGGTGTAAATTACAGAAATGAAATACTTTTTTAAAGGAGGTATACCAACTTACCTTCTTAAAATAAACATAAATAAACCAAAATCTGTATTTTAGCTTTCTCATAGTTTTTTTTTAATTTTGTCTGAAACAAATGCTAAAAGTGTCAGGGAAAATTTTAGGTGAGGATTTTAAAGGTCAGCCAAGTAGGATTGTGTGAAGTTTTGTTATAAAGTTTGGGTAAAATGAGCAAACAGCAAAGGTGGAAACTCCAGTTAATGACCTGCTGAAATGTTGATCAGAGTAAGAAGCAAAACAAAGGCAAAAACTGTGGATTTTTGTTCACATTTTCAACAACAAATATTTCTGATGACACCAGATTGCAGAATATTTATTTTTCAAAACTAAGAATAATTTTAAACTGAGTAGTTATTTTAATTACTTTTCAAAGCACCTTCAAAGCAGTTGGCAACAGAAACCAGAATAAAGAAAGTTGTTTATTTTATATGGTAGAAGTTAAAGTAGTGACTCAGCTCCAGTTCAAAGACACAGTCTGCACTTTCTTTGAATTGAAACACCTTGTATGACATAAGACCAACCTTGTTAGTACAGTAACAGGGTAATTACCAAGTTAACATCCTGCTGCTCCAGGGTCAGGTTTTATTGTATATGCCTGCGATCCTGTAAACATACTTTTTTATTAAATTGCACAATATATTTTAATTTTCTCAAATTGCTGAGAACTGATTCATGCAGTGTGTCCAGAGCTGAAGATAAATGTTCTGACATTCATATGAATCATTTCATATTTATAACTAAAAGTAATACTCATTTTACTACAAGTGTCTTTAGGTTAAAAAGAACTGCAGAGAAAATGAGCTGTGACCAAGAAAACAAATCTGTTGAAAGGACATCTTACGAACAAACTCACATACTGAAACCACATCAGGCATAACTGATGAAGTGGCCACAGAAATGTTGAGCTTGGAGCGACATACAACCCAAAGAACATCATCCTCACAACGCTTCTATGACAAAACCTCAGACTTGCATGTTTAAATGCAAAATCATAAAAAAGAAATTAAAAAAAGACAGCGGTTCCCAAAGTGGGGGGCAGACCCCCCAAGGCGGGCACTGAGCTGTTGCTAAGGAAACCATTTCAATTTCAGCATTTTCTGTGTATTTGTCTGAATAAATACAGCTGCGGAAGTGCAGTATTTTGTAATTGTACTTCCCTCACTTTTGTAAAAAAAAATTATTGTGTTTTAAAATAAAATTTGTTGAAGTGTCAAAACTAAAGCTGTAGTAACAGTGTTGACATTGGGGACTAGATGAGAATTATTTAACAAAAGGAGGGGGCGCTGCTGAGACATGTAGAGAGATATGTTTGTTTGTTTGTTTTTTAAAATTGATTATTGTGTGTGTAGTCATTTTGTCCGCGTCTGGATATGGATTTAAATAAATAAATAAATTGTGCATTGACAAATCTGACCAGGTTAATACAGAGACCAGTCACTGGAGGGTGCATCCACCCGCCTGCACGGCTAATGAACAACCGTGAATCTCTGAAGCTAACAAGAGAGGTCATTACAGTAGGGCTAAGGGCCCGGCAATCTATTCCTGTGAAACGTACAAGCACAGACTTGTCTGTGCCCGAGCAAAGAGGTCACTCTCTGCTCGGCTCATTACAGGATTATGGTTCACTTCCAACTTCATTTTCCCCACTGAAGGAAACCAATTTTTGAATCACCCCTGCAGCAGCTCAGTGTGTTCTCCTGAGTGGACCGGCTCCTGGTCATTAGACAAATTCCTATTTTTATGGCTGGTTATTCCAGCCAGTGGAGAAAACCATGAGGGAGCCGGGGTTGACATCTTATGCCCAGTGCCAGCCTTGGCCCCCGGGGGGTGGTGTGGTGTAGTCAGGCTCGCCACCCTCTGCCTCGCTTTGTGCCACACAGGATCACGGGTGACCAGCTGAGCTGGATGTACATTCGTGTGAACTGAACTCCCACGGTTCTTATACACAACATGATGTATAAACAGATATGGATTCTGACCACAGCAACACAGAGATCATCTATTCCCAAAGCCCTTTTACAACATGAACGTGTTGTGTGAATAATATAGTCTTATGTTGGAAGAAGAGGTTTAATATCTCTTATTACACCATATCTGGCCAAGCAGAATGAACTAATAATTTACATTTAAAATTAATAGCAAATTTGAACATTGCATTTGGACTATATAAATGAGGAAAACAAATTTGTTTTTTCTTACAGAATGTACCTTTAATTTCATAGTTCCAATTTCAACCCTCAAATGTAACTTTTTAAACATTTTGCTTGATAAACAAATTTTAAAAAATACAACTTTATCTTTTCTTCACAAGATGGAATAAAAACCTCATTTGTGTTCAACCTGCGGTTCAAAAACAGGCCACTCATGGGCCAGATGTGGGCCACGGGCCGGCGTTTGACACCAACTACACTTTTTCTTTTTGTTAGGTTTAAGTATTTAACCAATATATTTCAACTGAGTTGTTTGTGGAAAACTATTGGTGACACATGTATCAGAAATCTCATGGAAATAGACCCCCACCCATGCCGCCCCCCCACCCTGGAAAACTATTGGTGACACATGTATCACACATGTATCACATGTACCCCGCCGTCGCTTCAGCCTTTAAGAAACACTGCTTTAAATACTGTATTTCTAATGCCACCCAATGTTGTACAATACATTTAATATGAACAGTTAAAAAAATAATGTTTTCTTCGGCACTGCTTCACTTTTTTAACAAGGCGTTGTCGGAATCCACTGCCGACCCATGGGTCTAATCTAATCAAAGTGAATGACAAGGAGAGAAAAAGCCTGAAAGTGAGCACCAGCTCAGGGACTTTACCTAATGCCCAGCACTGTCTCTTCAATGATATGATCACAGCACACAGATGACAACAAAATTACGGCTAGCAAGGATACGAGGACATGGTGTGCCACTCCAGTCAGGTGAAATTGCTTTTTCTGACTATGAAATGACTCGTCTCTTGTCGGATGGGTAAACATTTTCTTGTCAGGCCAGTAATAAGGAATGATGCACACTGGGCTGAAGCAACATCAGGATGGAGCCAAGGTTATTTGGGATTCATGACAGGTAGTGGCTTATATTACAGCGGCGCTAAAAATTTCATGGGGATGCATTTAAGATGGCCTTTAACTTATTTATATGTTGTTTGCCAGACGTCACATCACTATTTACATCAATAAATCAAGGTACTGTGTTCTCTCCCGTTGTCTCGGCTCTGAGATTCAAAGCAGGGTGAAGACAATACCTCTGTTTACCACCGCTAAGTCCTTAATTACCACGCCGGGCTAATCTGGTCAAGTTTGCTGCTGCCTTGTGCTGTGCTAACATAACTGTAGCCCCCTGTGGTTTGCTGCCACGAGTGATCCGCTCTGTCACGGGGACTCGGGGTGCTCTCTGACAGAGAAGACAGCTGGAGGCCTGCTAAGGGGCGGAGTGGACAGTTGTGGCTTTTAAAGCCTTATTAGCCGCCCTCCCTGGACACACAGAGACACGCGTCTACGCAGAAGTGCTCTCCTACACCTGCTCATTATTGATGGCCTTTAAGGGTGGCCCAGCCAGAGCAGACCCAGCCGTGACATCTTTACCACAAAGCTCACAACAAATTAACCTCAGGACAGGTGATCATGACGCTGAGTGGATGTACAAGTGGTGCCGCACCACACCCTGAAGGGACTGTTTACCTAAAACAAATATTTATACATGTGCCCCTTTGTACGGCGCAGTGAAAGTGAGTACAATTCCAGCTTTCTGCATTCTTCTGTATACAGAAAAGGAAGAAAATAGAAACCTTTAAATGACTGTAAAGACCACATTTCACTGTTCGCTTACATTCACAGTTAGATCGGTCTTTTACATTCCTATTATTTAAACACACTTTAACACGACAACATAACAAGGAATCATTAAGACAACATTTTGGTGTTTACACCAACTACTTTTCCATCATGAAACACACACATTGTCGTGGTGTTATTTTTATACTCAATTCTTTCAGTCACTGTCAGTTGTTTCTATATCACAGGGCATTGACAACATGATAATTAACACACTCCTATGGAAATCATACCATAACTCCTCAGGGGGAATCAGCCATGATGTCTGCACTGATCAGCTGAGCTATCCAATTTACAAAATACAAGAGGAAAAAAAACATGAATGCAGATAATGACATGTTGTACTGATGAATAATTATAGAAGTGTGAATTTGCCTCATATTCTCCCTATTCTGCCACAAGGCAACACTTAAATATAGTAATCCTTAAAGTAAAATCCCAGAGAGTAATCCCGAATGATGCTTCACACTTTAATGTGTAATCTTCAGCCTAAACAGACAGGATTTAATGTCAGAGAGAGCAGAGTTTGGGGGGAAAGTCTAATGTACCTGGAGTATCTTCCTTTATCACCTTCCACCGACTGTTATCAACTGTTTGGTTTGCTGCTAGTTGCTCTTTGAATTTTTAAAGGGCCCGTGTGACCCCGCAGTGCGAGTGCAGTGGGGTTTGTGACCATTTTGTTGTTTCTGCTGCCATGCACTGTCAGATGTGTGCAAGTGAAAAACATGGCCACCGTCCCCAGCCAAGGCCGGGCCATGAAAGATTCAAGCCGACGCCACTTTTTGAGCCATTTCTGATGAAAGGCGCGCAGGAATGAAACTGACTTATGCCAAATGAATATCATTGAAACGCTGTGATTGTGAGGCTGATGTTTGTAACTTTGAAATTATTTATAAAACATCAGTTCCATTTTAGGTGGAGCCATGCCATAAAGTGTGCACCTAGTCCTCTGAGGGTTCCCAAGCACGAGCAGCCTAAACTAGAACAATAGGAAACAGAAGGCTGAAGTTAAGCCGTGCCTTCGTCTGACGTGAGTCTATGTTGCTAAGACAGAATGGAAGTTGGCACCAATTACCAAATCACAGCTGTGTCTGCAGGCGGACGGTTTAATGTACCACACGGTTGGCATGATGGTGATTATTACTATTATTACTGTTGTTATTGTTGTTGTTGGTATTCTTATTACTACTACTAAAAATAATAATAAAATAATCTGTTTTGATATTTGTTAACTCAGCATGTTGAGCAGCCACGGGTGTCCAGAAATTACCTACACAAATGTAAGCATTAACCACAAATTTAACCTTGTTCCCAGTTAACAACACTTAAATATTTGTTTTACATCTCTGAGAATTTGCTTTTTTATTTTATTTTTTTATGAAACATCACTTTTGACAGGTTTATGGGTCATTACTTTAATTTTAATAATTGTTTTTTCCTCATCATTTAAATCAATAATAATAATAATAATAATAATGTTCTGTTAATAGCGTGATCTTATTATTAAGAGACCATGATTTGGCAACTGATGTTTTTTTTAAAGACCATTTAAAACTTGCGAAGATTCACCTTTAAAAATAAATTCTTAAAAATAAGGCGAGTGAATGTGAGCACATGATCTTTTTTCCAAAGAGAAGAGAAAAGTCTACGTTTGATGAGAAAATATTTTGGGGAGAACAGGAGCAAACAGGCGACTGTCGTGTTACAAGAATAATCTTCATTAAAATCACAGGCAACAACACCAGGCCAACACACAGCTCATTGGGAATGCAGTGTGAAAAGAGAGGCCCACAGATTATCACTCTACGTAACTCATGTTTAATTTATCCAGGAGCAATATTGTCAGGAGCGCTTCCATTCCAAGGAAGTAGAAGCTGAGAAAAGATGGAGTAAACTCAAAAAAGTAAATAAATAACAGACCCAGAGTGAAATGTCATAAAATGGACCAAACTTTTCTGAGGGCGAGGAGCATAAAAAACACAAACTCGATTTGGCAAGAATCCAGTAGTTAAAAAAAAAGAAAGAACAGAAGCTTTTTAAGAAATATTATAATTGCAGAAATGATAATTTTTATTTAACAGTGAAACAAACTGATTTGAAACACAACACGGTCTTAACTCAGGTTATGAATTCATCTCCAATAAGCAGCAAATGCATCGTCCATAGTTTTATTAGGAGTAAGTACAAAAACAAAACAGTTTTACATTTGATCACGATAAAAAAAATAACCTTGAACCAATTTCATCCAGTAGTTAGTTGTATGTTTTTTTTCTTCCCTCTCCTCCTCCTCCTCCTTCTCCTCCTCCTCCTCCTCCTCTTCTTCCCCGTGGCTGAGTGAAATGGAATTGCCTCTCACATTCAAAGACAGCTCTAGGAAGGTGATAATAGAGCTACTCCCTGCTGTCTGCAGGCAGGAAATAGGAAAGTGGCATATGGGGCCAGGAACCAAATAGAGAGGAAATGTGACCAGGCAAGGGAAGGAACTAAAGGAAAGGTTAATGATCAGCTCTGAATTCTACGGGGAAGAGAACCGTGTTCTGAGTTGAGAGGAAAAATAAAAGTGACACGATTCATGTCTCCACCGCTCACTCACATGGGCTGTCACAAACAAACATGTGGCGACCAGTTTGTTCTCACAGAAACTTTGGCGGTGGTATGGCACAGAGAGAGGAATTTGCCAGGTGATCTTTTTTCTCTCTCTCTCGTCCATATTGGTGTCATGAAGAAGAAGCAGATCCATGGTTTTGCACTGGGCTGATAGATGGAGGATGCAGCTATCATCACAGCCTCTCCCATATGCTCCACCAAGTGTGAACTGCTGCCTGATGTTCTACTGGTGCCAGCTATCTGCTCCGCAGCATCTCCAGCAGGCAGTAGGAACGGGTCCAACTAGAAAATGACCAAGATTTTAAGCCACCGCATTTGGACTTAATTAAATATTGGCCACTGCAGCTTCTGTGGTGTGAGAAGATGACAAAAAAAGGGGGGGTGGTGGTAAATCCTAGCACGAGTAAAAGTATTTAAAGTGAAAGTGAAAACATGAGAATTAGTGCTGTGAATGCGAGCCGCCGGGTGTTTTATCATAGGGGCGACGCCTGCTATGTTAGCAGAGAGAGAATTTGCTTTCAAATTTTCACCCTGTTACCACACCTTGGTTGAAAGAGTTTGTGCCCTTTCACCACAAGGCTGGATTCTCAC
>NC_024322.1:12033716-12072355 GCF_000523025.1 Cynoglossus semilaevis
TTCAAAGTAATTTGCACTTGGTTTGTGCCACCACCGAATGCCTGGTAACATTCATTTTGACTTGTCTTTTTAATTATCTGGAGGAATGACATTAAGGTAAGAGTAAAATAAAAAAAAACTGGCTGAAACAGGCAAGCAAGCTGTAAAATACGGTGTTTCAACCAAACTCCGTGAACGTGGAGGACCAGTGTCTGTCGCTGGGAGAGCGTTGGTTGAACAGTTGGACATTAGAAGGCAACATCAGGCGGGCCAGCTTGTTCCAGATCTGACAGCTAGATCACTAGAAGCTGACGAGATAACACTTAAATGCAAAGGTGACATGACAGTGTCTTTGGAGCCAGATGGATCGATACTCGGCCTGGCTCGTCAAACCAGATCTGAGCAGTGGTTCTCCAGCCGTGACTTGTTGGTTTTTTTTACACGTTTCGTTTCATTGTCTCACACGATTTCTGGTACATTCTCAATGAGCAGATTTCTTTTCCTATGTTCAAACTGAAATATTGAGTCTTTGATTTAAGAAAAATAGCAACAGACCAGGAAACATGTTTGTTTTGTTTTTTTTCTCGATGTGGCAGTCAGAGTTTCTAAGACTAGTCCACACAACTGCAGATGTTTTTCAAAACAAAGGGTTTTATTTTTCCGGTTTTGCAAATACTCCTGTCCACACCTGCTGTCAAAGCATGCCAAGTCGGTAAACACCAGAATTCACACTGACCAATCAGAAGACAGACATACAAAAGGATATTCTCTGTTCTGATGTGAAAAAACAGATTGTGTGGCATTATGGGTGAGAAGGTTGGATTGTTTGGACAGAAAGTAAAATTATTATTATTATTAATTATTTCCAAACTGAGGAAAAAGTTTTCTTTTACACCTACAAATATAATAAAATACAGAGTAGGAGGAGTTTTTATATTACGTGCTTTTTACTAAAGAAAACTGTAGGTTTTCTTTAGTCAGTGAAGTAACGGCACCTTTAAACCAACACTTATTTCACTCATTTTCCTCTCTTTTTTTGCTTCCCTCTTCATCTGCATTAATGAGATTGGCTGCAGGTGTGTGATTGAGGTGCACGTGACAGGTGCAGGTGCAGCGGAACAGCTGATTGGTTCTCTGCTGGAGGCTTCAAGCATAAGAAGCCAGACTCCAGCGCGAGACCTGTTTGACTCACATGCAGCTGAATGTTCCTGTCTGTTCTTTGTTGAAATCTTTGATCTGTGTCGTTTGTTTGTTTGCTGGTCGTTTCTCTGGGGTTTAGTCAGTGCAGTTTTCTTCCCTTCGTGTCCTTCAGACCTGGACGTAACAACATGTATGTTGTTACCAGGCCTCTGGCTACCATTACTCAGATCCCTTCCTTTCACATAAGCTGCTCAGAATAATCCTGTTATTTCCATGTGTTCTTCAAATCTCTGCTCCTGCTTTGAGAATCCCTCCCCAAAAAATTCAAGAAAGTTAAAAGAAAAAAGCCTTGCTCACGAGGTCCTCGGTTTACAACGTCCTCTTCTTACAGCGTTTCCTGGTTACGTCTCTGTCTCCCATACATTTGTCAAGAATGTATTGTTCCATCATTCTGATGCACAGCATTAATACAAATTTTGAATGGGAACTAGTTGGGAAGCAGAGCGGACAAATACGTTGACACAGGGAGCAACATGCAGAAGACAGCTGTGTTTACATTTGACAGTTTTACGCCATTGATGGAGATTGTGCTGCATTTGTTTTCTTTCATTTGTGTTGATTCTTTTGGGAACTTTTTGCCCTCCATTATGGCTCCCAGGCGTAACTCAGACATTTCTGATGCTTTTATGTCCTAGATTATGATGTTACCACTGTGTTAGTGTAGGTGAGCGACACAGCTGCTTATGTACAGAATGTGAGTTCCGACTTTGCAAAATTGAGTTTTGTCTCACCATAGCAACAAAATTCTGACGTAAGTCGAGAACTCCTCGTACTTTGGAAATAACATTTAGAACTCAAATATGTATTTAAATGAATCTCATGTTTGTGAAGTTCAGCTAACTTTATCTCCAGCTAGGTATTCTGGCCAGTTTTGTGGTATTTTTTTTACCCATCAACATCAATGCACTTAAATAAAAAAAATCAAAAAAATCAAACCTATCTTTCAAATATTCAACAGTTCCCACTCCCAGCGAGAGGTAAAGGAGCATCGTTGAATAATGCAACTTGACAGGGATCTCCCAGCGCTGGTCTCTACAGGCATCACTGAGCAGCTCTGATGCCACTTGAGTAGCATCTACCAGGATGACATCATCATTCACACAAGGAGATATGAAATGACAGTAGTACACTACTCCACTACTCGAGCCAACTCTAAAGCAGGCAGTGGTGTAACACATTTAAACCAATCTACTGGCCATCTGTTGATGCTAAAACCACGGTCAGACTGCCATCTCTGAATCCAACACCATAAGTGTGGCTTTATTGCTTTCTACTGGAGGAAACATGTTTTTAAGAGGGGAAGAAGAAAAAAATACTCGATTCCGAGACACTGGCATATCATCCTTTACCTTGGTGTGAGTCCCGTGGGTGTAAAAATGTAAAAAAAAAAAAATCGTCTAAAGAAGACTGAGGAAGAGGAAAACAACATGCACACGAAGCGCCAACGGCAGCAGGTCTGTGCGCTGCAGATTAGGGCATTGGGAGCACTTTGCAGGTTGTTGTCACAGGTATGACGAGGGAGAATTGCGCTTTCTATCCCCAGGTTACAAAAGGTGTGAAGAGAATGTGCAGCCAATTTGTTTTGTGGTGAATTAGAAGAGGAAGGATGTTTTGGTGTTTCTATACCTCACTTTCATTTACTGTGATACGTATATCCAGTTAACTGGGATGTTTTTTTGTTTTGTTTTTTGCACTAACTCGGAGGTAATTCTGAACACGTATGTTCGGGTTCAAACGCTCATTCAAACCTGACTCCGAGTGACATCAAATCAACAGCCAAACACGTCAAGAAGCACAGAAAAGAAACACACACGCATGCACACAGTCCAACCAGCTGAATCGAAGCACCAGGACAAAGAAAGAGTGAGAGCTTTGGCACAGGAGCTACTGATCTTGGGGGAATTGGCAAGACCAACTGCAAGCAAGTGTATTGCATATGGCGTGCCATTTTCACAGCTTTCACAAAGACAACACGAAAAGTGTTATATCTCACTATCTCGGTCTAAAAAAAAAACAAAATTCCAGATATGCTGAATCTGTTGAATATAATGGAACAAAGACGCTGAGGTAAACGAAGCTCTCTGTGTTTGAGGACCGGTGGAGTCGACCACAGTCTGGGCTGAACTGGGCAGAGACCACTAACAAAACCAAGCCCTCCTCCCTCTGATTCGATGAGGTGTCAGTCAGAATGACTTTCAGCACCAGTCAAGCCAGATGGTTCCTTCACACTGAATAAATGAATGGATTTGAGAGCGACACGTCTGTAAAAGGTTCTTGTTCTCCTGCTCATGGGCAGAGAGGTGACGGGCATTAGTGGAACGGAGCGGTGATCTGCTCACCCCGAAGGAGCCTCGCGGTGATCGTCTCCAGTCCTGAACGTGACTAATATCTTCGCAGTGTTTGTATCTGCTGTGTTGCTAAAGTGTTAAGACGAGGCCGCTGTCGTCACAGTGGTACACAGCGCACGTGTTAGCATCTGTGTCCTAACCCACGATACACTTTATTACTGTCATTAGATGGATCGCTGCACTTTCCCTGTGGTGTGAACTGCTATCAATTACGTAGCCATCTTTCAATTATTGTATATTGTTTTAGTACCTGCTAATGAATTGTGAAACTACTGCGCTGTGGTGTGACTGTGCCGGGCAATAAGCGGCTACTGTACACTTAAGCACATTTTTCAATTACGTTCTGGGTGGTGATTTTTGAGTCATTAAGCACATTTGGTGTAAGGCTGTCCACCTTACACTTAGCCAAAGGTGTTTCCACAGTTTCTGTTCATCGGCAACATCCCGGCCACAATGCAAAAAAAAAAAAAACCCAAGTGCCGCATGTACGAGGACTCCGAAGACAATACAAGAGAACCCACTGTGATTTTCACTGGGGATTTTCATATTCACACCTGTGCTAGGTGTTGTTTGGGAGCCTGATAAGCATGTGTGAAATCAGAGGGGTGATAGTACGGGGGGCCTTATTTGGAAGGACACTTTTCTCCAGATTTATTCCTCCGTGCTAGGACTATTGTCTTTTTTTTTTTCTTCTTTTTTTTTTTACTTTATAACAATTAGCAGGGACAAAGCTAATCAACCACATTGTATCTTAGATACCAGCCTCATCTCTAATTGAGGCTGCTCGCGGCCATATGGCTTTGTGCAAAAAATAGAATGTCCAATAACTGTAAGGATACATGCAGCAAATTAGAAAACTGCAGCATTCGCAAACACGCTGTCCGCCCGTCACTCCGCAGCGGTTGCGATTTTACTTAAATTCTGGCAGTGCATCAAATGTACCTTCTTTAACGGCCGACGGAATTACAGACCTCATCATTATAGGATCAGAGGCTGAAAAACAAAGTGCATGTGAGCTGCTCCTCCTCTCCCTTCTCTGGTGATGTTCAGAGGCAGCCTGTTATCAGAGGTGTTAATTGGCAAATTCAGTACGAGTCAAGAGTATGTTCTCTGTCGTCCTCGCCCGGCGAGGCTAGGTCATTAAACTGAGAATGGATTCTTTCATGCTGCCTTAACCCTCGAATTGCAAGTTGCCATTCCACAAACAGCCCCATGCTCTTTCCCACCCCCATGTGTCAAGAAGAAAAACAACCTAGTCTGATTTAAAACTGACAGTAAGATAACTAGATGGTGACATGGAGGAGCGGGGCTTCCAGCCTGCATTATTTTATTTTTTTTGTCTACATTGGCAGGGAAATGTCTGTAGAAAGTTTAGAATTGTCTCCTTCTCCAAAATTCTGCTTTTTGGATCGGCCAAACAATGTGAATTTTGGAACAATGAATTCAACCACATGCACTGATCGGGGCTTTTGTGTTGTGTGTGTCTCTGATCCGCCTGAAATGTGAGCCTCCTCTGGGGTTCTGGGTGCGATCTCACCACTGCCTCTGTCATCACTTGCTGCGTCTGCCAAATCTCTGCTCCAGGATTCAGGGCTCTCAGACCAGCACCGAAACCAACACAATGGAGAGGAGTCGCTGGGAGACTTTGCGCAGGCAGCGATGGCTTCAACACGTTTAATCGAACACAAAGTCAGCGCCGCCACTTCTGCACAGAGAGCACGCGCAGCCCAACGCATGGCAAGACAACTGTGAGGTGATACTCTCAGCTCGTGACGCCATGAGAGTTGGCAGTCTCTCATGCCAACGGTGACCAGTGCACAGACAGTTGAATATGCTTCTTTCCTGAGTTGTTAATTATCGAAGTGACATTGCTGTAAAGAGGGCATTTTATCCAGGTGACCTTCATCCACTTGCTATCTCTCTGTTTTGTTTTCCATTTGATTAAATGCTTTAACAACCTAGCTTTTTTTCCCCCCACTGACGTGTTATATCTTCTTGCCGCTGGTGTGATCTGATGAAGGTTGTTATAATATGGAGTTTCGGCTGCAAATACCGTGAAAAATACTACTCCTTTTAAAACAGATAAATCTGTTAAATGTGTAGATTTTCAAATAAACAAATATAATGAAAATTAATTTTAGCTTTCATTAAAGATCTATTTCATTTACACTACTTGTAAAATTATCATTTTTATATAGTAAATTAATGAATACATTTTTCAATTACTGCACCAACAACAGTTTCTCTCCATTCTACCAATATTTTCCAACGTAGATTTTATTTCTCCCTTTTTTGTACATCTTATTCTGTCTATAAACCTTGACATATTTGATTTCTGTGGCGTTGGCCAACACTTGATTTCTTTGCAGAAAATGTTAATTTCTATTTCAGATATGTTTAACCTCCTACCGTTCCTGTCACTTTAAAAAATAAAGAAAAACTAATTATATACAATATATATAGTTATATTTAATTGTTGACAATGCAAATGCGTTGAAACTAGTTCAAGTTTGTACCTAGAAATAGAAACTGATTTTTGTTTGTGTATAACAAAGAAGAAAAACAAATCAATCAACAATCACTCACTGTCCATGAAACTCATGATGTCATGGAGGTATTTTTTCCATTCTTTGTAGCGTCCAGTAGGGGACTAATTAAATACATTAAATCTTCTACGGTTGACAAACCTTAAGATTATTATAAATCCTCCTGAAAACACAGCATGTGATCACATGACTTCACATCACTTTATTCTAAGGTTCTAATAATGTACTATTTTAAAACCGCTCTCTGTTAACAGGTTTTTCTACTCTGACTTTTTTGTTTTGTTTTGAAAAATCCGTCCTGCAGTGACCCGTGTGAGTGAAATGTTAATTATTCAGAGCCTCACATTATCTTTTCTTCTCAGTTTTGATAAATTTCATTTCACTGCAACTTCAGAATTCAGTAATATCTCAACAGAGATTCAAGCAAAACTGATGTAACTCTGCAGCAGCACAGTTGAATGAAGCCGCCGCTGTCTGGCTGTTTATCAAAGGATGTATTTACTTTAACGTCTGGATTTTTTTGACTTGATTAAACCTTGACCTACAACTGCCCAGAACTCAGATTGAGCTGAGTTTAGTCAGACTGATGGTTCAGATTTCAGGATTGTAAATCTGACTCAGAAGTTTCCCTCTCTAACTTTAACTCTTTCTCCAGTCTTTTCTTATCGCGACAGCTCTTCTTCCTCCTTCACTCCCACTTTCTGGAGATCATTTTTTGAAGTTGCATAGTATGGAGTTTATTTTCCTGTCCATGGACCAACACAGGATAAAAAAATCTCTCTTTTTTTTCCTTTTTTTTTACCTAACCCCTGTATGTCCTCCTCCTGCTGTATGCGCCTCAATAATTATTTTCCCTCGAGACTTAAAACAAGTTTTAAACTTCCAAAACTTGTGGGTGTCACTTTCAAGAAAAGCGAGAGTGAGAAGTGAGTAACAGAACTAGAAAGAATTTGTTACAAAAACTACTTGAGTAAATAAAAGATTTAAAAAGAAAAAAAAACATCCTTTGGTGTTTGACACGAGTTTCTTAATTTCCTGATAAAAACGTTAGGTCTTCATATTTAGGGTAGAGTAATGACTGTTTTACACATGACAGGGACATAAATACATGCCCTACAATTCAGCAAATACAAAGTTTAAGACAAACATGTTCATTTTGACCAGACTTGATTTAAATTAACAATAAATCTTTTTTATACACAGTATTATTCTGGTTCTAATACCCCATTTGTTCAGTCTGTGCATTGGATAATGGGCGTATAAGTGACACTGAGGGCTAACAGCTAACAGCTAAACCACTTTCACATCACTAGCCATGGTCTCCTCGTGAAAATGACTGCGCTCCCCTGAAGCCACTGACTTCCCGTCTCCCTCCGAACTCTCACTCTGCGGCTCCGACTGGTGGTGCAGAAACACTGCTTATTAGCACATGCAGTAATGATGGTGAGCTGGGCTCCATTGTTCTAACACCTCCCCTCTCCTCCGCACCAATCTGTCACCATTCAGTGGGCTAGAGCTGCCTCAAATGCTTCTCTCCACAAATGAGATGGATAATTAGTTGCCCCTCACGAATGCTGCACTCTTCTCACCCCTGATTGCTTTCACCTTCTTGCTCCTGGCAATTTTGACACCTTGTAATCAGCCTGCTACTTCACCATCTCAATCCATATCCCTCTCCTTTTTTGTCTTCTTCCCACTCTTTTTTATTTTTTTCTTTCTTTCTCCATCCTCTCATATATACTTCAAATCCACTGCCTCTGGCAGAAAATAGTCCCAGAGAAATACATTCTCAGCTACGATTGTGGGAATAATTGCACAGAATTAAAGGGAACTTTGCTCAGAGAGTTCACCAGATACTGTACGCACGTGCATCTAGTGTACAAAAACACACACACACACAAAAAAAATCCTAGCTGTCAGCATGAGTTTCCTCATCCAAAAAAACATGAATGACAACATAATTATGAGCAAGCAGCTGTTCACAATCCCAGAGAGAAAAGCTTGCAGGTCGCACGATGTTCAACTCTTCACAGATTAACCAGAAGTGATCATTAGGGATCTGTATTTGCCAAGGAAGTGGAATACATTTTCCCTTTCAGTTTACATAATGTGATGTTAAATGTAATATGATATTTGCAAAAATTTTTTTGTCTCCTAAACGTCTTATTGCATTGAATAATATGCATATTTATCAGATCTCTAATAATATCACAGCACATCTTACACCCTCCTCCTGAGTTATTTCTGAAGCAGTGAATTGCTCAACGTCGATAGAAAGGAGGGTTGCAACAAGAAATCAATTGCTCTTTTTAAACCTCATTTGATTATTAGAAATAGGTTATTATTGCAAAAAAAAAACAGGTTTGCAGTCTTCACACCAGCTTGTCTACCTTGGCACAAGTGTTATCAGCCCGTAGCTGAAGGGCTGCAGGGTCCTCGCTGCACAGCAAAGTGTTCCAACACTCACAGCAGCACCGTTTCTTTAAACATCTTCACACTGCACGGTGAAAATCAGTGCAATTGTTTGCAAAGGTGTGAATAAATACAGCAGAATTTAAAAGCGGATGCTGCCGTTGGAGGTTGCCGTTTAGAGTTGTTTCATCAGAAACCGATATTATCGACCGATATGTAGTATCGGTGAGAATCGTTGTAGGTATGATAATGAAAATCTGATGCATCATCTGCAATGAATGAACTGCTAACAGAGTACGTGCTAAACTTTTTCATCCAAGTGATGAACATGTCACCACAGTGACACGCAGCTGCTTCAGATTATCACGGTGCCCAAATTGGTAGAACACATGAATTAACATGAAAATAGTGCTAATCATCATGCTCATCACTCTGTGGCCTGATTGGTTTTTGGACTAAGTGATTGGATGCATATTGGCAGATCTAATATGTAACATATGGTTGTTTTACAAGATGGAGAAAAAAAAATCCTGACATTAAAATAAAAAAAAGGAGACAGAGCTTCAGCAGCTCAACACATTTGATCACATTATATCAATCAAGAAAATAGACAAAATGAATGCCTCTTTATAATAGGAAAACAGTTGCGTTTTCATCCAGTTAAAGGTAATATACAAATTAATTCAGTGGCTTGAAGGTTTGATTGAATTTTAACAGGTAAAAGGACATGTTTTTACTGAAAAGATGAATTTTATTTATTTATTTATTATTTATTATTTAACTATAACCAAATGCAAAAATAAGGCAAATGAGACCGCCACGGAGAGAACCGTCACAGCTAACATTCTTTTCGTTGTGGTTTAAATGACGTGGAGCACAAGTGCTTGACTGGCCTGCCTGCAGTCCAGATCTGTCTCGGGGACATGTTCTATATTTCACAAAAATTAAGTGACTGCTAAACAAAAAAATATGTTTTACAAAATACTACTATAAAAAGTGGTGAGGCTTGTACAAAATGTGTAGGAAATGCACCGGACTGATCTGTATCCACAGCTGCATCACTGCTGTGAAATACAGTCAGACGTGAAAAAACTTTCCTTCGTTAGCAAGTGATTTAAATGTGTCATAACAGCAGACATGACCCAGTGGTTTAACTTGTTTTTGTTCTAACTTTGGTGCAGTTTCTGAATAGTTTCAGTGGCTAAACGTTCCCCAGTCTTCCTGCCTAATAACAACATTGAAATTCATCGTTAAATTTAGATTTTACTCGCACTTGTACAAAGTACGTCACATGATCTTGAACTGGGGCAACATTGTATGAAGTCAGTTAACTCAACACATGTCAGTGAATGTGGTCAAATAAGTCCAATTGTAAAAATGTATAAATGTTGTTTTTATTTGCTCACATTCACCACATTTGGCATCATCATCATCATCATCATCATCATCATCACTTGCTATAGTAAACTTTTATTAGACATTAGAAAAATATAATAGGCAGAGAAGTGTACCATTCAAATCTTCAACATTAAATAAAGGGATTCAAGTCTTATTGCAGTGTCATTCCCAGTCCAGTACAGCGCATGTACTTCCTGGCGGGCAGGATCATGGCACGCCATGAGTACAGTAAAGTCTTGGAGTAGTCGAGGCCTCAGCCCATCAGTCTGTGTGCTGCTATCAATTGCTGGCGTCATTCTTAGGAGAGAAATGTGAGTAGAGGTGGATGTTCATCTGGTCCTGAGGAACCACAGCATGGCAGAAAGCACAGTTATCAGGACTGCTGCACTGAGGCGTCACCAGCTCTGTCCCCGCGTCAACTGCCTCACACAGGTCAGGGCTCCAGAGTGGCTACAGAGCAGGATGAACCAAGAAAAACAATAAATTATTTATGTCCTCCAAAAGATTTTTTTTTTTACAGCAACTCTGGACCATGTGGCCTTCAAAGTTTATTAAACAGCTCAGATCAGCCCAAAGGCATGAACAATAATTAGGTCGATTATCAGGCCTATTTTAATGCAGTTCTGCTTTTTTTTTTTTTTTATGAAAATCAGATCCAACATTTAGATCTTCCTTCCCAGTCTTTTATTCTACATTTATTCACATCAGCAAATAAAACTCAGATACTGTATTGTGTCTCCATCTGGCTCACACATTACAGCAAAGATGCCAAATATAACCAGAGCATTAACTCTTGAGTGGAGGAAAAAAAAAGAAAAAAGAATCAGTACATATTTTACAGTAATACTTTTTTAGGTAAAAAAAAAATCCTGTGAGAATTTTCTCTCTCTTTTTTTGGACTTCACACCGTTTCACTCCTCCATTAGCAAAGACCAATCATAAACTGATAATTTGCTACTAGTTTTCTCAGACCTTCTCCTGTGATTCTCACCTGCTGGGGTCCCCGCACATTCTCCTGGGAGAGTGAAGAAGATGTGGAGTGGGAGGGGGACGTGGGGTAGACAAAAGGCATGGGCAGTTCCACAGGCTCCTCCTCTGACATTGTGGAGGAGACGATACTGAGGGGTGGTTTCATGGGCATGGGGAGGCCGATGTGCCTCTCCGGAGCACTGTTCAGGAAGTCATATTCACTGTCCGCAGGTGGCGGGAATTTGACACTGAGTTTTGTTAGAGAGTCTACTAAATCCCTGTCCTCGGGGCTGGCGCCGCGGGACGCCAGTGACTTAGGCGGGTGTGGAACTTCCACCGCCGAGCACAGGACCGAAGGGAAAGGCCTCTCTGCCTCTGCTGTGCGGTCTGTGCACTGGATGGGCATGGAGAACTGCTGATCTAACAGACGAGGGAAAAGAGCAGACTTTAAACAGCATTTCTGTCTCAGACCTCATCAGGATGTGTTTCAGTCCTGGCTTCTGGAGACACTTAGCTCAGAAATAATCATAATAATCAGAGAAGAGTCATATATTTTACCATTATATCTTAACAAGTATTATATGAATATTTGCACTTTTGTTTTAATCTTTAAGTCATTTTGTCAATATTAAATTTATATGATGTGATTTATTTAAAATAGTTTGACAATCAGGAAAACGTATTTATTTTACTGCCAGATGTGCAGTAATATAAGAAGCTGAAATACAAAAATACTGTCAAATAATTTAGTGTAATATTTCCACATTATTCAACAGCACTGGTGACAATGAAAGATAATATTCTCTGGCTCTAAATGATAATTTTCAGCATCACATCGTCCTGCAGAGCATGTTGAGACATTTATTCATAGTACTGTTATGGTGTTGTTATTTTTTATAAATATTTCTATTATTATTACACATGCAGATCTTTCACTTTTACAGATATCCTTTGAAGTAAAACATATAATATTGGAATTAGGATTTTTTTTTTAAACACACACCAAAAATGTTATTTGTTAAATATTTACTTTACCGTTGACTGTATCATTTCCTCCGCGGAATCGTTTAAGGTGATCTTTTTGCCTTTGTGTCAGTGACCGAATCTGACGGAATTTCCCTTGAATTGCTTCAAATACATCCAACATGCCCTGGCTGACAACAGACAGGGGGGAGAATAACAGAATAAGTTCAGTTTTTAAATAAAAATATCTGTTATACACAATAACAACAAGAAATAGATGCAAAGACAAAGAGAGGCACCTACTAGTCAATGCCACTGACTGGTAAGTTTGAGGAAACAGCCCCTTTGCTCATGTTCTCCTGAAAAGGTTAGAAATAAATGACATTATTGGTAACAAATCACATCATCTTTCAGAGAACACATTCTTAAATCACCTGCTTTTCATTAAAATAACTCGTATAACTGGAGAAACAAGGAAACCCAAACTGCTTGGCTTTACGGTGAAACTGTCCTCTAGCACCATCTGGTGAGGTAAAAGTGTCATACACCTTTTGTGGAGTAAAAAAAACAACAACGACTAGCTCAACAGAAATCGAGTTTCTTCAAATGTGTCACCATAGTAAATATGAAAAAATAAAGTTGTTTCAACTTTTTACTAATACTTAGTCCTAAAGGCCATAAAAGGGTTTATTTCTCACAACTTATTACAGAAGCTTTGCAACAATGGACACCAACGTTACATGAGCTTCACAGCTCAGAGCCACCCAGATTAAAGAAACGGGTTATGTAACAGATGATGCTCAAACCTCACAATGCACCCTTTCTTTTTTAAACAGTATCATACGGCTCTATTTTAGGTCTGGTAGTTATCACTAGTTTCAATGGTGACCAAGAAAAACAGGCCATGAAATCATTACCAGAGCAGCAGTTATATCAAGCAGAAGTACATACAGTGAACATTCTTGTTTCCATGTAAGAGGAAGCATGTTGTACATTTGGAGAATGAAGAAAAACCGGCTCTGGTACCGCGATGTATGCGTCTGGACACAGTTCAAAGGCAGAGCGGGTGCAGGTGAAGACTGTTTACCTACCGGGTAATGTTTTATCCTATAGGCACTGGCCCCATCCAGGAGGTGGTTGCAGGGTTCACATTTCATTTCTCCTGGTAATCCAAAAGTGAAGTGTCAAAGTGTTAGAGGTTACAGGAGGAACTTCTCAACAGACTCAGTATCATGTTGGACAAACGGTTTCAGTTGCAGATGCGACGTGCAGCTCACTCACCTGGCGGCTGTCTCACAGCTGACAACTTAGCTTGAAGTTCTGAAATCAGCTGCTGCTGGTCCTCGATCTTCTTCTGGAGTTTTTGAGTGTACCCCTCATAGTATTCAGTCTGTTTAAAAAAAAAAGGGAATCTCCTGTAAAAGAAATTCTAACTTTTTTAAAAATTACTTTATCAGTGTTTATCACCCATCGTTAATAACATTAAAATCTGAAAAATTCTGAGGTTTAAGTATAAGTTATTTTTCTCTGAATTTTGAATTTGTTTCATTAAATATTAAACATTTAAAGAAACTTCACTTTCACATAAATGTACACATTTATTAAATTAAAGCTGAGTGTCAACAGTAAAAAAAACAAATCCTGGCAACATGAAGCTCAAACAGTGTCAGTGAGTGTTACAAAACTTTCCTTAAGAAAGAGTCAATAGAAAGCCAGACTGTGGTTTGTTTTTCTTGCTAACTTGGTCATAGGGGGCTCAGTTAATGCAAAAGTGAAAATTACAACAAAAAAAAAAAAAGATTTCTCTGTCGTTACTATTTTCTGAAGCTCCTTCTTAGCAATGTCCTTTTCGATGGAGACCTGGCGATAAGCTTCAAAAGCTTTGTTGAGCTGGTCTCCGATGTTCCTTTCCATGCCGTGTGCTCCACAATCATCACTGACACAGCAGACATGAGCCCTGGAGGTGGGGGGGATACACCTTTGTAAAAACACCAAAACTCTTACATCAAATCTGGTTCACTTTTTTAACATGTGGAAAGAGCTCGGTTGGAAATAAGTGCTAACGTGTGTTGATTGAGTAAAAACACAGTAATTGTTAGTTCAGAGCCAAAAAACAAAATGATTTGCATTCACTATTACTTTCTTTTACAGCTCAGTGCTCAAGCATTTTAATATTGAGCAACTTTAAAGTAATGGCTAACAAGACTGCCAATAAAGTCTAATGTTCATCTTTCACTTGAATTTGTTTTTCTTTCAAAACAGCAGAAAAGGTCAAAAACGTGCGTATGTGTCTCAGATTACTCGGAAATGAATGATTTCTACCACAATAACAGCAAAGAGAAAAAAAAATCCAATATTAGAAAATTTTATGAAGTGTCACTTGTTGCTGCCAAAAAAGGAAAAAATTGTATCTATTGTTGTAAACACTTCTGCAAAATCAGGAAAAGAAATAATTATAATAGATAATAATGGAAAAATTGGGCTTAATTTTTTTTTAAGATACTCTTTTGGTTTTTATCTCTTCTTATGTCTCCAGGTTCAAACATTAGCATTTTAACTGATAGGTCATAAGTGATTTATATCATAACTATGAATTTCCACTATTTCTTTTTCTTGGTTATACTTATTACACCTTCGTTTGAACGAAGAAAATATGTAAATCGTTCAGAATTTTTAAATGTCATAACACCAGAAGGCCTTGTCAGCTGCATGTACCAAACAGAAAGATGTTTTTCTTCCAAAATAAATGATTTTTTTTAACTTTATTATGTGATTATTTACAGTTAATCTAGAGAAGTATGGCTGCAGTAATCCAGCGTTTTAAACAAAAGTAGGTCATTTTCACTTGTGTAGAGTTTCCAGCAAATGTCCACGGTTAAATCCAAGGCAGGGTTTGTTGAAGTCAGTTGAATGTATACTATATATATGTTTTTAACAAACATTATTACTAACTATACAACTAACTACTATACAATAGTAGTACTATCATATAGTATTACTATTGTAGTACTATATAATTCTAAAACATTACTACAGTTTAATTACACAGATTATTACCATTATTTATCCAGAATCACATTTTCAAAAATTGTCCATTTTCAGATAAGGTGTGTACCTATTTATTTTGATGTAACTGTGCCAGCACATTCTCTCTATTCGATTCCGTTAACCAATCATGTTATTTAAGGCACGCCATTACTGAACATTAGAACTTTTACAAAACATTTATTCTGAATTGAAAATTTCTGCACATATCTTGAACAATACAGCACTAATTAAACCGACTTTTTACCGGTTAGAGCAGCATCAGCTCTATATTCCCCGTTGTAAAGAAAGCCGTAAAGTAAACCGTTAGCAGTCACTATAGAACCAGAGTCCAGTGAAAGCCAACACACGGAGCAGTGAAAGGACACAGTAATGGAGTTCTTCAGAGAACCACCATCATCCACAGAGTTCCGTATTCTCTCACTGACTGTTAGCCATATTTCATTCAACCGGTGGCGGCGAGAACTCCACACAGGAGTCCACGAAACTGCTGTCTGACTCGTACCCTCTGCTCTTACCTTCATTCGATTAACAAGATAAAGTCGCATTTAAAGCATCGACACCGTCTCAGCGTCGTCGCCTGCTCCTCAGGTGCTAAGTGACGAGCTGTTGGAGAGGATATGGCAAATGTTTTAGTATGTTTTACATAGCCTGCTTGAGTTGGGAACTTCCCTCGGGGAATCCCCCTGCTCTGTGGACTTCCGCCTTCATTCGAGCCCGACCAATGAGCGCCGAGGCTGGGGAGCAGAACAGGGCGGCGAGCTGGCTGAGGGTTCTTCCAACCTACGCGTCTGCAAACCGAGTGTTCTGAGCTGTTGGAGAGGATATGGCAAATGTTTTAGTATGTTTTACATAGCCTGCTTGAGTTGGGAACTTCCCTCGGGGAATCCCCCTGCTCTGTGGACTTCCGCCTTCATTCGAGCCCGACCAATGAGCGCCGAGGCTGGGGAGCAGAACAGGGCGGCGAGCTGGCTGAGGGTTCTTCCAACCTACGCGTCTGCAAACCGAGTGTTCTGCATGTGTAAAAAAAACAAAAAAAAAAACAATTGTCCCCAAACCAGAGGTAAAAGAAAATATACTGTGCTCAGTTAACTCTGCAACACGTTTTCTGTCTGTTATAACACGTACCCGTCGATGGAAACTAGTCACAGTGTCTTTCAGGTTCAAACTGGAGATATTTGGAAGGTTTTGACTGTTCCACACCAGTGGACCTTGGTGTCATTATGTGTGTTTTGGTTTTGTGCTTGGCTTTTATTTAGTGTTTTAAAGGGTCAAATGGGAATGCATTATGTTCTCAAAACCATGTTCAAACCTTTATGTGTTCTTATAAAGCTACAATGAAGGTGGTATTGTGACAACATCTAGCTAATACACCACCACAGGGCCTTTAATTGTCAAATGGCTTTAAGCCAGGGGTCATGCAACCTTATCTCCCGAGCTACATGCAGCTCTCCATTGCAATAGCTCCTTATGATTGTATCTGAACCTATGGCAGCCATGTAGTGCTTCTAAACCAAAGCTAATATATCCAGTAAGTCTGTATTATTAGTGGGTTTTGGTGGATTCTGCACAGTCTGATTGATCAGTGGCTGTCAGGCACAGCCACGATTTTAACAGAAATAAACTGTAAACCAATGCCATAACCATAAGCCAACTTAAAAATAAATGTTGTAAATCTTCTTTTAACTGTGACCTTTAGGGGTCACTTTAGCCAATAGTCTGTCTTCTCCACTTTTGCACCAACTACATGCATGTCTTCTATGATTGCATCCACAAGACCACTTTGGGGGTTTTCTGCTCTTTCTTCTGCCTGGCAACTCCTAACAACAAAACAACATAATGTCACTGTTCTCTTTAACGCAAGATCAAGGATGTCATATATAGTGCAGATGAAGTGAATGAGGTCAAAGGGGTCCAAATATTAAATGAAATACTGTATACATTTCTCTGTGCTATAGTCTAATATAGCAAGTGTTTGGTTTGAATATATTATTGGCGTCCATTTTGGATAATGTTTTGACATTAGTGTTTTTGCAGCTCTTGGGTGAATTCAAGTTTGTGGTAAAATGATAAAAATGGTTCTTTTGGTATTGTTGACCTTTAAGTGAACAGCAGTGCAGGTGCAAAACTTGCAGTTGGGTACTTGCAACACATAATGAGTAAAGATTGACAGACAGCTACTTTATGGAGAACTTATTGTGTGCCCTCTGGGCTATAAATACCAACTACTTATTTATAACTTCTAAAAACGTGGTAATAGAATGTGTAGTTACTGTATTAAGATAGTAATGCAGAGGTTACAACTGAAGCTTGCAACCTCTGTGTTATGTCTGGGAGTTTATGTGTTTACAAAAATATTAGGATGTGTAAGTGTTTTTTAATAGAAACTATAGAAATTTAAGTTAAAGTTGGCAAATGAATATCATCTAACTACATCTCACTCCCCTGCAGGGGGTGCAATACATGTATTTGTGCCACAGAAAATACAGTAATAATATAATAATGATAAATAAAAATCTGAGCATGTATTTATTAATAACTATTTGTACTAGTACATTTAAATACATTTATCTTTTTTGGACTGTGGACAAACAATATGTAGGAAATGCGCCTTGTGAACACGTAGTTATTCTGAAGCGGACAGACAGACATGCTGTGGGTTCAATGTTGAGAGATTACTGATCAGTTCTATATATATATATATATATATATGTATATATATATATATATATATATATATATAAACATTAGTGTGTTTAAATAGTGGCATTTTCTACACTGCATCGCACACAATATTTTATAAGAAAAGCTTTAGTAAAGATTAGTTCCCATTGTTGAATTTAAGATCCACCTGTTGTCACACAGTGTAAACAACTTCAGATAATGATCTTTACACAGTGGTGCACACAACGTGCTCTCGATACTGAGTGACATTGAGGCCTAATTATAAATGCACTCACCTAGTTCAATACTAGACATGTTGCACTCCTAAGATAAGAAGTGTTAAATGGTCACGGCAGAATACTCAGATGTTGGCACATTTTTACATTCTCCTGTTTTACAGTGTGTAATCTATGGGTTGACAAATTGTCCTGACCTGCTTGACACATTTTGCCAAAGCTGTCATTGTAACACCTTTGATATAGTCGGGAAAACACCAGAGGAACTTGTTTTTCTTGATGCCTTTCCTTTACACGTGGAGAACGGTAGAGCAGTGATGCAGTACTCTGCTCCGGTGACTTCGTGCTACTGCAGGTATAAAACTTGTGATGCGTTCAACAACCGTAATTTCTTGCTGTTTAATTCAAACACATCGACTGGTCCCATTTTCCTCTCTTTCCATTGACAATACAGCAAAGAGTGGGACCCAAATGGAATAGTTTTGGCTCACTGCAATAATCCACATTTGTGAATAAGGACCAACTGTTATTGATGAATTAGTCACACTCAAAACCAATTTTGTACCATTGAGGATAAATTTAACCAATGTTAATGTTGTTATGATTGTCAATATACAATTCAAGGTAACTAAAATAAAATATAAAAATTGGATATCATCAGTTAACTTTGCAGCACCCACTATTGTAAACACTGTTGATAAACCTGGGGTGTTGATTGTAGCAGTTGACATTTGCATTTAACAATTCATTAGTTATTTATTGATATATTCATTCAACACTGCTACAACAAACATACACTAGATAAACATACACTAGATAAAGGGATTAATAAAATAATGTGAGGATTAATAAAATAAGTGAAGTATATATGAGTGAAAAACATTTCCTCCAAACTGTAGAGGTTATTTGTGATTTTTTTTTAAATCATCCTTTGCATACTTTGCATAGCATGGCAGGAAACTGTTTCAAAAGAAAAATAGTTCACTAGTTCCTATTTTAAAGGTCACAGGACATGAAATACAAAACAAACAAGTGACTTTGGCCGAGTACTTGGGGAAACAAGCCACAGACCTTAATAAAGAAAATGCTTTCAGTGAGAGTTAACTATCTATAAAACCCACGAAATGATGAATTCTGCCAATTCTGAGAAAGCACATTGTGATTGTAAACAGCCTGACAGGATATGAAGAAAGAGGGGAAAATTCCAAAGATATCATGCAAATTGAACTGTCAAAATTGTCAATGAAAACGGCCAGCACACTTTATCTTTATTTCTAATCATTTTATCATATGTGATAAAATTAGCAAAACCACAAAGTGGTTTTAAAAGCAATCTTTAACTGATAAAAGCACGATTCACTATATTTATTTCACAGGAAGCAAGAGGAAGTACCAACACACTAATTGGTTCTTTGTTGTAGCTACTGACGTCATTCAGAACTAACATCAAGTTTGGAGATAGTTACCAGAATTATTCTCTCAAATGTCATTACTTACAAATGTCGGTACTTTAACCAAGAAGAGCTACACCTTAATTTATGTGACGTGGCCGAATATGAATTTTGATTTGGCACGAATGTCAATTCAATTGTAACTTTATGATTAAATTGGTGCTCTCAAACAGTTCAAATGTTTGTATCTGTTTAATCACAGGGTAAAATTATGATAAATATTATTTATAATTGATCACATGTCATGGTTATTCAGATTAAGCAACATTCCCAAGGGTTCCGTATGTTGCTAAAACAAATAACGCCTTGGTTGTTTCACACTTGTTTTTATTGGTGACTACTCCAAACGATGGAATAAATAATATGGAAACTAAGTAAAGTGTGTAACAGTATAGCTGAAGATTTAGCTTCAGAGAGTTGGTGGATTATAGATTTTAGTCTTGTAGATGAAGTCAAGAGAAACTTTGAAAATTTCAGTGAAGTTAATTTCCTCTATTTATCAATTAAATATTACTTACTTTCTTGGGGAAACATTTATTTGGCCCTACTTATTACATATCTGCAAACAAACGCTGACCCTTTATTCTGCAGTCAACCACAAGGGGGTGCTCAAGAAGTGTTTTGTAGAGGGTTGAGCATGAATGGCGTCTACAGTCTTGTGATTTTAGTAAAGCAAATTATTCTGACTGTGGAGTACTGTTTCCTGAAATAACACCAGGAAATAAGATTGAATGTTGATTAAATCGATAAGACTTAAAAAGGACAGAAATGTCTTTCCAGGGCAGAGTCTCATCATTAACGTCATTAACTCTGTAACTACATCAGATGTGAGAAAAAGTCCAAGACATTTATCGCCCTTTTCTCTGTAAATGGTCTGCCGATGGTCCACTGCGTGATTCATTAATGTACAGTTTTCTGCCTGTTATCTACTACACCCACTCTGACTGCAGGGGAAGTGAGCCTTCATTTTCCTCACGTCATAATGAGATGTTTCCTTTAACAATATGTGTGTGTTCATGATATTCCTTCATGCTGACGACCTTTTAACACACACTTTTTGTAAAATCTTCACCACCACCACATCAGCCACACCAGAGTTTGGAGATCAGGTCCCAGTCAAGGATATGTGGGACACAGCTCATGTTGGATTTGGACATGTCTCACATTTATATTTTGGTACTACACTTCGATTAGTCTTGATTAACAAACCGTACATGAAAACAAGATACATAAAAACCCAAATTGTAACCCCATCTTTATTTACTTTATTATCTTTTTTTGTGGGTTTCATCTTGGGCCTGCTGTGTGATCTGTTGGTTTTACTTTGGTTTAAATAAATATATATTTGTATACATGTCAAAATGGATGTGTGCGATCATGTTGCATCATCACATCCCCTCCACCTCCCTCCTTCTTTCACACGTTTCAGATTTGTATTTGAGTAAAGCCCCCACAAAGACAAAGCCCCCACCTGATGGTTGGAAGATGAACAATTCTACCCGCAGACCTCCAGCCCCGACTTAAGTGGTTCATTCATGTCAGCTGAAATGATCTCTGGGGAAATTCAGTGTCTTTTTGTCCATTACAACCCTTGGAAGCCACACGTGAAAGGGTCAGAAGTGGGTTTTTGCCCTTGGTCCATTAAAGGACGTTGGTATATGTGATACATTAAGTGATCTATGACCTCAATCTCTACAATTAGTGAGAGGAGAGAACTATTTGTATGCACAACACTGTGGCGGTATCAGCTGAGGTGATAACCAATGGGTATATTCCCCAGGCAGATGATCCTATTGTCCTGTTGTGAAGGGATTGTGGTGAAAATGATACTGAGCTTGCTATTACAGAGACCACTTCACAGTGGAGCCTGGTTGTCCATGCAGTAAATCTATGGCCAAACGAAGGGTCCAACAGAGTTTCCTCCATGTGTAGCAAAATAAACAATCTGCTGTAGGTCTCCAGAAAGAAGAGATCAGACCGAGGGCAGTGGTAAAGACTATGGCATGCTGGAGGAGGAAAAGTGGGGGGGGGGGGGGGGGGGGCACACAGATCAGTTATCAGAGGGATTGAGGAGGGGGATTCTGGCAAAAAAAAACATGGCTTTCTGGAGGGACCAATAAATTATCCCTGGACTAAATAAGGATATATTTATTCTTTGATTTTCCATATTTGTTCATTGCATTAAAGGGGCTGCAGTATATGCTTGTCTTGCTTGTAATTCGTCATTATGACAGGGTTTGATTTGTGCACAGCAGAAATGCATGATTGAACTGTGTGGAAAAAGAATGCATTCATAAAAGCATGACATCAGACAATAAAATTGAATATAGTGTGGTTTAGGATGAGGCTCTGCCCTCAGGGACTTCCTGCTATTCCAAAAGGATGGGCTTGGAATTAGTATGGACAACTGCACAGCTACACTGTGTTATTTTCTGAATTCTTATAAGAAATTTTGACAAATATATTTATATACAATACCTGAAGTAACCCTAAGGTTGAGGTTATTCTGTACAGCAAATGATGCAAATGTTTAAAGAAAATTTGGCTTAATGTGATTTGTGTCATGTAAAGATATATATTTATATCTAAAGATATATAATTTTATAATTTAGTGATGTTTTTGCCACAATTTTCAACACAAAGTTAAATAGAAAAAGCACAAAATGTTAGGATTTAGAGAACATGGAGAGTGTATCTGAGGTTAAAGGAAAAGTCCCGACCTGACCTCACATAGGAAGCCCCTCCAGCACTGCATTACACAAGCTCATAAAAAGAATATTAATGCAAGACTTCTGCACCCTGTTAGGTTGTGAGTCTTTTCCAGTGTGACTTAAAACTTACAAATCCATTTTGTGACTCATTTGAGGTCACACATCAGAGGAAGTGAATCTACTGCCGGTTTCCTCAATCCACACATCCAGACAGGAAGGTAAAAAGTTGTTACAAATAGCTTCCTGGCTTTCTGACTGTGACAGGGCCACCTCCCTGGGACAGGAAGTAAAGCGGAAGCTCTGTTTCTGCCGTTTATAGATTGAGATTGTCCCGTATTTGCTGTTATAATCTATAATGAAAATTGGGGATCAACATTCCCTGAATATTCACAACATCACGGATGTAGTGCAGAGATAGTTTTCATTTATTGGTGAGAAAAAAAAACAAAGCTTCTCTAAATAGCACAACTCTCATGGAAATACCCAGTGTGTAAGCGAAAGCCGAGCCTTGTGTGTCTGTGCACCTATGAGGTTTTGTCTGGTAATCCCTGCACCTATGCATGTACATGCCTGTCTACTCTGCACAATCTGATCCAACATCTATATCATGAGTGATCTTCAGGAACAGAATGCTTTCTGTTGGATGTGGTTTTGTTCCTTCACGGCACATGCTGTTCTTCTGTTGCACTACTTTATGAACTAACTCTACTTCACATTGTATATTTAACACATTTAACAGCACAGCATTTATTGTGTGTTTTGTGAAAGGAAGGTAGGTTATATTTTTTTATAAAGCCACCAATTATATGTCATCATTCACCCTTGTTACGGTTAAAATATGAATAAAAAGGGATTTGATTTTTCTTTACATAGACTGGTTCAAAAGAGGTTGTGGTTCAATCACCTCTTTCTACCCTGCCCCCTTCCAGTACCCTGAGCAAAAATGCTGAATCAGGCTGCTCTCTTTTTCCTCTAATGTTGACCCATTGACTCCTATTTGTCTGGTGAACCTCTTTACATGCTCTACTGGTGACCTCTGGTTTCATTAAGGTTGATAAATCACATATTACTCTCACCTATACACGTTGTACCAACACTCTAAAGATAACTGATGCCATAGTGGACTCTAGTGATTATTTCAGTGATTACTAAGAATCAGAGGGCTTCAATTCCAATATACCCTTTCTCAGTGTGGTATGATACACGTAAAGAAAAACATAAACATTCGATTTTATTTGGACAAAAACCTGAAAGTTTATAAAAATGTAAGGGCAGCATGAGATGTTGGTTACAGCAATCCATGGCACTTAGACCTTGCTGTAGGTTGCCGTTAATTCACATTTTCCTGCCACCACCGTAGGGCTTCCAATCACTGGGTGACAGCAGTTGGTAGATTAGCTGTGATTTATAGCCTAGTCTCTCCATCTTACCTGCTCCAGTAGGGATTTCCACTCACATCAACACCAGCACAACAACCCATCACTCACATTAAGAGGGTCCTATCACAATCTATTATAAAAGCCACATTTTCAACAAAATTGTGTTCCAGAAAACCAATCCTCAATTCATCAGTCACACAGTTTCCGTTAAATAGCCGTATAAAATAAGAGTCAGGTTTAGTACATCCTTTGACAGTACAATGAAGATTACAAAGTACAATGTTTCCAGGAGACTGAGACATAAAGAACTAATAAGAAATAAGAATAAGAATAATTTCTTATTAGAAAAAATAATAGTCAATAGATAATTGACTATTATTACATATATAATATATATTATATATTTATCATTAGTCAATAGACTATTATTTCTAATAAAACATTGTAACATCAACTAAAAATTAAAACTTAAACTTAAATTAAAACTTGGCATACCAACAAGATTGAAACAATCCAGCTGTTATGAGGTTAAACTAACCTATCACTATACCAACAGCTATGATACACTGCCTTTGAGTCTTGAAACATGAAATGTTGTCCATTTCACACAGACCCAGCATGAGGACAGTGTGTAATAGTGGACTAGCTTTTGGCAAAAGTGTGTTTCCTCATAAAACTTGAGCAAAAATCAGGTAAAGCATACGCTAAAATGTTTGACTTCTTTTTAAAGTACCTGCCTAATCTTTAAGAAAATGAAACTTGTCAAAATTTCATATCTAATGGTATCAGACGCGGAACCGGGTGGAATGCTTGGTATGCGACATTTTATACACAAACTACAAGAGAGGGAAAGGTAGGTCTAAATGTCGTCGTCGTAGATAAAATTAGCAACTTAGCGGATCAAAAACAGAAATATGTGTTTTACTGTCCTAAACATTTGATACACTGATAGAATAATTTAAGTTTAAATGACCCATTTGTGTTTCGTAAAACCCAATTTCTGAGGATCACCCCTCCTACGACAGGTTGAATGGTTTCTTCCACCGTAGCAGTGCACGTCCTGCGCAGTCCCGACTGCAAATCAATGAAGCCAGTCAGGTCAGCAGCGGGGTTGGGCGGTCCAAGTTGGGACAATTTACGGAGCTTTCTGTCGCTGGAGAGTCGACGAAAACAAGAACATGTATACAGCTAATATGTACATAGACCTGTTTCTGTGTGTTTTAGCGGAGTAAGGAGGAAGTTTGTGTCAACTATTTTTTTCTACTTCTATGAGAAGTTTTGTGTGTTTTCATTTAGCTTAACTAAAAAGCAACACTCCTTTTTCGAGCTGAGGATGATTTTTGCTAATACTGGAAACCCACTGAGGACCCCATATCGCAAACAGGTAAACAAGCTAATATTTACATTAGCCCTAATCGAAACGTCCCTCAAATGAAAACCAAATATGCTCCTGTAGTTTTCTGGATCTAAATAAATCCTTCGCGTACAGTAAAAGATACGCTTTTACAGAAATAAACTTTCACTTATGTGTTTCTGTTATGGAAGCGCCGTGTTTACGCAGTCCGCTTCAGTTTGGACAATAATAAACATAATGAGAGAACCTGCAGCTCGGGCTGGGCTCCACGTCAGATAATGTTGTTGATACAGGCCGATGTACTGGGCTGATGCTGTCTAATTAATGTGCATGTGTTGTGTTTGAATATGCTTAAATGAGTCAAGGGATGCTGATGAAATCATAGTAACATAATCGTAAGCCAAATTAATGCTAGTCACGATATTATTGAGATGATACCTAAACCGAATGTATAAACTGAAAAAATGTGCTTATTGTTAAACGCAAATGGGCGGAACCCTTTCTCTATTTTTTCTCTCGAGAAAAAAATACCAAACTGAAGAAACATACGTTTCCACACTACTATTAAATAAATGTTATACATTTATTGTAATATTTATTTTTAAACTTTGAAAAAGGGAGTCCATTGTTTTTACAGATACATTTGTATCTAATTTATTTTAATATTGGTTATGTGACCACAAGGAAGTAACGTTGTTTTCACTGCCTCAGAATATGCTCTTTTTTACCTACATCATGACCTTTCCCAGAGAGGTTGGAATGTTGAATCAAGTTGAGTGTTTTACACTAGCCCACACAAGAAAATCCAAACACCTTTTGTTTTTTATTTGTGTCCAGGAGCTACCATATCCTTTCCCACACTCTTGGAAGGGAATAGTCAATTAGATGAGCCACAGCATGTAAACTCCTCACAGTGTGGTTTTAAAATACGGTGTATGTGTGTAATAAATCCCTGTTTGGTTGTATAAAGTGGACGTACCAGTCGGACTGCAAATATGAAGTAGAGGAAGTAAACAGGAAGCACTCCTTTAGTTTACAAAGTAAATACAAGCCCAAGGCGACGGCTCATTCCATTCATATGATATCAGTTTCAATTTTCATGGAAAAAGCGTCATTCCAGAGACATCCCACAACGTTATAATACAGATAAAATTAACAAGGTACTTTGATCAGTCGTCTGACTGTTGCAACCATATCAATGCTACTGTTTCTTTTATACGTTACAGACTTCACCTGTCAAGCTAAACAGAGGTACTTTCCATCAGTGTTTCGAATTTGCCACACTGCTGGTTAAAATAGATGTCAACATCATATTTCCGAATAGTTGATTTAAAAGACTACAGAAGTAAAGAACAAATTAGGTTAGCAAGTGAAAAAAACTCCTGTATTTGTTTCAGTCTCTAGCCAAACTAATAGACACCAAACATTGTGAAACATTTCACATTTGTTTAAAATTGAATATTTTAAATCCTGCCGTTCTAGAAAGACATGTAAAACATTCCGTACCGATCCTTTTTTCTCCTTTTCAGGAGTTTGAAATAATTTCATCCCATTTCATTTATTATGAGCATTTGAATCACTTCACAGTTGTGTGTCTTTAAACACTATTGGCAACACCTTACAGACATACGCACAGCAAAACACTCGCATTTTTCTTTACATTTGTTTGCAATCAATTTGAAGTTAATACATTATTTTAATGGGTTTTAATGTCTACAGCATAATGTTTGACTAAATGATGATTGAAGGAAAAATTCCCCTCAGAGAAGATTTGAATGCCCACATTTACACTGCCGTATTCAAGCCCTTCATCCTGTGGTTGAATCTCTATTGGGCGAGGCTTGTTACTGGATGCCTTATGCATTTCCAGCTCGGATATGACAGGCTCTGTTGGTCTGGAACTGGCTGATAAGATGCTGTCCTCTCCCATCGTGGTCTGTCACAGTATTGCATCTAGTGCATTCAGTCAGGCATATGAATGGCACCGGTTGTTACTTTAACATATACATAAAAAGAAACCAAAGGGAACACAGGTCTCTTGTTTCTCGAAGGACAGTCTTGTCCTTGACTTTATTCCACACAGGTCAAAGAGTCTCCAGTTTCAGTCATTGAAGAGAAAAGTTATATTAAATATATTTTAGTAAATACACCTGTTTGTAACTCTTTTAAATTGTTTAAATTGAAACTAGGTCAAACTGTATTTATTGAAAAAGTATTTAAGTATGCATGATTGAAATGACTGATGTGGTACTCATTGTTTTATTCCAGAATTATTTGCAGAATTAAATGGAAGAAATTGTTCCATAAGTAGAAGTTTAGCTGTTGTGTTTGACTTTGATTTCAGTAAACATATTTTTTTGTGATAGGACTAAGAATGTGGGTTTGTATTTAAACCTACCTGTTTTGTTTTTTTTTTTTTTTTCAATATTCAGGGACTATTGTTTCTGTGTCTTGCTGTCGGGTTCTGTACTTGCCTTTAAGCAAAGCAGGGAGTGCTTATTTTTTCTGTTGCAGTAAAATCATTTGAATCCCATGACCTGACATCATTATTAGGCATAGTAATACTAATTATTCTTATTAAAATAGTTATCATTAATATTATGCATACTGTGCCTTTTTAACTATTTTTACAGTGAAAGCATGTGAGGTAGTCAAGCAGCGAGTCATGAGAGAACATCCTGTAGGCTAAAGTCCAGACAAGGGTTTGCTCTCTCCTGTCACCGCCTCATGCCTGGGATTCCTTCATCTTCCTCTGAGCCTGTTATTACTCACAGTGAGTGAAAGAAAGGGAGAGACATGGACAAAGAGAGAGAGAGAGAGAGAGAGAGAGAGAGAGAGAGAGAGAGATGGGGTGAATGGGGAGCGGGGGGTGGTAGTATCAGATAGCAAAGTTAAAGACAAATCTCTGAAGGAGAAAGTGCTTTCACACACAGGACATTTGTCGCTTGTAAACATGAAACTATATATATATATATATAAGTATATATGTGTGTAAATATATATATATATAAGTATATATGTGTGTAAATATATATATATATATACACACACATATATACTTATATATATGTGTATATATATTAAGGTTCAATAATGTCAAGAGACTGTTTTTTTTTTTTTATTGACATACTGCATCTGCGTGACATCAATGTGACACTGACACCAAAGCTAAAAACTCTTGGCACCGACTGTGAAGGTAGTATGTTTATTTATCTGTCTAGTTATGCCTCCTGAATATTTTACACTGGACTTTTAATGCAGAACATAAATAATATAACTCAGGTGCAGTAATGTTTCAGATTCTGCTTTGTTGTTTCTTGCAGAATATGCAGGAAGTCTTTGTTATTATTGAATGGGAAGCGTTTTCAGGGATCGCTTTCAAAACAGTTCAAGCACACAGGTTCATACGTATATTGAGTTGTCTGATAGAACATTATTGTTTTATATACTGTACATTTAATTATCAAAATCTTTTAAAAGTTTCCCACAAAATTAAGTTAGGCATTGAGCTTATAAGACTCGTCATTGTTCATTGGATATAAGGAATGCACCTTGTGACACACATGTCTGGGCCTGTGGTTAATCACAGCAGGACAGGTCCATGTGAACTATAGCTGACTTGGACCTGTGGGGCTGTATACTTCCGACAATGTTGTATCAAAACTTTAATTATGTCCTGTTTTGATAGACAAGCCACAGATACGAAAACACAGCTACGTTTTGTTTGTCTCTCAAATAAACTTGCAAAGAAATCTAAGGTAAAACACAGGTCAGTGTTCTTGCCTTACAGCAAAACAGGTTCAATCCCGGATGCTTCTCCAGGTCATCTCTACGTGTAAGAGTTTTCTTTAGGTGCTTTCCTACCACAGTCCAAAAGATTAAAGATTAGGGATTAGATTAATTGGATGTGTTAAATTGACCGTGGGTATGAGTGTGAGTGTGAATAGTTGTCTGTACTGTAGCCCTCCCAGGGTTTGGTTTCACAACGGTGTATTTCCATCATTGACTGCTGCAAAACAGTGAGGGATTAGAAAATTTGAAAATGAATGAATAAACACAGAAAACATTGAATTTAGAGACTATCAATCAATAAAAGTGACTGGTGCTAATTGTCCTTCCCACAACTGTCCTTGTCTTTTTTCTGTAATATGGGTCATTCCCTCTTATTGTGTCTTTATGGACTTTACTTCCACTTTATATGGGTCATTCCCTCTTATTGTGTCTTATCTTTATGGACTTCCACTTTAAAAAAAAATCTACTTTTTAGTTAACTAGATTACATTATCTAATATAAATGACATTATTTAAGGTATATACTTATGTTTCACTTGTGGTTTTCTTTTTCTGATGACCAAACCTCATTCCATTTTTGGTCTTGTCCTTGTGATTTTAAAGAAGTGTACAAAAGAGTCTTATATAAAACCATAGTTTAAAAAAATGCTCTGCCTTTTAAAACACGCTTGTGTACTGCGTGCAGAACTTTGTTGGTCAATGCTGTGGTTCACATACTACCTGCTAGTATGTGAACCACATTTAAGCACATTTCTAAACACCACAACAATCACCAGTTTGTGTTCAGAGATTAAATAACTCTTGGCTGTTTTGATTTCTTTCATATTGTCAACCACTGCTAACTAAAATGTTGTTTTTTTCCTATTCAAGCCACTTGTTGCTACATTATCACACCCCATGGCTCCACCCAGCCCGAGCACCAACAGTAGTGCCAACAACAGCAGCAGCAGCAGCAGCAGCACGGCAGGCTGTGACCAACTCAGCAAAACAAACCTCTACATTCGTGGTCTGTCCTCGTCAACCACAGATCATGACCTGGTCAAACTCTGTCAGCCGTGAGTACCACGCTCCCATTGTTCGTTAGGGACTATCAGAAAGTGATTATTTTAGCTTATTTAGAACGGGTCCAATATTGATTCAACATGTAGTTATTGCTAGATTTAGCTTGTTTAACTCGTTTGTTTTAAAGGATGCAGCAGGAATACATTTGTTTCTTTACTAATTCTGGGATTTAGATATATAGAATGGGAATATATATCAGGAAGCATAAAATATGCAAATTTGTGATTATTTATGATAGGATGTCACAGTGAAGCAATATTCTCCTGCAATGGCTAATAGGGTATATTGGGGTAATATGGGGTCAGATAATAATAATAATAATATTAATGTCTGTGCATAGCTGTTAAATGTACCCTCAAAAATGATATCCACTATTTTAGATCACTTAATTTGAATATATAATGTGCTAATTGAAGAAGCTTAATTAATGATTACCTTCTGAATAATAAGCCATAAAGTTCTTAAAGGCACATTTTACTATATCAAGGAAACAGGAAGTGACATGTTACACCAGTGAGTTGGACACTCCCACATTTTTAGCCCCCTTTACAGTTGCTGTTGTTCGAGTGTTCACCAAGCTAACTACAAAGTGAGGTCAAATGCATTGTAGACTGTGGATTGTCGTCCCTTACAATAGGCTTATACCCATCAAAGTTTGTCTTTTGTGCTCAACATAAAAGCCCGACCTGTGACAATACAAAGCTATAGTAACAGAAGCCAATCCTCAGAACACAGGGAGTGTTCAGGTGCTTAAAATTATTGTATATGCATTTATTGGTTTTTTAACATGATTAATGTCTGGGAATACTGGGAATACTGCATGTTCTGAGAGCAAGAGCTCTCTCTTTGAAGTCCTCAAAACTGTGACTGCATGGTGAACGTTTCTGTATCCAATCTTTTTTAAAGTCTATTTCAGGTATCCATTGTTAAATCTGTTTCATTTTAAGGAATATAATGTTTAAGTTAGTCTTTTTAAACGAGCAGTTCAAACATACACTCAATGAGCTTTGCGGACATATAATGGGGATTTACAGCACCACGTGGAAACCGCTTCCTGTTTCGCATATTTTCTCAGTGATGTCATAGATTGTTGCTCAACCTTCTCTGACTATTGTCAAAAGCTCTGTCTGGTACATAATCCCTTTAACAATCCCTAAAAAGGCCTTTCCTCTCCTCCCCTAGGTACGGCAAAATAGTATCAACAAAGGCCATCCTGGACAAGACTACCAACAAATGCAAAGGTGTGACATGCTTTTGTGTTTTATTCTTTTCAACAACATCACACCTATTGCTGTATTTTTGAATAAAAACATTGGAGGTGCTGTTCTGATGCACCGTCTTGCTGTGAGACATGATGACGGTACATTTTCACCACATATATCCAGTGAATGGAAGTTGTCTTGATCAGATCAGATCAGATCATGTGGGAAAACAAGATAGCCAGGCTGGTTTCTCCCTGCTCGTGTTATTTTAGGCCTCAGCCCTTGTTTGTCGGTGTTTCACAGTTGTGGGTTGTTCCTAGAGATAAGGCCAACTCCTCCCCTTTTTAGTGAATGACACTGCTGGTTTTGTTCTGGTTCTTGCAAACTACCCACCTGGCCTGACTTTTTGCTCTCTGTCAACTGGGCCCTGACATGAATATTTTTAAGACATTTAAAAAAATGTCTTGAAAAACTTGAAACTTTGTATGACCCAAAAGGTCAAAGACTTTAATGCATTTGCATGGATTAATTTATTACAGATAAAAGTTAGTTTTATTTTCACCAGGTGCAAAGAGAAATACCTGCACATGTACAAAAATATTCAGTGAAGCATCATGAGACCGTGACTGTGTTGGTTGTTGTGATTTTTTCTTTACTCCAATAGCAGTTTGGATCGTACAATGGTAATTTTTAATTTCTGTACAATTTGCACATCATGCAAAAAAATGTTTTGATCACTGCAGCACTTCAAGCCTACAGTTTTAGCTCAATTTAAAACATGTTGATGTGAGTACAGACACCAGAGCTATCATTAGCTGTGACAGTCCTGGTACAGACAAACTGTGTGGCAGCCCACAATCGTCCAGACGACGGGGTTTAGAGTTAAAAAAAAAGTCTTTGAATGTTGAATATAATAGATTTACACTATGAGTTGTTTGAAGCTGTGATGTACAAATATTGATTAAGAAATCAGTATCTTTGTTGTTTAAGTTTACATCTATTTCAAGACACAGTATTTACAAGAAATACACAAATCCAACTAAACCAATTAGTTGTGTTTCATGTGAATCCATTCCCATTTATTAGGGAAACAGTTTACTATAAATAAAACACTTGAGAACCACCCAACTAAATTAAACCAGATCACATCAAGCTCAGGTCTGGGTCTGGTTGAGCGAGGCAGGTTGGCAGCAGTACTCAGTCTCCGGTTGCTAAGTATGTCATGATGTATGTCCCTGCACTTCTAGTTCCAGCCACAAGCCTGGATAAATGTAGCAGGTTAAATCGAGATCGGCATCTGTTGTAAAAACTGCATAAATGTCAGTTTGCATTTTACTGCCGTGGTGACCACTCATTTCATCCCATAACTTATGTTGACTTTTTTTGTCCATCCATATGAGCCCTGTGGCTGAAAGAGCCCTCACGTATTCTCTGTAATTTAGGTTAAATATAGCTGTTGACACGTGCGGGGCAGGGCAAGACCTATTGTTTCACCCTGTTTGTACCTCCCACGACAAAAGCTGACCTGAGTGATGAATGTCACACTGGTATCTGCATCCTCAGCATTTTCTACACACACCCACACATACACACAAAGAAGGAGGGGGAAGAGAGAGAGAGAGAGACTACTTTTTTTAATTGTTCACAATCTACCTGCACAGCCTTTTCAACTAAACTGGTCGACCACGATTAACCTATTAGACCCCCTCCACCCTACACTGTTCTCATCAGCAGCCTTTAAATCTATCTTAATAATTCAAAACACAGCAATATTGGCTTTGTTATCGAATCGGGGGAAGTTTCTCACATAGACGACATGAAGGACCAAGACACTGCTCAAAGAATCTAACCTATACAGGCCAATAGACCTACTTGCGTCCTCCTAGCCTTTCACATCATCTTCTCTAATGTCTTCCCTGTGTATCTTTAATTTCATTACCATTGGCCTCACAGAGGAAACACAGAGCCACATGTTTCGGCCTCATGTTGGTGCTTCTACCGTCTTTGTTTGTCATACACACTACTGTACTGACCGTGCTGCCTTTCTCCACAGGATATGGCTTTGTGGACTTCGACAGCCCGGCAGCTGCTCAGAAAGCTGTGGCTGCCCTGAAGACCACTGGTATCCAAGCTCAGATGGCGAAGGTGAGGGTTTAACATCTAATCCTGATATCACACACACCCACCTGTCACCCGTTAACACTGTTTTGACCACAGTCTGAATTGTCCGACAGATTACAGTAATGCTTGTTGTATCTGGCTGACTTCTTGTGTGTTCTCCCTGTGACTTGGTCTGTAGGCCACCCAGTGACTGGAATTTTAAAGAAAACCAGGCATAGTGTTTAATGTGCTCAATCATTTGCTCTCATTATAGATAGAATGTATTCATTTTAGATCTCAGTGATATTAAACAGATTAATTAAAACACACAGTAGAAAACGTATCTGCAGTGAGAGGTTGTGCCCTTTTTAATGAACATTTAAACAACAACTTTCTTGGATAAAAGTTTCAGTGACTGTTTCCTCCAGGCCAAGCTGAAATCTAGCTCAGTTTTTCTTTTCAGAGTAGCAACCATTCATTCATTTCATTAATTGGCACCTTTTTTAAGGTCACCATTTTTGCACTTTATTTTTATAGAATGGTGCAGATTTGAAAGATATGAACGTATGAAACTTAAACTATACTATTAATATATGCAAATGTTTGAATTATTTTCTGCAATAATTCAGGTCACAGGTAACCAATATGAATGTGCCCTAAAGTGACCTAAAATACTAAAAGGTAGAAAGGTTAGCCTATTGGAGTTTTTTCATCCACTGCCTTATGGATACATTTTGTTTTAGCAAACTGTATTAATGTCATGTCGAAAGTCTTTTCTGATGACAGTGGAAAATCCTTCCCACACTGAGGTCAGCTTCCAAACGGCCATGTTTGAATGCTGTAAAATAGAACCCCCACCCCAGTGAGGTCACTGTGTCCTTGTTTACCTCCTTGGGCAAAAAGCCCTTGAGACTGAGGAAGCAGATGGCGAAGCAAACATGGCCCATGTGTTCTTGAAAAATTAGCTTAGTTGCCTTATTTTTGACAACCAGAACCGAAATACTGAAAAAGATATCAAACTGATTTTTAATTTACTACGTCAACAATTACAAGTTAATCAGCGCTGTTCATGAATGAGAAGATAATTTAACATTTACCATCATTGAGGGTTAAATATTTCAGTTTACATCATAGTTTAGTTTGTTTTATTACTTTGACACAAATATTTTCTATGTAAAAATTCTGTTTGAACAACATTAGTTGAAATGAATGAATGCTGACGAAGCCAACTAAAAGCAGACTCTTTTAAAGGTGGCCTTGTCAAATCCCTGTACTGGGGCTAAACTAAACTTGGCTGAAAAGACACTCTATAGGCTTGCAAGTATGGTGCATGTTGGGGATTTTTAGCACCACCATGGAAACCACTTCCTGTTTCTCATAGTTTGACAATGATGTCATGGATTGTTGCCTCACCCTCCCCTCTCTGTGTTTCTGCACTGGTGAGAGTCTGCTATATTAAAACCATGTCCAGACTCCTCTTACTTACTGTAACGCAGTCTCTTTTAAAACGTTAAACTTGTATTCCTTCTAAAATTATTAATTGCAACTGTCAAAAAAGTTAGTGCACTTTCTTGAAAGTTAAACCTCAATCAATTTAAAACTTTATTAAACAGACTGTCAGAAGACAAATGCATATGTATAACGGAACAGACGAGTAATATTCTGGGGTTTGTCTTTTTAGGAATTTTACTTTTAAGGTAAAAAAGGAGCACTCATCAAAGGGTCCGCAAACACAGTTGATTCACATATCGACACTAAACATTGCTGGGAATCCTCTGTCAACTTCTTTTTTAAATTTTAGAAAACGATCAAAAGAATTTAGTTCTGTCACCATCCAATGTTAATGCTAGAAAATGTTCATGACAAAAAGAGAGACTGCGGTGTTTAAGAGCCAATGGCTGACGCCTCAGAATTCAACATGCAAAGCCATGAAAACAGTCAACAAACAAACAAACAAACAGATATTTGCAATTCTCTACTGTTTTTGTGTTTAAATTGTGTTTAAAAGTTTTTTTTTAATTATTGATATTGTTTAAGAATGGTTTACATTAGTATGTGTGTGTGTGTGCGTGTGTTGAAGTGCTGAAGGTCTATATATACAGTACATATAAAGGTATGTCAGCCAAAGATCCGTGCCAGGCTGACAGCAAGGTTTCAGACATGATTGGCGCCAATAGACAGATTATAGCATTTAGAGATTGGTGTTGTTGACAGAGCGGTGACATACCAGTGGAGTTATTCATTGCATGACTGTGTTTCTAAAGTCAATCCAGAAGTTGGATCCAGAACTATATATAGTATATGTGTGTGTATATATATATATATATATATATATTTACACATCCAGCACCTGCCAATGGACATCTAGCGACTATAAGAGGTTTTGTTCTTAGAACATTGTAATAGATTATCTATCTTCAATTCAACACATCTTAGAGTCTTTGTCTTTTCATAAATTAACTGTCTCCGTGCATCATGTGGACAGACAGGTATTGGTGCTTTTTAAGCACCTGATCCTGCCTCAGCTTGATACAGGACATTATCAGATGAGGGCCTATGAAGCAAAGCAGTAAATACTTCAGACATTATATCTGTCTCTGACGCCAGCAGAGGAAGTAAATAATTGTGGGTTGTTATGGTAACAGAAACCAGTGAAGGAAACTTAGTTCCTATACGGCAGTATATGTAAGAACCCCTGCACTTCATTCCTCCTTTCAGGGTAGATGTGTGAGGCATCTCGACATGCCTCTCTGCACCCTCTTCACTTTTACCTAATCAAAAGAGAGCAGCTCTGAGGGGCAGGCCAGAGTTTAATCTTTGTGTGGGGAAAGTCAAACGTTATTATAAAGTGTGAGAGTTCTCCTTCAGCCTCATTCTCACTCTTCACTGCAGAAGATTGCCGGGGCTTAATGAAATCCCTGACAAAGGTCCTACTTCCTGTTTTAATCTGCCCAGACAGTAACCCTAAAGTAACTCATTACTGATTTAAAATCCAGTGGTGACACAATGAAAATTCCCCTCTCAAACTGTTTCATTGAGTGTTAATTATGGTCCACTGCGGTTGGTAAATCTACGCAGGTCTTTTGCTGATTGTAAATGCAAAGAAAAATTGATGAATAGTAATGGAGGGAGAGAGGCTGCTCCCTGGGGACATGTAGCCGACGCCTTTTGTTTCTGCTGATGCATTTAAAACAGCAAAAATTCAGCTGATGTGAGTCTTACGCCGCCATAAGATGCATGCAAATCACTAATTATCACTGTTCACAGTGACCCTTTGCTGCATAAAATTCCCAACAGAGTAAGTAAGCAACAGACATGAACAATCAGGACTATACTAATCCCCATTAAAGATTACTTAGTACTCCAGGGATAAACTCTGTGTCGATTTTAAAAGAAAGCAGCTTCTTCTTCTACGTGGTGACATTGATAAGTTGAAACGTGATCCAAATAGATTGACAAATGTCCCCCCCTACAGCTGACATGACATCTGTGTTATCATCATTTTAGCCATTTCAGGCTCCATCATTATGTCAACCCAAATTTTTTAGGGTTGTCAAAATTAATGTATTATTTGCAATAAATAATGTGTGAAATTAAACAGACACATTTTTTTCGCATTTTATGTATTATGGATTTTTCTTGAGTAGTCATGATTAGTCATTAATATCCATAGCCACCCTGTATTAAATCAGAATACATTTTTTAAATTATTACACCACCTCTATGTTTTTATATTTTAGGCTCCATATTTGATGTTCTAATTTTGTGTTAAATATACAAACTCAAATGACTTGCATGTGCGACTGTATTTGGCAGTAATTACTGATCAAGATCCCAATTCCTCTCCTTTGATTATGTACAATGGGGGTCTCACCAGCTCTTTCTTCCTGCTTCTCTTAGCAACAAGAACAGGACCCCACCAACTTGTACCTCTCCAACCTCCCTATGTCCATGGACGAGCAGGAGCTGGAGAATATGTTGAAGCACTTTGGTCAGGTCATATCCACACGCATCCTGAGAGACTCCAGCGGCGCCAGCAGAGGAGTGGGCTTTGCCAGGTCAGTGCACTGTCGGTGAATAATGCAAAATGAACCCTTTATAAGAAATTTCCACTGGTGGCAAAATGAACCCTTTATAAGAAATTTCTTATAATATAATTGTAGCATTTAACAAAAAAAAATCCTTTATTAGCCCCAAAGTGTCATTTAAAGTGAGTGAGAGGAGTTTTTTGTTATTGGTCATGGCTTGAAATAAAAGGTAGAGTTATAAAAAATCTGATTGTACATTTAACCTAAGTATTTCTGGTATATATATAAACTAATAATACTGCATACATTAAATGCATATGAGAACAAAATAATAATAATATTTTCCAATTTTTTTATTTATTCAGCATAAAATTACCATTATGGTGATACAAGGAGTTGGTGTAAAATGCTTCAACACAGTCATTCGATTCATGACAAGAGGTTTTATTAAGCACTTATTGTCTATTTTATCTCATGGTAAACATTACAAGGCGGTGTTTGACGTTGGCTATTCAGAAAGAAAGGTCTACTTATGGCCAAATGGAAACCACTTCAAAATGGTTTCACAATGACTGCACCATTTAATTATAGTGGAGCCGCCTGCTTCCGTCACTCTTGTTTGCATAACCGGACGTTTGACAGAAGCAAAAATAACATACTGCATCTTAGGAATGCTTGTGTGCGTGGGTGTGCGCTGATAGGAAAAAAAGTGCCAAGACCGTACCAGTGCTTTTCCACGCTGAGGATGCACTCCCAGTCAAATGTTGACCAGTCAATTAACAAACGTTTCCACCGACACACAGAAAGTACCGGACTCTCCATCACCAACGTAAGGCTGAGGTTTTTCTTTGTCTTATTCTAACTTCAGAATGGAGTCAACTGAAAAATGTGATGCCGTCATTTCTCACTTCAACGGAAAGTTCCTGAAAACACCGGCAGGTGTTCCAGGTAAGACGCATCATATAATTACACTGTACCAGCTGTACCAACATATCTGTGAGTTTTATACATACCATATATATATATATATATATATATGTATATATATATATGTATATATATACATATATATATATATAAGAGTTCTACCTCGTGTTATATATAATAGAAAATAACAGGAAATGTCACACAGTCACTGGATTATACACAGTCCTAGTGGGCGTGGCTGAATAGACAGGATGAAGTGGTCAGACAACTGATTCATGCTTCCAGCAGGAGTCAGGGAGTCTCCGGCTGAAGAGCTCATACAGACTCAGCCTTTAGTGGCAAAGCACAGACAAAGAAACGGAGGGAGGGAGACAGGGTAGGGGAGGGGGAGGGGGCTGCTCGATGGCCTCCACTCCCTCACTAAGCTTTTTAATTGGATTATTAGACTGAAATAGTCTGTGCTGGCCGTGCCTCTTTTAGGAAGGGGAGGGGATTAGAGCGCCACAGCTGCCAAATTAGATGTCTGTGTTCCTAGGCTGACTAGTAAATGTACACTCCCTGACTTTAGGGAGGAAGTGAGTGGCTGTATGGTGAGCAGCAGCAACACTGTTGGTGTAAATGTTTCCATTTATGACAAACACTCTTATTTGCCACGCTCTTCTCTTCCGTTCCTTTAGCACCATCTGAACCCTTGTTGTGCAAGTTTGCTGATGGAGGGCAGAAAAAGAGACAAAGTCAGAGTAAATTTGCCCAGAATGGGCGGGGCTGGGCGAGGGACGGTGACTCAAGACTGGTAAGTGACGTCGAGTCCCTGACAGACGGGAACAATGAAGTAAAAACATAACAACACCTCGTTCACGTAGAACAGCGGTT
>NC_024322.1:12072362-12101342 GCF_000523025.1 Cynoglossus semilaevis
GGGCGATGACGTGCCTGTCGTACCTGTCACTTAGTCATGTTTTATTTATAGTTATGGCAATAATCCTGGCCTTAATCTGTTCCACTTTATTGTCCCATTCAGTCAAGTAACTCCTGGCTCAGGTTTCACCTTTGCCTCTGCGGGTTTTACTCAACAAAAACAATGACTTAAAATGAGAAAAAAAAGAAAACGGCTGTATATTTGATTAAACATATTATTGATAGTTTCAGCAAAAAAGACAGAGGAGAAGAGGCAGCATTTTAACAGAGCAATTTTCAGGGCTGCTACAGTAACAATAATAACAAATTAACACAAACTAAGTTCAACACCACATGATTAACTCACATACTTTCTGTGAGTTCACCTTGGGCCAGCCATGTTCTGTAGACTAACACTAAAAAGTGTTTGACATATAATGGAGGAAGCTGATTTTTGTTTTGTTTTAGAGTGAGCCAATGGTGTGAAGATAACACTGCTGTAATAATGTCTTTTTTCTCGTTTCTGTCTGTTGACTGGTGAAACTTGCTGTTGAGTATGTTGGGTGTTTTTGCTCAGTAAACAAACCAGAGCTGTCTTTTTTCCTCCTCAGGCTGGGATGACTATCACATATGACCCCAGTGCAGCTGCTATGCAAAACGGGTGAGTTTCAACAAAACGGGATGAGTTTACACAGTATAATCCACTCTGTCTGCTTTAACTGTGTTTACAAATCACTCTGTGTCCACAGATTCTTTCCACCAGCATATAGTATTTCAAACAGGATGATTGCTCAAGCATCCATGTCCCCTTACATGTCTCCTATGTCGACGTTCCAGGTTGGATACCACTCTTGTCTCATTAACTGTACTGTAGCTGTACATAAATAAATAAGTTATAATAAGTAGAGAAATGTCATTGTGTCACCACAGTTGTTTAAGTTTTTTTTTTTTTTTTAAGTTGCCTGTAGCTTTTCGTGAGCTTCTCTGAGCTGTGTTGTTGCCAGACGTTTTACTGGCGTTTGTGTGAAGATGTGTGTGATCTTCCAGGTGCAGAATCCATCTTGGATGCCTCAGCAGCAGTACATCATGCAGCATCCAGTAAGAGCATCATCACATCGTCACCAATGATCGCTTTGACGCAATTCTCCTTCTCTCTATTTTTTTAGTTCTCATTCCATTTGCGGTCTATGCAACAATGGCGCATGAATGTCACTCACCCACTGACTTAGTGATCAAGTTACACATCAAGTTAGTCAGTGCAGTGCCATGTGGTTTGGCTCAAAGAAGCCCAGAAGGGATTTTTGTTTTCTTTTGTTTTTGAGAAGAGTATTTTTAACAGTGACAATAACATTATTGTGAGTCACTGACTTCCTCAGCCCCATCTGCAGCCCATTAACAAAGCTTTGCTTTTTTAAATTTAAATCACGTCGTTTTAATTAAAGTCAATGTCATTTGGCTTTAATTAAAATGGCCAGACAGTAGTGGTCCCAGATCTAATTTAGCTTCTGATATTGCTCTGTGAACTGTTTTTGCCAGAATTTTGGAATTTTTTTGTCCCCCCCCCCACAAAAAATGTATTTGTTTATAAGTGGAGCAGTGACTTCACGAAAAAGAAAACCCTGTCAGAGACAATCGCCTCATTGTCATTGTGTGCTGAAGCACAGACTTTCCAGCCACAGTCTGTTTTATTTTATAAAAATAGTTCCCTGTGGGACACTGACACACTGTTCATCAAACAGACACATTATTGGTCTGTCTTTACACATATGGTGATACTGACGTCTGTGGAATTTATGAGGCAAAATAATTTATAGAAACAGGCAAATATTTTAGAAAATGAAAGTAAAAAGAGGCAAAATGTAAGGCAAGATGTCCAAGGAACTACAGAAAGGAAACTTAAAGACAGAAAAGTCCTGATTTAAACACCAGCAGAATGCGGTCATAAATCGCTAAGTTTGTCCTTAGCTAACCCCCCCTACAGGCAGCTGAGGTTATGACACATCAGGTCTGATATTTTTCAGTGACTTTTACCTTAAATCTCAGGAACAGATTGTCACTGAAAAACAACAAACTCCACCAAGTGCAAACATCTGTCTCACTCGCCCACACCTTCCTTTCCTTCCAGGGTGCAGTTTTATCGCCCTCTATGGACCCATCGATGTCACTGCAGCCCTCTTCTATGATGACCCCTCTCTCACAGCAGATGGCTCACATGTCCCTGGGTGGTGCAGGATCGGTGAGACCATTGGACAACGTTATATTAGTGTGTGCTATATGTAAAACCTGCATAGGATGACGACAGTGACCTCTGTTTGTTTATTTCTCCTTTTCCTAACAGTTCATGGCTGCCAACACGGCTATGCAGGGAGCATACATCCCTCAGTATGCACACATGCAGTCAAGTTCTGTTTCTGTGGAGGTGAGTGATGACATTAGTGCTGTCGAAATATCGGGTGGGACAGAAATTGATCATGTGAAAATACTCAGTGTCTAAACATATTAAACTCTGACCTTTATATTTAGGATAGTGATGCACCGATCAAGTAGCTAGTGATCAAAATTTTGAGCAGTTGGAGGAAAAGTGTCATAATTCATTGTTATGAGAAGAAAATTTAGAACATTTTTGAAAAAAAAAAGAAATCAACAAAAATTGGTAGTCAAAATTTCAGATGTCAGAATAAGCCAAGGAAATTGCAGTCGGTCCCTCTCTAATTTAGAAGGAATTAAAAGGCAGTATATTTAATGGTATTCATTTACAAAATTGTTGGATGTAAATTTTAATGTTATCAATTTAGGACAAAGAAAAACTCTTTAATTGTATTAAATCTAATATATAATGTAATGTATGAATAAAGTTAGGCCAAAGGTCTGTATCTACTACACTCTGGAACATGTGTCTAGGACAGACATTTGCCCCAATTTTGGGACAAAGTGAGCAAATCAGAATAGTGATCAGACCAAAGAATTAAAAAATTACAAGAGAATGATGAGAATGTTCCCTATTCCCAGGAAAATGGTGCTCAGTCCCAGATGGACTCGTCCAGAAATCATTCTCCGTATCCGTACCAACAAAGCAAGTAGTGTTGAGGTAACACTGCGACAACAGCTGAAGCAATCATGTCTAAAAAAAACAAAATGGGCGCTGAGGATCTTTTCACTGTTTTGCACAGGTTCTGCAAATATGTAAGTGAGAATTCTTTTTGGCAAAATTTTCAGAGAAAATATGTGAGTTCATCAAGTCGTTCAAAATTATATTTAAGACAAGAGTTTTATTTTGATACTACAATGTTTATTGTTTACTGAGGATCACTGCAAGAAACATGTGACCTGTTGTTTCAAGTGCATCAAAGTTGTCCTTTATTAATATTTTCTGTTTTTCATTTTTTTCTTTCTTTTTGAAGATTTTTTTTTTCTTTGGTTTCAGCCTGACTTTTTGTAAAATGCCGATTTTGTGCTTGCTGTGTGAGTGTTGCTATGGTGAAGTGTGTTTTTTTTTTGTTGTTGTTAAATGCGTTTTCTTAGTTCTTTAGATTGTTCTTGCTCTCTGATTACAATTGCCTTAATGATTTTTATACTATAATTTCACAGACCACAGTAAGGATTGACAATAAGAAACATCGGTTCCATTCAAACTCAAACGCAGAGGGTTTTTTTTCTAATTTTTAACAAAATTATTCCTATGTTTTTTATTTCAAGTTTTTAGTGATGTTGAAAGAAAGATGTTTTAAAAGAAAGAGCTCCACATCTGATTTTTTTTATTGTAATATTTATTTTGATAGAAAGCCCAGTGTGTTCATTGATCACGTTTGGAAACCTTTTTCGAAAACCTGGTAGTCTACAGCCGATGATATTGGTCTTGGTGGGTTGGGTAGAGGAGCTGGGACTGATGGACGTTTTTATTGAGGACAGTACATCTGACTTTTTGATGTTTGTTTTTAATGGGATGTGTTTGTTTTTTTTTTTTTCATTTTTTTATTTTAACAAAAAAGAATCATAGACAGGAAACAAACATTGGACTCATGATTGTGATACAAAACCATTGTAATAGAGTTGAGGTGTGGTTGGAGTGTGTAGACTATAAACAAGAAATGGACAAAGCCATTAGGTTGCAAACTAAAGTTGCACACCCACTGGTCCGAACCCTTTAAAGTTTGGTTCCAACATGTTTGTGGATCAGTGTGAATGTGTTTGTTTATCATTCACTATCCTTTAATCACTGATTTCTTTACATCTTTTACATTGTTTATCATTCACTATCCTTTAATCATTGATTTTTTTACATTCTATTTCTTTCTCTTTTTGCAGTTTTTAATTGAAAGAAAAACATTTTATTCAACTTTTTAATAATTTCTATATAATTTAGAGTAAAACATAAAAATGGACTTGGCTGTGGAACGTTCATTCAGACACCGATGCATAAAATCAGGCTCCTCTGATTGCTTTACTGCTTATTTTACTTTAATTGGGATCACTGTTTAGTGATCACCGCACATTTTACATTTTTGTTGTATTTAAAAAGTCCTAAAACCAGTGATTGAGAACCTAAAACCTACAAGAAAATACTAGTTGAAGTTCATAAAACTAGCAGCTTCACTTTGAGGTTTCACTTTTGCAACTTAATGGCAACATCCATTTCTTGTATATTATCTATGGTGTAATACGTTGACTAATCATATTCAGTTGCACCTCTCTCACTAATATAAAAAAATACATTGGCACTTTTAATTATACGTTCTTCACCAAAGATTGTGACACAGAACAAATCCCATTGTTTGCCTCTTGGATCAGGACACGTAGACTCTGCAGAGGAGGCTGCAGCATAGTGTGCCTTTAAATCTCCCGCAGGTTTTAACAGTACAAAACTGACCCTTGAACGTAGAGGGAGACCTGGACCAACGAGTGCCACCGAGTTTCAAAACAAACACCAAAATCAAGACATGCATCTGGAATGTCGAAGCACTAAAACCATATGTCTATTTATTCTCGTCATTTGCTAATAGTAGTTCAAGTTCAATTTTGATGGGGGTGTCCACCAACAAGCCTGTGATTCCACCTGACGGTCAGTCTGACCAAGTATCTACCTCAGACTTTTCTTTCTCCTCTATCGTAGGCCGGGTTAGCAGGTCCAGCCCGGCCTTCCAGACCAAAAGCCACGCTCAGGAGCTGGCCACACACAGCTGATCCCTTTTAGGGTGTTGAGAAAAGCTTTTTGATTTTCACCAGACCTATTTTTTTAAAATGTATAGTTGTAATCATCTGAGGTTAGGGCACCTGCATATCTCTATGTGCATTAAACGTTAAAAGTTCCAGAAGAGCTGCTGCTTTTGTTAGGACAGAATGATGCTGATGTGAGCTCTTTAAGTTAAAAAAAAAAACAAAACAAAAACTTATAACTGGATGTCTGCTCCTGGAAAATAGACATTTTAAGTTGCCTCGGCTCTGGTCCTGAAAAGTCACAGCAGCGTGAGTAGTCGACCAAGTGAGGGCCTCTATACTAAAGCCTGAGACTGAGAAGAAATACTGTTTCTGTGAGGTTAAATGCTGCTAATGGTGTCTGAACCAAGTGCCATAGCACCAGGATCAAAAGTTGCAGGGGTGCGTCAAAGAAAAAATTCTCATAGTAACCATCACGGTGGACAGTCGCTATGTTATACAAGAAGAAGAAGAAGAAGAAAAAAGTTCTAATTTATAAAATGTTTTGTACAGACAGCTGGAGGAAGGAAAGAGTTTCGTAGTGGTAGATCAGAGATTTTCTCTCTTCAGTTTTTTTACTCCTGCCTCAAATGCCAGTGGAAATCTGTTTGTACAGTTTAAGGAATCTGTCCTCTGTGTCTTTCTTTTGTAGTGTTTGTTTAATCCAAAGACTTCTGTCTGTTTTTAGAAGCTTGTTGCGTAAGGTGTTGTCTCTGTTCATTTCTTTTTGACATTTTTGAATAAAAACTTTCAACTTTTACCTGGTTTAATTGTGATGTTTATAGATTTGGAAAAAAAATTAAGTAAAAACCTCTCACCAAGTCTGTAAAATTAGTTATATTATGGTTTTATCAGAATTTGATAAAGGGGAAAAAAGCTGAAAACACAAAACATCACATATATTACAAACATATAATAGTTAAATTAAATTAAATACAAAAGCACTAAAATTGATCAGATATTAATATAATACTTACCCAAACCTTTTCATGACTGATTATAGGAAGAAAGCCACAGCTTTTAATATGTTGTTCCTTTTAAGGTAAGGAAATGATAGTCGTGGTTGGTTTTACATATTATAGAAAGCAACTTTGGGTTTTCCAAACTATTTTTCATTATTTGTCAAAGAACTTTTTGACTTACTCCTACATATAATTCTGTATCTAAGTTTGACCTTCTGTTAAATGATCCTGGTGAGTGCATAGTGGTACTGCAGCTGCCAGTATTTGTGAATATCTGTGTTATCTGATAATATTTCATCATGCATGGCATGGACAGGGTGGGGTGGGTACTAGGAGATTCCTCATTGGGTGGCAGGATGATGGTTTCAGTGGGCAGGTCTCTGTGTGACAGATGGGACCCCGCAGTGTCCTGCAGGGTGTTATGCCACTCTACAGGGCGCCACCAGCTCCAGACGAGCAGCAAAACTCACACTCCAGCTGTCTGTGTTTGTGCCACCTGCGCCTAAGTAATGCACTAGAATGAGTCTCCCTTAAGTCCAGCAGATACAGTAGATGGGTTAAATGGCAAAAATTCTGACCTCAGGCTTTTTCTGCACCTGCTCAAGTATTGAGAAGTAGACAATAAGATGTCTTAAAATGTCTTAAAATGCTCCAGGCTGTATATAATATGAAACACAATTTCGTACAACAATTAAATAAATGTGTTTTATTATTTCTGTTGAAAAAGGTGATTAAAATGCAAATACTTTTTACGGTAACTGTTTACAGACACAGTTTCATTATTTTCTTGTTGGTGAAAATATTATTATTATTAATATTATCATCATCATCATCGTTATTATTATCGTCATCGTTATTATTATCGTCATCGTTATTATTATTTTATATAGTTTTTATAGCGCCTCTAGTCTGACATGCTCGTGCCTACGGCGCCCTCCAGTGGTGCCCAAGCGCAAACTCATATCAATGCAAATGTGGAAGAAACTATTGATCGTCTGCGTGCATGCGTGTTTGTTTTGTGTGGGAGGTTCTGTTCGTGACACGGTTGAGAAAGAATATCAGTGAGTCTCTTTCTATTTCTCCTCGCAGTCATGGAGCCTAAGAAGGAAATGCACCGTCTTGGATCAGTGCTGGTGACTGTGTTCGTGCTGTGTTTGCAGCTCAACTTGGCTGTGACAGGAGGTAGGCAGTGTCTTTCTCCCTGTGCTCATGTATGGACTTAGGCCTGGGTTTGTCAGCTCCGTCTTAGTTCGCCTTCACGTTCGTGTAGCAACAAACCGTCTTCACTGAATGTCGCACAGCGGATGTTTAAATCAAAATACACACAGTATTAACAGGCGCCGAACATGTTGTTTGTGGAAAGTGACACAGACTACATATGCTAATGACGGTGCTATTAATGAAAATTAAAAAATAAACTGTTGCCAAATCTAACTGGAAAATGTCTAGCTAGGCTCCTGTAGCACACACGATTACCACGTATTTTGAATGTATTCCGTTTATAATGCTAACCTCTGGATTGTTTAAGTCAGATTTACTGCTAAAACTAAGTCATAAGTAGCTTGTAATATTGAGAAACATTGACCAGATAGAATTACAAATGTTAAGGCAGGACAGTTGGAACACCAAAACGTCATACAGTGTTTAACAAAAAAAGCTAGCTAGAAGCAAGCAAGAAAATGGTCCAAAATTCGTTTAAAATGTAGCTAAAGTTGCTGTATGTTAATGGTTGAAGGAGAAATTGATTTTTTTTTCATCTGACTTGCTGTTGCAAAGAAGTGGAGATACTGTTCATAAGTCACTTTGTTGTTAAAAACAGTTTCAGAATTCAATTTATTTTTAAATTTAGGGTATAGTAAGGGTATTAGTAGTAGTAGTAGTAGTACTTTACTGTAAGGTGTGGCTGTGGTTGGTAAATATGTGCACAATCTTATCCCCAATAAATTATGAATTATATCTTATTATGCTGGTGGTACATGGAGAGACAAATCTTATGTACACAGAGTAATACATTTTTTTAAACAGTGAGCTAAAATAACAATAAATGTAAAAAGGCTCAAATTGGCCATTAATCTAATCAACTTTTGCTAAAACAAAATTAGCAAAAAGGCTAAAAGTTTTAACCAAAGGATAGTTGAGGTAAACTGTCTTTTATTGCACAGTATATTAATCTGGAAATCTAACCATTGTCTACCACTTATTCCAATGCGGGGGTCACCCAGCTGTCAATGGTGGAGGGGAGGGTAGACCCTGAACAGTTCTGCAGTCCAGGGCCACAAATAAAGACAAACAAATGGACAAACCTTTGACTACAGACTCAGACTTTAACCACTAGGCCTCAGGCACCCCCACACACAGACCCCTTTAGCCCCCCCTTAGTAGTAATAATTAATTATTATTTAAATTTCAAACATAGTCATGCTCAAAAAAGAGCTCTAAAGACAAAATGTTGGATAATAATAAAAAAAGTCATTTATATTTACAAATGGAATGTTGTTTCAGCGCAGACATTATACCTTATGCATACTGTACTGTAATTGTCTGCTGTACATGTTGCTTTGTAACTGTTCAGTTGTTACAACATAAAGTGTCATGTTTTCTGTGTCTTTCGTCAGACTGTCCTGCAGACGGACGGACCTGGGTGCCCTTTCAAGACAAATGTTACCACTTTGTCCACGGAGAAGAAGACAGTATCAAAAGCTACACCTTTGAGAGGGCCAAATCTCTCTGCCAGGGTTTTGGTACGTGGTGCTCTTTAATATATATTTTTTTCTTCTCATTTTTGTTACAGCCGCTCTGCATTCTCAGCAGGTTGACATTGTTTACTTTGTTGCTTTTCCCAGGACTTTTGACTATACTGAGCGCAGAGGAGAATGACTTTGTCATTAAATATAGCCCACAAGTGTGGAAAGGCAACGTCAACGTGTGGCTGGGAATGTATTATGACACAGACAGTAAGTATCACATGACAGGAGAGCAGTGGAAACATGCCGGTCAGTGTCCTTCAGATAAAACCTGATTATTGGTGAGGCTAAAAAAAAATGTAGGACCTCTCCACCTGTATCCTCTCAAAGTCATCGTCGTCTGTACGTGTCTCAGAGCTGCTCTGAGTCTGGAAATCAATCTTTGACTCTGTGTGTCTGTTGTTGCGCCATTTTCGTGAGTGACTTGTTTTGAGCTTCTTCTTTTTTTTGCTTGTGCCAGCTACTTTTTGTGTGACAACACGACCCTGCTTCAGGAAGTCCTGCTTGTTTTGGAGCAGTGAAGGAAAGCACGGTGAAGGACGTTCAAACCAGCTGACACTGAGCCATGAAAATGCATATAATGAAAGCTGAGGACACATTGAAAGATTTTTATTTTGGAAGTAAGAAGAATATCATTACATTAATCATGAACAGGGAGGGAGATTGAGGATAAAGAAAACCTTGATTGCAGATATTGAGGAATGGTTGAAGGAGATGGATTGATAGATTTCTATTTAATGTTTTTGCCTTCACTTTTCTTCGTTGGTTTAACACAGTGGTTATCACACTTTTTGCCCCAACAAAAATCTATAAACAAAACAAAACATAAGAACAACAACAAAAAGTGCAGTTGTGCCATCATCATTTGAACCTGTAATGTCCTGTAACTACCTACCTACAGTACCTACCTGTAATGTCTCTGTTGCCCACCAGTGGGCCTGCCCCACACTTTGAGAAGCACTGGTTTAACAAAACCTGTACCATGTTTTTCTGAACTATAAGTTGAGCCGTTAATGGTAGTCTGGCTGATACAGTGACTTGTATTCCAAAACTACTTCATATCATCTTTGGCCACAGGAGGGTGCCATATTGTTTTTTTCCAGCTGTTTTTTGGGCTCGGCAGAAAACAGAATAGAGTTTAGTCCTAGATCCAGTTCTGTTCCTGTATCAGATCTTGTTAGTAACGATTGAAAAAGAAATAGTTCCTCTGTGGATGGATACCAAACAGAAACGCTGTCGTGGGTGTGATGTGTACATTTTCTCTCACTGACCTGGTTTTCATTGTTACTTTCAATTTACGTAGAAGCAGATCAGTTCATGTTTCTCATGGGAATATGACACCACATCCTCATCCTGAGGGGAAACAATGTCTTATTTTTTTTTCAAATGATTTTTATTATTTGGAAAAAAATGACAAGACCACAGCACTTCCTGTTTAATGCTTGGCTTAAAGATAGCACTTTATTAATCCCTCAGGATTTCCCTTTGGGCAATTTAGGTTTAAATGTTATGTGTGGGTTTTCACCAGTTACACAGGCCAAGACATGTAGGTCAGGGGTTAGGTTAACTGTTCACTCTAAATTGACTATACTGCCGGTGTGAATGTGAGTGTAAATGTTTGTCTCTAGATAAGGCCCTGTGAAGTGACAGGTCACACGCACGCACTGTAGTTGTATACCTCAGCACAATGGCAGTCTAGTTTTTTCCACCGACTAATTTCATTAACATGTTGTTTTGTTCACAACCGATCTACAGTCTCCCCATCCTAACTCCCCCTCCTAACCCCCCACGCCCTCATACCCCAACATAGAATTTTGACATTTATTAATCAGGGTTTTATTGTCAGGTGAAAACATGTGCTGGCTCCATGACGAAGCTCCAGTAAGATACACTAACTGGGAGGACAGCTCGTCTCCATCAGACCTCGTTCCCGTGGACACGTGTGTGGCTCTGCACAGCAACACGGGAAAGTGGGAAAATATCAGCTGTCTGGACGAGGTGGAGAACGGAGTCATCTGTAAAACGGATCAGAGTAAGATCTCAGGGTTCTGATCATTTATTTACTTTGGTTTGAGTCAATATGAACAGTAAACCCAGAACCTACGCTTGGGATTTTTGATTCTGACCTAAGATTGTGTTTTGTTTTTTTTCCACCTGCAGAAACGGAAACCAAACCAAGTGAGTCACACTTTGAGCTTTAACTGTCTTTCCTCGGCAGCTCTGTGTTTTTAGCCCTGACCTTCCTCCCATTGTCCCCTGTCCTCCACAGAGTCCAACGCGCTGCTCTCCGCCCTGGTCATTCTCAGTGTTGTGGCCATTGTGGGAATCTCTGCGGTCATTTGGTTCCTGCACCAGAGGCACAACATTGGCTCCACCATCATGACTGCGTTCGAGTACCACCCTCCGTTCCGAGTCCTGAACTCAGACCAGTCCTACCTGGTGGAGGCTGAGGAAACTGACACTGTGCCGTAGGAGAATGGACACTTGCTGATGGTATGGGTTTCAATACTTACAGCAGTTACTGAGTTACCGATTTTGGGGATTTAACAAGTCGGGAGTCATGACTCAGAGTAAATGTAGTGCGTAAGAATAACAAGAAGGTTTGCTCTGACATAAATCCTTTCACTCTGGCACATTAATATATCACTATTGCTTTGCGTTAGTTGTCCAAACAACAACAACAGACTCACTTGATTGGTTTGTACATTTCTCAGATTGATGCATTTCTGTCAATAATAGACTGATGATCGTATTCACACTTATCTTAAGGTCTCATCCAGTGCTTTTAGAACTTTTGAAATTGTTGCGTTTTGTTTCTTGTTTGCACTACAGTATGATCATTAACACAGACAGTGATTGAAAACATTCATTTTAGGATTTGTGTCGTGACTGATATTTTATATGTATTTTTATATATTCAGCTGTGGTATGGGCTGTTACAATGTGTGGTCTCTCAGATGTCAGTGCATCACAGGCTGGTTTGTCCGACTTTACTTAAGTATTACAATGGAGTAAGAACCGGTCACAACTACATTTCCAGCATAGTGACAAAGTCTAGGTATTGATTGGTAAAATAAAAGTGGAGGTTTTATTTTGGTTTAATGATTGCATTTGATTAATTAGATGATAATAAGATATTTGAATGGATTCTCTTTAGAAATCTGTGTTTTTACTGGTAATTGAGAAAAAAAAACAAGTGACCTTAGAGGAAGTGTTTACCATTCGAGAGCTTATTCTAATATAAAAAGTTATTTTTGCATTATACTTTACCCAAATATGAATTCTCAATTGACGCCTATAAAAATGTGAGCGTGCCTGCTGCTTTTATAAATAACAGACATGTTTAGATATGATGGCTGTCACTTTTTTATAAGTGTCTGTAAATATATAAACGAGACAGAGCCAAAAAGCTGATATTTTCACCACTAGAGTATTTTCCTTTAAAATGAAATCTGTTTAGTTTTACTTAAGTGGCCGTGACCAGTTTCAGTGCAGTTTTTTTGCTTTGACCTTTGATTGTAACAAGTTGCAAGATGAACAGAAAAATAAGCTTTAAATGTGAGAATTTCCATCGTGGTAACCTTGATCATTTATATTCAACCACTCATTCCTTTGTTTTGTTATATTCAGGGGGTGGGGTGGGGGGGGGGGTAGATTCTTTATTTCTTTGTGAATCTTCATGGTGATCAAGACATTAGAACAAACATTAGATAGGTTTGATCACTGTGTAACCAGACAATCTAAATGTATAATTTTTATTATAATTGTCAGCAGTGTTAATTTGCTTCAGTACAATATCTGACTTCCATTAATATGAACCCACACCACTGTATTTTCATAATAAAGAATGTTGTAAAATCATTCTTGTGTTGGGTTTTCATCTAAAAAGTTCTTTAAGGCAGATATTTCTGGAAACATTTTAATTATTTTTTAAATCAACAGTTTATGATCATAGATACTGTAGACACGAAAAGATCAGCTCTGAAAATACCTTTCTCTGCCTCCAGTATGATAAAACCGACGACAATATATAACGAACACTGAGATAAACGCATCGAAAGTAGAGGAAAACATTGAGGCGGGACTAATGGAAAAGAGATCAAATCAAAACGAACCACATTGTGTGTGTAGGCTGATCTCCAGCAGCAGAACTACTGTTACGGCACGTTAAAAGTTTAAAAACTGCCTTCAGTCGTAAGCAGCGATTTCCTAAGAAAAGAAGAAATGTTTAGAACGAAAATGAATGACTGACATCTGGTCGCAATTCATATATGACAACAGGAGCCTCCGTAAACGTGTGGAGCAAAAATCGCAAAACAGCACTTATTGAAACTTGATTTTATCTTTATCTTCTTGATTTACAAAATACATGTCTCATATTACAACTGTTTCTGTGCTCGTATTGAACGGTCAAACATTAAAACCATTCTAAAGCAGTTGACTTAGGCTACCAAGGATTTGCCTGACTAAAACTCTTAAGATATTTCGTTGACTAGAACTAGTCTAAGGCTAAAAATAAGTCTACTGGATTGGAGTCCTAATGTTTCTTTTTTCTTTTCTTCTTTTCTTTTCTTTTCTTGTTTGTTTTTTTTGCAGTTAGATAAATTATTTCACATATTTTTTAACGTGGGACCTTTCAAATAATATCTGTATTTGGCCACCAGGTGGGACACTGACTCACATTACTGCAGGTCTCTGACACTGCAGAGAAGTGTGTTCTAAACANCCCTTGTTTGCTGGAGTTTGAAAAACTGCAAACTGGAAAAGTGGTAGATGATGAATGAATTTCTAATTAATGTTTTGCTGCTGTGTGGAGGAGTTTCTTCAAGGTTCTCTGGTTTCACACATTAGTTTTTAATTAACCAATGATATGAAATGTGAGTGTGGAACATCGTTTGTCTTTAGAAGTAGCCCAGTGATTGACTAGCTCCTGCTCTGTGGACAGTAGGGATTAGAATTAAACAGGATTAGTTGGGTGAATGTTTGTATTTTATGTTTACTGTACATGCATATGCACACAGCTACCCGTAAATCTATATGGATGTACGTTGATTCTGAGTTAATGAGACTGTATATTTTACAGATGTACATCTTAAACAATGCATGTATCCAGGTCTGAGCTCAGGGTAGTGTTACACTTTTTAAATCAAATGCATGTGCAGTGGCTGGGAGGCATTGTTGTTGAAGGATGAGAGGACACTGTGCTGACATGATTAAAATCTGAATTATGTAGCAGCAAAAAAAGAAAAAAAATTCAATGGCAGTGTGTTCGACCTCCTCTGCCTTATGGGCATCGTAAGCATCCTGAGTTCTGATGGAAAATAATTGAAAACAAAAGCAGCATCTTAATTTGTTTCCCTCCGGTCTCCAGAGATCATCTTTACTGTGTCTTTGCTTTCTCATTATACTTTTTAATCAAGACTTTAAAAACCCCTTCACACAGACTACCTGCCCCTCCCCCAGCAGGCTGCTTCCACGGCAGCCATCCACTGCCACTTGAGATAGAAATGACCAAGACAGGCCTACGTATTTATTGCACAGTATGAAAAAAAGAAAACATGTATAGAGATGCTGGCATGTCCTTCTCTGCTGATTCTTTTTTTTTTTAAATTGACAATAGGATTAAAAACACATGTAAGTTGTCGCTAAGCTAACACTTCATTTCCCTCTGTTGTGTCATTTGTGCTCTTTCAGCTTGTTGTGTGTTACTGCAGCTGCTGTGACTGCTGCAAATGCAGTGACAGAGAATTAAAGAGCGGAGGGAAGAAAAATCGATAAGCACTGGGGACAGTGGACAAGGAAATCTGCCTGTTTTAAATGACAAATGCTGATCAAGGATTATATCTGCTCCATCTTAAATTCAGATGTGCCTCTGTGCCTTAATTACTGCATCCAATTAGACTTACTCGGTGCTTTTTGGAAAAACAGGTACATTGTCTTAAAATTGAGCTAAGCTAGGAAAAAATTGGGTTATTCTTTTTTTTACAAAACAAATCACACTGATGCATCTGTACATCTGACACCTGAGAAGAAATGGACAGTACAGTACTTTTAATGTAGCATTATGTACCTTGTACATCACGCATGTTTCTCTCTATGCTCTGCTTCACCTTTTCTCTTGTTTTCTCAGCCCAGTTGCTTCCCTCATTTTCTCCCTCTTACCCTCCTCCACCCCTCTCTTGGTTAAAGCAGATGACTGCACACTCTGAGTCTGTATCTGCTGCATATCCCTATAGTTTTACCCACTTTAATTGAATAATCAGTGGATCACACAAGGGCTAGCTTAGTGTGTGATCTGTAATATTTGTTTATATTGATGATATGATTTCTCTAGTTTTATGATGGGTGAGGGAGTTTTTTATTTCAAAACTTTAAAGTTTACAGAGGCAATTTAAACAATGTATAGATTATAGAAGACTATTCAGCTAAACAAGTAACATTTAATTGGTTTTGACAATAACACAACACATGGAATTTATCATCTAATCTACTGTCAGGGTCAGATAAACATATGGTCTTATACACTGTTTTTCTTTTTTCCACTGGAAGCAACGTAAACTAAAGTACACTCGTGGGTTTTTAATTTGTATTTTTTATTTTTTTAACATAAAATAGACAAACGTGTGTGCTTCCTGTTCTAGAATGGTAAGTGCTTTAAATGTATGGAATTAATGTGTTAATGTGAGATTTTGAGACTAAAATGTGCCAAGTTTGTTTTCTCGGGGCCTCGAGGTGTCGTCACAGGGAAAAAGAGAGAGAGAGAGAGACGCTTCACTCTGTATCCGTCCACTGAACGCACGAGTCGCTCGCATCTGGAACCAATTAATGTGACAAATCCTGAACGGCAGCACAAAGCGGTAAGTTTGTGGTTTTTATTTTTTACATTTGAGCTTCTGTGTGTGTTTATGTCGACATTTATGAATTGAAGGTAGCTGTTTTTATTTTATTTACTTTTGCATATATGAGTAACGTCAAAATATTTAAACGGATTAATGGATTGGGCGTTAGTTTGAAAAACAAACAAACAAACAACCGAAAATAAAACAGTGCATTTGTTAGTACTTTACCTTTGTGACTGACAAAGTTCTCGTCAAAGTACAGGTTTTTTAACCTGTACCGATTGTCTTTTTTTTCTTTTTTTTCTGTACCGATTGTCTTTTTTTTCTTTTTCTTTTTAAATTATAATTACGGGTATAAGGTAGCAGCTTGTTAAATAGTCTTCATTAACAGCGTTGTGACGGTTTGTTCCAGTCACTGACGTCGCTGCTCTGTCTTTACCTGCGACGACGACGTGGATTGAGTTGCTCTTTGTTTTCAGCAGCACATTATACCCGATTTGTTAATTGATAAAATGACGATAAAAAGATAACTAGAAGAATTAGGGGATTTACTATCTTAATCTATTTTATCTACTGATTTGTTGTTGTTTGTCCTGACAAGGTGCACGTTCTAATGTCAAACTTATAGTCCACATACATGACGTGTAAATAGTATAAATCTCCTTTCCAGCATTTGCTGAATTTATTAAATATGCACAAATATCGTTGTGTCAATTTTAATTGTCAATTTACAATAATATCCTTCTCTGTCTGTGTTTTCGTCTATTTTTTTGTTTAAGTTGACCCAACCCAGCAGGTGTCAGTAATGCCACTAACAAGATACACAGCTACCAACCCAAAGCAAAAGACGAGGAGCAAGGATTAGCTACATTTAACCCCCAAGAGGACAGTTGTATGTAGTGAATCTTTTTTTTTTTTTTTTTTGCGAATTTGATTTTAATTGGCGAATTGATTTGTTTTGCCTTTTGCCTGTTTATCTGCCTGTCTGTATACCTATTCAGTCAAGATTGAAGTTGTGTACATTTAAGCTTAAAATGTGCTGTAATTTTAGAATTTTGGCTACATTAACATACAACACTCCATTACAGAGCAACAGATGTGCTGTAATTTTAGAATTTTGGCTAACAGAACAGTAAAAGTTATGTTAAACATAATATACCTGCACACTAACATACATCACTCCATTACAGAGCAACATTTTTGTTTGGTTTTCTTATATTAATAAAAGAAAAAAAATAAAGAAACAGAGCTTCAGTACAGAAGTTAATAAAAGAAAAAAAATAAAGAAACATAGAGCTTCAGTACAGAAATGATTGTGCTGTGACTAACTGAGATCATAGTTAGGCTATAACAATTTGTTTGTGTATAATTGTGTGTATCTGCCATAAATAAAAACACATTACTTTATGTCTGAATACTAAATTGGTATTCAATTAGGATTTTTGTCACAAAAAAAGCCAACATGTCCTGTATTACTAGTGGGCTAATTGAAAATATAATTAGGTGTAAAGTAAGGTAATTAGTTGAGGCTCTACATGATTATTAATTGATGTCTTTTTATAATGGTTCCATCAAATACCACACATTATGCTTCATATATATATGCATATATCTTTTATCCTTCTGCACCCTTATCATTTATACTCAAGACAAACCAGGGGTCTTATTGTCTTGCCGCATAAGCCCAGGATGTGTATATAAAGAGCCTTTTTTATTGATAAAAGTGTTCCATTTCTCTTCACCTCTTGCATCACTCGCTCTCTTCTCCCTCCTGTCTCTTCCTATTGTTGCTTCTTTAACGCTGCTGCTGCTGCAGTCTGGGCTGAAATGTACCCTTTCAGGTTATGACAATAACCTTCATTTTTATGCATTCACATTAACAAGGCACTCACCATCTTGCGAAACTCAAATTAGCCCCAGCTGTTAATGAAGGGCTATACTTAACGCCCACGAAATGACACTTTCAAGGAAACAGCTTTGAGTTATGCCAGACTAAAAGGAAGCAAATTTAACAAAAAAAAAAAAAACCCCAAAAAACCCTAATCCATTAACTCTGACCCTGGTGTACTCTCAATGTATTAAATCCTTTTAAAAATTATATATTATTTTGGCAAATCATTTCTACTACAACCTTGGCAAAAAGGCACATCACAGTCGATCTTTTACAGACATAAATGATAATAATTTTATAATCAGTAGAGTTACGTTTTTGCGTGTTTGTTTTTGTAAAAAATCAATTTTTGTGATACTAAGAGATCTTAAATCTGCTTTTAGAATGTTCAAAAGTGACTGAATTATGTTTCTTGGCCTGCATTTTTTCCTTTTCCCCTATTTTGTGTTGACAGTCGACTCATCTGTTGGTGACAGCTGTTATTGATAGTAATAAATGGTGTAAGTCTTTTGAATCAACAGTCAAAGTGAAAAGGCAGTCAACATCATCCTCGATGAAGTTCATCACTCAAACGGTTCCTGTAACCAAGGCCTTGAGCTAAATTGTATCATAGCCTCGATATGTTATGCATGCATCCAGTAACTGACAGTGAATCAAAACACAAATAGAAGGTCACTAAATTCCTAGACTTTTTATTCAGGGATCCTGTCCTTGAAAACTGCTACTGAGGGAGCAGTATACTATGTACTGAGCTCCTAAAGTTGACTCTTACTGAATACTCTACTGAAATTAAGAGTCAGCATTTTGCCTTTTTATGTTTTTGTATTGTTTTTTGTATTGTGTGTTTCCAGGCTCCACATTGTTTTGACACAAATGATAGGTGTTAAATGTCAAGAATGTCAAGAATGCTTGAATGGCTTAAAATATACAAACATTAAAATATAGAAACACACAGAAGCTCATTGCCATTCTGGTTCTGGTTGTACTGCACAGTACTAGTAGAACAGCAGATTTTGTAATATTTGAAATATTTTGCTACAACATTGTTAAAAAAAACTAAAAAAAAATCAAACATTGACATTCCTTTATAGACTAGCGATACCATTTTAATCCCTTTGCTGTAGGACACTGGACGGACCCTGTTGTCTTTTCACACATATTAACTTTTTTCCAAGTGCCCTTCACTTTAGCCCTTCTTGATAGGGCCAAAATCTGGTCTGCTAAAAATTGTGTTTTTGCCCATTTTCACCCTGTCTTTCTATTTCTACCCTTTCCACAAGTTAGCGCTCATTAATCAAAGGTGCTGGACTCCAGCTGAGGGCTGAGCAGCTTCATCACTTTGGCAGCCAGCCTTCTGTAAGAAACATTGCAGAGGCTCTTAACACACGTGCATAAATAAATCTGTGGTCTTTATATGCAAGCCCTGAAGGTTAATGCTGTATAATTCAATGCACCCTCTTTGTCTGATGTGATTGATGTTTTAAAACACGTAAGGCTTGACGGGATTCCTGTTTTGTAGGTCACTGTTGACACGTTATGATTGGCTGAGCTCTAGGGGAGCAGCACAAAGGAGGTGGATTATTAGGAATATGTCAGGGTGATTACTCTTTTTCACTCGTCTTCCTGTTCTATTTTCTCTCTGCCTGGAGATACTTATCCTAACGCTGGACGCCTTTGAGACCAGGGACTTGCTGTAGTGTTAATGGAGCTGATGTTTGAAATGCGAGTCACCACTGTTTGTTTAACTCTTCACTCTGGATTATTGCATCCACTCGCTAACTGTTTGTTCTGTAATTCAAGGCCAACAAGATTTTTGTCATGTTGCTTCCAAATTCCCACTTTTATTGATTTCCATGTTCACACAGTTTTTATATAACCTCAGGGTCATCTACAAAAAAATTTAGACATTTCTGATCACGAGAACAGCCAGCTGTCAATCACACACTGTCCAGTCATGTTGCTTTCCTGCCGACTGCGCACAATCTAATGTAGATGTAATGCTTACATATGAAGAAAAAGATCATCAAGAAAGAAAGTTGCTTTATATTTGGAGAGGCCTGCTCTGTTACTGATGACATTGAGTTGGAGAGATAAATAGCTTAGCATTCTAGAATGGCTTCACATGGCCTTTTTTTTCTTACACTAGTGTCTGACCCATTTACCCTTGATTTTGAATGAAGCATTCAAGTGTTGAAGATAGTAATCTCTCTTGTTAATATCACTCAAATGATATTTCACTGTGACTTTGTATACAAATAAGCAGTTGCTGGGGAGAGGTTTTTCTGCTAATGTTGTGGCTCCAGATAATGACAGCTATTTTTTGTTTCAGGTGCAGAGCAGTGATGCCACGTAGCTGAAGAACATCAAATACAGTATGTGTACGATACATCATACTTCAGATACCAGTCCTCTTTTTATCATTGTTATTTACTTAGTTTAGTCATTTATCAGTCTTGAGGGAACACATTTTGTTTATTCATAGCAAAATAACAAAATTCAGTTCTAAACTTTTTTCATGTTTTAATTGTGTTAGAAGTAGGTTAATCTGAACATGTCCTTTTATATTTTTATTTATAAAAATTACTTAGTGCCATATTAGATTTTGTACTGCAAAATGTCTATTTAATTAGTTCCTGGTTTTTTTTTTTTGTTTTGTTTTGTTTTTTTGGATCTGAAATATCAAGGCCTCATAAAATATTCAGTTCTCCTGGGACTGAACTGAAAACTTGACTATGGAGGATTAAATTACTGTTAGCTAAACAAGGGTAATTGCTGGGGCTGTAGCTGTAGCTGTTGTTTGACTTAGTTCTAAAAATCGATAGAGCTCCACTCACACAAACGCTATGCAGATGCTTCTCGGCTGCAATTAAAAGTTAGATTTTTGCCCTAAGACAGAGGTGACATGTCTGTTCTGCTAAATCTGACATAGTTTTTGCTCAACTTCATGATTTGCGGGAAAATGAGGGAACTGTTAATTTGCAATCTTGTCAGTTTGAGGGAACTGTTAATTTGCAATCTTGTTCCAGTTCCAGTTTTGTAAAAGAATGAGTGGGTTTACTGTACAAGTATGAGGGGAAAAAAATCAACAGAAGCTTTAAATGTGGCCATGTGTTTAATTTTTAATTGAGTGATGAACAGGTCATGCGCAGATCTTTACAAAGGCATGAGATATGAGATCATGACATGACACAATCCTTCACACAATGAAGGATTTATGAAGGCAGTTATCTCTAACCTTCAGTTTATATAGAAGGGCCACAGTAGGTTTCAGGCTGATCGTTTGTACCGAAGCCAGTCACTGCTTTTGATTGTTATACTGTATACTGGGCCATGGATGCTGTGTTCACTGTCCTTCACACATGTACTTTACAGTTTTATGTTAATGTTAATCAAAAAGGTGTTTCTATCCTAAATAAAGACAACATACTGGATTCTTATAGAATTGTAGGGTGGATTTTAATGATGGTATGTTGGTAAAGCTTTGTTGTTTGCTAGGTTCTAAATACTAGAGGCAAATATGTTCAATATGTACAATTTTTTTAAATGTACCCTTGATGTAATGACATAAGCTGTGCTTATTTTAGCTGCATACAGCAGGCTATAATTTGCTGCGTCGTCAGGGAAGTGAACAGTTAGTTTTTTTTGCAAACGGGAATCGTAAATATCAAAGGCTACTTATCTTTCCAATGTCTTTCTCCCCAAGTCAGAGATAAAACAATTCATGTCTCCACTAAATCAAATACTTGTACAAGTAGCTGCATCATTGACACAAGATATGTTATTGTGAGGCTTTGTTCACTGACAGAATAATGTCACACGTCCAATGTGTATTAGCAAAAAGGCAAAAAGATGACTGTTTCAGCCCGTTATCTAGTTCCTTTGTGACATTATTCTGCCATATGCTAGGCTCAACGTTGTTGACATTGGTGGTTAGCACTACCTACATTACATCACATTAAAACTGTCTTGGTTTATTTTCTAGCTCCAGTTTAAACTGTATGTGAAGTAATTTTCTAGCTCCAGTTTAAACTGTATGTTGAATGGAGTCCAGTTCAACCTCAAATATCCATCATCAGGTTTTCTTACTTTTTTTGAGGTTCCCCTTTTTCCCCAAACTCCATTTTAACTGACAATACAAATTATGAAAAGGTTTTTAAAAGTGATGAGTATGGCATTTTCATTTCAGCTTCTTCCTATTAAAGCAGCTCAGTCTTGGCAGGAATTAATAGGCCTGGATGTAGCTTTGTGTTTTGCTGCTGGCAGAACATTAATCCCAAGTATTAACGTTTTTACAATATAAATGCAAATTCAGAAAACATGTCCAGTTCGACATCATGCTTAAATTACTGATGTTTAGAGTTTTTGTAGTTGTAGATTCATTTTAAAATAGTCAAAATACACTGTGATTTTCTAAATGCTGAAAGGTTTAATTATTTGACCATATTTCATGATCAAATGTGAGAAATATAGAGTATTTTGGTTGTATTGTTTTGTGTGATTTTGGAATGATAGGAAGAGAAAAAGTTCAAATAAAATGAAGTATAATGCCTGAACAGTAAACTGAGTTGCAAAAGACTCTTTTGTGTCACCCCTTATGTCAGTCTTTCATTAGTGGTGTTCCTGCTACATTTTAGTAACTTGACATGATCAGCTGTTATGATTCAGCAACAATTTCCTGATTAGCTCACGTTTCCGTCAGCAGCACAGGCACTCGCTGGAATTGTCATTTTCTGCTTCAATACAGTATGGACACAACTGTTTGATTGGATGGATGTGCTTTTTTGCTTCATTTGGCAGGAAACACTGTGGTCGCCTTGTGATTTATGCTGTGTTCTTTGGAGAGAAGCTACGTAGTGTATATAAAACCAAGATGGACTCTTACCTTAACACTGGCCTGACCTTGACTGCTCTAAAATTTGGCATTTGAATGTGGTTAAACATATTTGTTTGTCTCCCTAATGTTCTTCTTAAATAGCCGACAGCAGAGCCAATATCTGACATGATACACTGTACACTGAAGCCAAAGTCACACCACGTCACATGATTGTATTCAGGTCATTTTACTTTAACACCAGTAGGTTTTGCGTTATGCTAAGGTGTAGTAGGTCATATGCAAAACACAGCTTAACATTTACAAAATGAATTTTACTACAGTGGCTTTTATTTGATTCTCCTTTACAGTTAAGAATAAAATACATTTTTTATTTAGTCTAATTTATTATGGTGGAGAAATGATGGATATCCTTTGCATGCTGCTCCGATGATAAATTTGTTGCTATGTGCTTCTTTGTCAGGTGATTGCACACAATCGCTCTTCTTATATATTCATGCTTCTTTTCTTCCACTTAGCATGCAAATGCACACCTTATCTCAGTCCAAATATATGACACTGAGAGGCTCAAGTGCTGAATCTGTAATATTTGAGCAGGAGCCCTGTGTTCCTGCTGTTATTCTGTTTGAAAAAAAAAAAAAAAAAAAAGATGAAAAACTGACACCTGGACCTTTTTCCTATGTTTCTGTGAATGCGAAGAATGTGAAAAGCAGTGATTATAATACACAAAAACATGTTCCACTCTTTCTAAGGACACTTTATTTTAATGTATTTATTAATTAATTTTGATGTTAAATTTGATGTAGTTCTTTTAGTGTGTAGAATTTTACTAATTATCTTACAAACATAATAAATTCTCATCAGACATTTGTCAAGCAAGTTACCATGAACAAATAATGGAGTACCAAATGATAACCATTTTGTCAGCGTAATTAACGACTAATGTTTTCTTTTCTCGCAGTTTACTTTGAATATAAAAACTGGCTGAATATTAGAACACTAATGGATGCATTGGGATCCTGAAATGAAAAAGACAAGACATTTTCCTCCTATTATAAATCTAGAACCTTTTTTAAATCAATTTGTTTTGTAGAAATAACACTCTAATAATGCATAAACACAAATGTCTTACAGCAGAGGCCATTTTTCAGAGGAATGGTAGCTGAACAAAAGATGCATTAAAAGGCTTTGTCCTTGTCTTTCTTGTCATTCTCCTCTGTATGTGTCTAATTACAAACTGTAGGCTGAGCTGCACATTTATGCTAATGATTGCTGTCACACACGCAGTGCTGAGAAGAAACTCTATAGGAAGATGCTAATGTTTTTGCTGAACATGTGGGACTTGTTTCTGTGTCATGTTCCACCTTCACATTGGCCCATATGCTAATGTTCTACATGCAAAAGCCGCCCTGAGACATAAATAATACCTTGAAGCGTTAATCACACAGAGGCTTCCCATTGTTTAGTGGAGCCGTTGTTTATTTGACAGTCTATTTTGTATACGCTGTTGCGTAGCCTTCGTCCCAAATTTAGCCCTTAGATTTCACTTCAATTTATTTAAAAAAATGTCATAGTTAAAAAAAATGACGATGCCTTTCTTATCTTTTTTGGTTAATTATCGCAGTTTAATAGGAAACAGTTTACAGTACAGTACTACAGTAAGAAATAACTGCTATATCAGAGTTAAAACACGTTTTGGGGTCTAAAACGGTTTTACTTAAAAAGTAAAGAGTATTCCATTGTAGTCCAGCTTTCAAGGTGAACAGAACAACCTTCAAAACGTATAAAAATATCCACATACTTTGCAAAATTTACGAGTGACTAATTATATTGCAATTCTTGAGGAATCTGTTGCCTCCTTGGTTGAATATTTAATTTCCACCTGCCGGTTATAAAAATGATGGAGACAAGGTTTTCCTCGTCAGCATACAGTACATCTTGGTTTGACAAATGAGTGGTAATGAAGCAAGGTCAAAATGATGCACCGCTGTGTTTTTCTTTTCATAACGTCTGGTGACTGTGAGAGTACCTTTGTTCTGCACAAACCGATGCTCATCACCACAGGAAACAGTGGCCTTATTGGCCAAGCATGTCCACAGCTTTCATGTCATTTTCGTCTCATCAGTGTTGCTCCGGGTGAAGGATGATACTTGATATTCAGAGGGGAGCTGCTTCTCCTCAAATTAATCAGCTGCCTCTGTTTTATTGCACACAGGAGAATCACCAAGGAGACCCAGAAATTGTTGTTTTAATCTTTGATACATTACCTACGGCACGCTAGGAAATACAATCTGCATCCTCGCGTCGAAGTCGTCTTCAAACACAGGCTTTGTTACCAGTGTGACTTTAAGTCCCCAGAGAAAAGAGAGGAGACTATAGTTATATCTTTTGTTGAATTATGAGTGTCAACGTTTGGTTATAAAAATAAAATTATATTTTAAGATTGTCTGTTTCTACCAGAAATGTTCAGAATGTCCTTCTTTATTTTTCTTCTATTCCAGGTCAAATCTCATGTACGTCACATGACTGACGAATGTTGAATGAATTAATGTCATTGGACCTGTGTCCTCTGCACTAAATAAAACTCATATAATCAGACATTATTATTATTGTTAGTGCTGGATTTTGTATGTATGTTTGTTTTTTAGAGATCACATACAGTATACTGTAGTGTGTGTTATGTTGTGTAGTGTTTCTACACTGGGTTTTTGTGTAGTTTTATTACATAATTGTATTATATATTATATATTATTATATATATTTGTGGTTACCATTATCACAGAAAGTGAATACACTCTACTCACCTATTAGGTATGGAGTCTTCACCGTCCTCCTGTCACACACCTTCCTCTTCAGACAACTCCAGCCCTGCACCACCACAGACGGCCTCTGTCAAATGCACCTCAGCCCTGATACCTGCAGGTTCTTCTTCAAGCAACTTTAGTTTGTACACACCAAACATTTTTCAATAAATGTGGTTTGATGGTTTGCTTCCACTAATTGATTACTGTATTTTTTTTCCAGGTTCTTTGCTGCAGTTAAACAGATATGACATTAAAACATCAACCAAGTCCAATGGTTTCTCCTTAATGAATCATCAAGTCTTTGGAAACAACAAGTCAAGTTCACATTTGTCTCAGTTTGGAGGTCTTGGTAGTCTGGGTCTTACTGCTACTTTGGCTCGCACTCACTTTGGGACAATTCCAGGTAAAAAAGCAAATGTATAGGTTCATAGGTTGCCATAGAGAATTTATTTTTTGCCTCATGTTCTTGTGTCTCATTCCTTCATTTCAGAATGGTGGTTGTCATCTGAAAGCCATAAAAATGGTGCACCAACTTTCCTCTCTCCGTTTTTGGGACTGAATCCAGTAATTGCACCAACCTTTAAAAACAAAGATCCCGTTCATTTAAAATCTTACACTTCAGGTTAGCTTCCTCTTTTATTAAAAACCCTGTTAAAGGTGACTTTGGGCCAAAATGATAGATGTCTATACAATATGTCACATGGTAATGACTAGGTCAGTTTGAACTGCTGTCAATCACAGTTATTTGTATTGTTGTTCTCTCTCTTATTTCCAAGGAAAGTTCAGAAAACACCAACTATAATGATTTTTGTCGTTTCCTGTTTGGTGTCGATCTAATGTTGTTTGTTGTCTTTTCTGCAGGATTGAATGGAACAGTCAACAACAGGAATGGTTCCACTCTCATTGGGAACATAAGCAACAGTTCTTTGTCCGCCGGAGGAAGCAAGAAGAAAACACAGATCAGTTATAGTCCAAAAAGCCAGGACTCTTGTCAATCACCCAGAAAGACTGCACAAAAAACTAAAGTAAAAGTTAAGTCTTGGACTAGCATTTAACTTTTGTCACCTAAGTTATATAATTACTTCTGTGCTGTATTTATTTAGACATATAATAATATTTAACAATAATAATATGTGATATAATCCTTCTGTCAATATTTAGAAACCCAGGAAGAAACCAGCAGAGACCATGAACATGAACGGCAGCCTCTCAGGATCGTTGTCAGATAGCTCGAGTGAAGACAGCAGCAGTGATGCTGATGACGTGGATGAGAAAGAGGATGAAGATAGTGAAGATGAAGAGGACGATCGCAGCAGTGATAGTGAGGAAGCCGAGTTGGCAGAAATTAAGGAGAAAGTCAAGGTGAGTTTGCGTCATCATTCCAGTGTAGTAAAGTCATGTCACAGCAAAACTGTTGAAAAAAAAAAGTCTTGTAAATAAGTGATTTATTTAATATTTTATTAAATTAGAAAAACTGGGCAAAGACACAGTTTAATTTTTTTGTTTTTGTTAAATGTCAGTTAAAACTGTAACAGGATAATAGTTGAAGTAATATCTTGGGTATTCTCCTTCTTTTTTAGCATCTGACACAGAACATGTGTGAGGATAAAAGGAAAAGGTCCTGCAGTGAAGATGTGAGTCCATCCCAAGACAATCATCATAATCGGGGCTCTCTGTATTCCTTGAACCACCCCCAGTCTTCTTCTCATCGACGTGCTCAGCCTCAGTCTGCCATGCCGTCTTTCCAAAGCCACAAAACTAGACACGAGAAAAACCAGCAACATGTTAGTGTCATCCAGGCGCCAGCGGTCCCAGCAACAGTCAGTCAGTTTGCACACTCCACCAAGGAAGTCTCTCCACTGGCCTTCAGATGCTCCCCCAGCAAAAAATACTCCACCAGTTCAACCAAACAGTTACCTCCGTCTGCTTCACTAAAGCACTCCTCACATGTGTTGTCTTACAAGCACAGCTCTGTCTCATCTTCTCCCAAACCTCTCAATTTGTGTTCTTCTGACAAACCCTTGTACCCCAACCGCTTCTGTCTGACATCGTCACAAAAACCTTTTTGCTTCATAACTGCACACAAACCACCATCCAAGTCGGTCTCACAGAAGTTGACACTTGAAAAAGGAAGCTCTCATCCCAAGTCTAGTAAACGCCTGAAGGACAGGAGTCCTGAGATGACACAGGTCAGTTTTACTGTCAAACGTCTTTGTTGTAGCTGTTTTCACCTTCGTATTGATTTCTGCCTAATTGAGAGTGAAATTTTTTAAAATATGGCATCTGTAATTAGGAGCTTTCTTAAGGATTGACATTATTTTTTACTATCATTCTAAAAGATATTTTAAAATCCAGAATAACTTTAGAGTAGTGAAAGCCCATTCACTTTTGTCAAGGCTTTTATTTTACCTTCCAGGAGTGTGACCATCCCATGAGTACAAGTCTAAGTGACATTGTGTTTTTTTTCTATTGGGAAAACTGACAAGCAATTATCTCTGTTGTGCTTTAGGTTGTTTGCTATTAAGAGAAAAAAAGAGAAATTGCTTTTTTTAAGGACTCTGATTATTGTCACTGTTCTAAAGAGAAGAGCGACTGCAGTAGTTGCTAACAAGACAATTTAAATTCATAGGATGATCGTTCATTTAATACAGGCTTTGTAATGCCAGCGTTTTGACAACAAAAATGACAACTGCATTCTGAAGATGGCACCAGGCCAAATCAGCATTTTAAAATAATCTTCCACAACAGCCTGTTTGTTGTTGTTCTTTTGTTGCTGTCAATAATAAATGTGAGTGACAGTTTATTATATCATTATTTATCTTTGTTGTCATTTCTGTAGACATTTCATTTCAAGGACTCCTTAAAGAAAGATTTCATTCTGCAACATAATAGGTATGACAGTCAATAATTCTTCTTTGCATCAGAACAAAAATACATTTGTTGACTGGCCACTTGCTCTATCTCCCCTCCAACAGTGAGAACAATCTGTTCCTCACCCTTCCTGATGACCAGGATGTCCCATTGGCTCTCATAAGTAAACCTCAAAGCCAAAGCACCATCATGGACTCTATTCCACCTCTGACTGCTTCCAGTCCATCCTGCTCAATGCCTATCAATCTGAGCACCAGCAACGAGGAACTTCACAGAAGCTCTGCTTTATCTCCACACACTTCTGCCTCACTATTAATAACTCAGAAATCAATTAAAGTCAAGCGCTCTACATCTTCTGCAGACCTGGTCCAAGGTGGTGAGAGTGACGTCCAGAGCAACAAAGACTCAGAGTCAGACTCTTCAGTAGCTGATGCTGATGAAGACCAAGGTGAAGAGGAGGAAGACTCTGGCAGCAGTCTCTCAGGTTAGATTCAACACACTTCCCTTATATAAAGAACACTAGTTACGTATACAATTGAACATACAGCACCATCCATCCATCCATCCATCCATTTTCATCCGCTTATCCGTTACCGGGTTGCGGGGACAGCAGTCGCCACCCAAATCACATTGCACCGTACCGAAACCTTCCTGCGGGTGGTGAGTCCACTGGGAGGTATTAACCGCCCTAACCGGGATTCGAACTTGCCCAGGAGATGAACCCTGGGGTTCCACACCAATGACAGAGAAATTGCCTCTGGGCCAAAGCGCCACCATACAGCACCATAATTGGAGAAATTGCCTCTGGGCCAAAGTGCCACCATACAGCACCATAATTGAAAAATATGACAAGCCTTACTATAGCCT
>NC_024322.1:12101442-12123120 GCF_000523025.1 Cynoglossus semilaevis
ACTTGGAGGTCACTTAGACGTCACTTTGAAGTCACTTGGAGGTTGCTTGGACTTCCCTTAGACTTCACTTTGAGGTCACTTGGAGGTCGCTTGGACGTCACTTGGACGTCACTTTTTCTTAAAATTTTTCCAAAAAAATTTTTTTCTTAAAATTTTTCCAAAAATTTTTTTTCTAAAGCATTTTTCCAAAAAAAAATGTTTCTGAAAAAAAAATTCTTTTTAATTCATCACATCTTGAAATATGTTAGTTCAAGTTATTTATTTGAGTGAAAGGGTTTTCTGTTCTTTCTATTTGTAACTGTTATCTTTGAATTCTCTGCAGAGTCAGGGAGCAATCTAGAGAGTGACTTTGAGGATGAAATGAAAAAGCAAGTTAGGACTGAAGCAGAGACTGATGCTGAGAAGATTCCTTTGGACGTATCGAAAGCACCATTGTGTATTCGCAGTTCCTCCTTCTCCTCCTCCATTAGCTTCATGCCCAGCCTGTCGGTCATCAAGGCCCCAAACTTGCCTGACTGTTTCCGTACCCTCACCCTGCCTACCCATTCAAGTTCCTTGAGTAACAGCAGCTCTACGGCCTCATCTCTCAAACCTAAAGGACTGACAGGTGAGAGTTTTTTTCTTCAACACTTTCATTAACTTTGGAGGTTCACAGGTTTTAGTGTTTGGCTTTGGATATAGAATTGTTATGTTATTGTAGTTATTTGAATAAGTTTGTTCGAGTTTGGTAAAATGCATAATTTACTGCTTAAATCAGTTAATGGTTCTCAGAGACAGCTGTAGCCAATTTAAGCTAACATCAAGCTAATATTAAATACCATTATGTTCTGCAGTAGTCAAAAGAAACCATTATTTTAAAAATGGCTAAATCAGAATTTTTAATGGGTTGCAGAACAACGTGAGATTTACTGCTGTCTGTGTCATATTTGCTTCCTTTGGTCATGTAGTGTTGAAGTTATTTCCTGTTTATTTGAATCAGGAAAGAGGAAAAGAGTGACTGACGAGAGACTCCTGCGATTGCCTCTTAAGTTTGGGTATGTTCATTTGAAAGAAACCAAGAATTAGTGGAGTATATTTTCAACCCAGCTGAACTCAGCTATTATTTTGTTGTCATATTCACTTCATTGTTTGGATGTAGACCAATGGTCTGAAAGAGAAACGCTACACACTCAGGTCTGACTAGTGGAATTTACTAAATATTATTTATTGCCATTTTTCAAGGCTTCTCTACATTTAGTGTTTTACATCTGAAACAAATATTAAATCACTTAAATATCATGTAAAATGGTTCTTACAGCAACTGTGAACATTAAAATTTGTTGTTACTATATTCTAACTTGAATGTTTACAACCGTAGATGTTAATTTAACAGAACACAACAAAAATAGAAATAAAAGCTAATCAAGGCTGTTTCCTGAAGTCAAGAAAACTTTTGTTTTCTGTTACATATAAACACATCACCAAAAATGTGTATTTTAAGAAACCATCCTGAGCATTCATTAGAGTAAATAAAAAGGGACAAACGGAACATTTACATCCTGTTTCAATACTGACATAAAACACCAGCTGCTCATCATTTTGACAGAAAATATATTTAGCAGTTTACAGAAAACAGAGGGCACTTGATGCATGGTCACAAAAATGGTTAATTCAAATCATATATTTTATATTATAGCTCAACAATTCAGGTACATGTGCCTGCTGATTAGAGAAGCCCAGTCCCAGTTCTTTCTAACTCTGCACAGGGAAAACAGGGTTTATATTTTTTATGCTTTGCCTAGATACAGCTGTGACAACACTGTGGTATTTGCTCAGGTGGAAAAGGGAGACACACATTCGGATGGTGGCAGGTCGTCTTCAAGGGGACGTTATTTATCTGGCACCATGTGGAAAGAAGCTGCGTCAGTATCCGGATGTAATGAAGGTGAATGAGTTGTACTAAAATGTAAAAGTGATTTAGCTCATAGAGACAAGCATTGGTTTGATTAACATGCTACGTTTGAAGATGTGAACAACATGATGGGAACCAATCACTCAGTCTCTGATCATCGCATCAGCCTAACATAGATAACACATATATATACATATATATTTTTTTTTTTCTGTCTGTAGTACTTATACAGAAATGGAATAAAAGAAATTTCTCGGGATAACTTCAGCTTCAGTACGAAAATCAAAGTCGGAGACTTCTACGACTCCAGGGAAGAAGTGGAGGTAAATGTTCACAGACTGAATTGTTAGATTTTAATACCAAATGGTGACTGTTGTGTTGTTGTTAAATGTCCATGGCAGACATTTGTTGGAGTATATAAAATGAAATAGTTGTCTCTTACCAATTACAGCGTCCAGGCTTCAACTGTTCTGTTCCCTGAAGAATAAAAACAAAATTTTTCAGTCAGTTAAGAACATTTTAGAATGCTTTAATAATCTAATATACCGTAAGTGTGTTGTTAATACGTTATTATCCCAGGAAGCTGTTTGTTTTATAATGTTATGGCTGTTGAATCTTTATACTTATTAATCACAGTGTAGCTCATTTGGTTTAATTTCTTTATCTGTCATGTCACTGCCAGAGTTTACAGCAGAATCTATTGGCTGCAAAGGAGACCGCTGGCGGACAGAGCCGTTGCTTCAAGTCCTTGCTACAGTCAACAGTTGATGCTTCTGGGAGAAAACGATGGAAAACACCTCCTATAAATATCACTAACACCCAAGATTTCAGCGAAGCCACGCTGCTACGCAAACTGGAGGCTGAAGGTTTGTCTAAGAAACGTTATAGCATCACATGCTAAAAATCTAGCTCGATATATGTGGTCAGAAGTTACCTACAGTAGATATCTGTCATCATGTTATGTGACCTGGCTAAAGTAGAAATAATGAGTTCATGATCTGAATTTAGGTTTTCCTTTTTATGAAGTTAAGTGTATTCTGTTGTTTTTTCTTTGAATTTGAAGCAATTCAGGGTGTGAGAGTGTTTTTGAGAGACAGTTTTTGTCATTTATTTATATTTGTGATTAATTTGTGTTTTAATGCTGCAGAAATAGTTCACCAGGCCACTCAGATGAAACTGATGAGAAAACACGAGAGACAAGCCATGGCACTGGCAGCCAAGGAAGCAAAAAGGCAACAAGGTATCATACAGTATCATATGTACTACTGAATCTAATACTCCTACTACTACTACTACTACTACTGCTACTGCTACTAAAGATAATAAAAATATTACATTTGGATTTGTTCGTCCAGCAATAAAAGCTGCGGAGGAGAAGAGGATAAAAAGAGAACAGATGAAGATTCTCAAACAGCAAGTAAGGAGAATCCATCCCTTTGTTCTGGAGCTAACCATCTATTAGCATTTTTTTTCTTGCATCTTCACATATTAAAAGTTTCAAGCTAAAGGCTTTGAATAAAAGTCACCATTCTTAAAAACTCAGCACCTTTCTCTATCCCAACAGAGAATCTGTACCACCTAACACCCCCCCCCCCCCCCCCCACCCCCCCCCCCCCCCCCCCCCCCACTCCCTCTCTCTATAACATGCATGACTTAACAGGTAATTCATTTAAACTCACCCTCATCCTTTTTTTCCCAGGAGAAGATCAAGCGCATTCAGCAAATTCGTTTGGAGAAGGAATTCCGTGCACAGCAAATTCTGGAGGTTGGTTCTGAAATGAACAGTACATAATATTACTGGAAGAAATCATATAAAACACTTCCTTTTTGCTGTTGATGGGTTTTTTTTCTAATCCAACCAAAGGCTGTTTTTTCTAACGATGAACTCACTCACATCCATTCATGTGACTAAAACACAAATGGCTGCGAACGTGACATGGAATATTCAAATCTACTCATGAGGAACAACTTCATCTAAAATAAAGTATTTTAACAAAAGCAGAGGGGGGAAATTTACACCCTGCTGGTGTTTCCTATTAACTGAAAACATTAAACACTGATTTTGTCATCATTTAGCTTTTTGTCCGATATAAACAGCTCCACAAATAAATTAAAGTATAAATTAAAATATAAACAGCACTACAAATAAATACAAAAATAAAATGTAGAAAGGTTTCTTAAAGATTATATTTCTTTTGTCTTTCCCATTGCCTTTGACTCTTGGATGCATTTAAAGGCTAAAAGAAGGAAGAAAGAAGCAGCAGCTAATGCCAGAATTCTGGAGGCCGAGAAACGCAACAAGGTGAAGAGATGTGATTGATGAGCTTGTCTTTGTCTGTTTTTACTGTACGTTGTTTAGTTTTTAAATAAAATGTTTCTTTAAGGAAAAGGAAATGCAACAACTACATGCTGTCATACTGAAGCACCAGGTGAGTATTTCACCAACACCACACCAGGTTGATGTCCACGACTCCAAGGAGCTAAAAGTTTTAAAACGCTTAAATAAAGTGATATAATTGCACATATTTTTTCTATTTCTTCATATCTTTCCACTGTTTTTACCAGGAGTTGAAGAGGCTTAGACTAGATATGGTACGGCTGCTTGTTTCTGCACTTCTTAACCTCATATATTTTGGTGATAAATGGCTGCAGTCACAGCAGTTCATGAAGTTGTTTTGGTTGCTTTAATACAACATTTCAGCATGGCTTTTCCAGAACAGTGCTGTGCATACTGGTACGTCTGCATTATGGCTGTCTCAGAGGAAAGGAAGCCATTATTTCAACAGTTAGCTTAAAAAAAAAGCTTGAATCAGCAGAACAAGGAAGATGCTGCTGACATGTTTTGTATTAAACTGAAAGTTTTGTCATGGTTGAGATATGTGAGTTATGTTTCTAAATGTAATAATAAAAAATAGCAATTAAAGAGGTCATTATTTAAGGTCCGTCTCTGAAATGTTTAAATACTACAGCTAAAACTGTGAGGCTAGCCTTTAGAATCTGCTGCTTGCTGCTGAAGTTGACTAACGAATCTTTGTAACATTGATTTGTGGATATCTCTCTTGTCATCACTGTCCTCACTCATCGTACCATAATTATGTTTTGTTTTGTTTTTTAAATCTTTTGTGATTGTTTTCAAACCTCAGTGGACAGTGTGACATTTTCATTGTCATGCTACTGCTCCTCCGTCATGTGCTTTTAACATATTTGACGTCGACATTGTGTTATAATCTGTGACAAGTTTCTTTAGTATTGTAAAAGAACTTATTGTGTCTCTGCACGGCCAGGAAAAAGAAAGACGAAGGCAGCACATGATGCTGATGAAGGCTGTGGAGAGCAGGAAAAAGGCAGAGGTAAAGAGATGCGACTTCATGTCCCACCCATGAACCCAGTACCCAGCTGCATTGTAAATGTCACCTATCTTTTCCTTCATCATAGGAGAAAGAGCGTTTAAGAAAAGAGAAGAAGGACGAGAAACGTTTTCATAAGGAGAGAAAACAAGAGCTCAAAAGACTGGAGCTGGAAAAAGCAAAGGAGCTAAGGAAGCCAAATGAAGACATGTGTTTATCAGATCATAAGGTATTTTAACAACTGTTCGCAAATAAAGTCCGCACACGTCCAGTGTTACTATGGATTGTTAAAAAAATTAACAAACAGCAATGTTACTGCGTGATGACAAATATTCTGCTAGTTTTTTTCGCTACACTGTGTACTCTGTATATTACTGAAAACATCTGATTGACTAAAAAGGTAAGAGTTACAATACTGCCACCAAGTGGATACTGTAATCCTAGCAAGCAACTCAGTCGAATGAACTGCATCAATGCGAACTTTTAAAATATAAAAAAAAAAGACTTGAAAAAAATGCGAACTTTTAAAATATAAAAAAAAAGACTTGAAAAAAAGAACAAACAAGATTTTATATCAAATTGAAACAACACCGTTTCTGTAACTCGTGTTTCTGTCCAGTGTCTTCCAGAACTGTCCCGTGTCCATGGCCTGGTCTTATCTGGAAGCACCTTCTCTGACTGCTTGATGGTCCTGCAGTTTCTGCACAATTTTGGAAAAGTTCTAGGATTAGAGGAGAATTTAAACAATCTCAAATTAAGTGACATTCAGGACGGTTTGCTTAACATCAAAGACTATAAAAACAAAGTCCAGGACCTGCTTGTGAGAATGTTGTCCATAGCTGTGTCCAGTCCTGGAATTCCTGTGGGTCACAAGGTGAGTCTGTTGTTCTGAAGCTTTAAAAATATGATTTTTATTCCAGCAAAAATAAACTTTTGTAAAAATCTAAATGTTGTAAAAAAGTTGTAAACAGAAAAATATACACTTGAAGTATTGTTTATATCTGCACATCTGCTCATCTATAGCTATGTATAATTATTTGCTGTAACTTCACCTGCTTTAAGTGTTTAAAGAAAGTGTAAGTGCTGCTTTAAGTGTTTAAAGAAAGTGTAATTAAGTCTTTAAAGCCTGACTGACATTCTCTCTTGTAGAACAAAACCATTTTGGGGGAACACTTGACTAATGTGGACATCAACCGAGACAATGTGTCTGAGATCCTGCAGATATTCATGGAGGCTCACTGTGGGCGGACACAACTGTCCGCTCTGGCGCTCAGCCTCAGGACTAAGGCCTTCCAGGCTCACAGTCCGTCTCAGAAAGCATCCATCCTGGCGTTCCTGGTGAACGAGCTGTGCTGCAGTAAAGCTGTGATCAGGTGAGGGGCCTGGCTTCTCTTCTCTGACGTTATCTTCTGTAATACGTTCTCTGACAATTGAAGCGTTTGTCAAACCAAACTGCCCCATAAAGGTGGTCTTTACAAGGGCTTTGTGAAATTGAGGAGTGCTTTTTATTTCCTATATTTGATCATAACTATAATCTGACAAATTCACATTAAAACACTATCAAAAGGAATGTGACAAGTCACGGTCTGATGAACCATAAAACCTTGTGATTTTGAATTAATGTTACTTATGTTACTAAATAAAGTTTACTTTTTTTTCTCTGATACTGACAACAGTGAGATTGAGAAAAGCATAGACCACATGAACATCCTGAGGAAAGACAAGTGGGCTGTTGAAGGAAAGATACGCAAGTGAGTATAAAAGTCCATGTGATCAAATCTAGTTTTGATCAGATGGTTTGGTTCACACCTTCACAGCGTGACCTGTGGATTCTTTCTGTCCATTCCTTTCCCTCAAAGACTGAGGAGCATTCACACCAAGAGGATGGCTGAGAGAGACAGCAGTGTGGGAGAGGAGAATGGAAACAACGGTGTCACTCTAAATGCCAAAAGCAAGAGCAAGCTGAAAGAAGCAGACAATGAGGAAGAAGAGGATGAAGATGACGACAGCGAGGATCAAGGAGAAAATGAGGATGAAGAGGACGAAGGTTCAGGCAGAAAGAAAGTGAAAATATGTGAAGTTGAGGTAAGAGCAAGGTTTCTGGTTTAGTTTTACCTTTGTGTCTGTTGACCAGTCCCTGAGGTCATGACTGAACTGTTTTTCTCCAGGACGACGGTGAACATTCAGTCGACATAGAAGAGCTGGAGAAACAGATTGAGAAAACCTGTAAGGTAAAGGCAGTGTCTGAACGTCAACATTTAGAGTTTCTGACATTAATCAGAGATTACATCTGAAAATCCAGTAAAGGTAAAAATAATGATATGTAATGACATTGAAATCTACACACAGCCTTAAAAGATAGACCAGATGAAAGCCATGTCTCACATCCTCTTTTCTTTAAACTCAACTTTTTATTTTTTGAGAGCTGAAGCTCCTGAACAGTCTGATTTTTCTTCTTTTGACACATCAGATATAACAGGTCTGAATTGCAGCAGGTCAAAAACACACAGTCAGTCAGTACGAGGCCTCACTTTTGTCATTTGTACTGATGTCTGGTATTGTCCTACTAAAAATGTTCTTGGAAATTTTTGAAAGCCTGATTCTGCTAGTTTTTTTCGCTACACTGTGTACTCTGTATATTACTGAAAACATCTGATTGACTAAAAAGGTAAGAGTTACAATACTGCCACCAAGTGGATACTGTAATCCTAGCAAGCAACTCAGTCGAATGAACTGCATCAATGCGAACTTTTAAAATATAAAAAAAAAAGACTTGAAAAAAAAACAAGATTTTATATCAAATTGAAACAACACCGTTTCTGTAACTCGTGTTTCTGTCCAGTGTCTTCCAGAACTGTCCCGTGTCCATGGCCTGGTCTTATCTGGAAGCACCTTCTCTGACTGCTTGATGGTCCTGCAGTTTCTGCACAATTTTGGAAAAGTTCTAGGATTAGAGGAGAATTTAAACAATCTCAAATTAAGTGACATTCAGGACGGTTTGCTTAACATCAAAGACTATAAAAACAAAGTCCAGGACCTGCTTGTGAGAATGTTGTCCATAGCTGTGTCCAGTCCTGGAATTCCTGCGGGTCACAAGGTGAGTCTGTTGTTCTGAAGCTTTAAAAATATGATTTTTATTCCAGCAAAAATAAACTTTTGTAAAAATCTAAATGTTGTAAAAAAGTTGTAAACAGAAAAATATACACTTGAAGTATTGTTTATATCTGCACATCTGCTCATCTATAGCTATGTATAATTATTTGCTGTAACTTCACCTGCTTTAAGTGTTTAAAGAAAGTGTAAGTGTAGACTTACATCCTGACTGACATTCTCTCTTGTAGAACAAAACCATTTTGGGGGAACACTTGACTAATGTGGACATCAACCGAGACAATGTGTCTGAGATCCTGCAGATATTCATGGAGGCTCACTGTGGGCGGACACAACTGTCCGCTCTGGCGCTCAGCCTCAGGACTAAGGCCTTCCAGGCTCACAGTCCGTCTCAGAAAGCATCCATCCTGGCGTTCCTGGTGAACGAGCTGTGCTGCAGTAAAGCTGTGATCAGGTGAGGGGCCTGGCTTCTCTTCTCTGACGTTATCTTCTGTAATACGTTCTCTGACAATTGAAGCGTTTGTCAAACCAAACTGCCCCATAAAGGTGGTCTTTACAAGGGCTTTGTGAAATTGAGGAGTGCTTTTTATTTCCTATATTTGATCATAACTATAATCTGACAAATTCACATTAAAACACTATCAAAAGGAATGTGACAAGTCACGGTCTGATGAACCATAAAACCTTGTGATTTTGAATTAATGTTACTTATGTTACTAAATAAAGTTTACTTTTTTTTCTCTGATACTGACAACAGTGAGATTGAGAAAAGCATAGACCACATGAACATCCTGAGGAAAGACAAGTGGGCTGTTGAAGGAAAGATACGCAAGTGAGTATAAAAGTCCATGTGATCAAATCTAGTTTTGATCAGATGGTTTGGTTCACACCTTCACAGCGTGACCTGTGGATTCTTTCTGTCCATTCCTTTCCCTCAAAGACTGAGGAGCATTCACACCAAGAGGATGGCTGAGAGAGACAGCAGTGTGGGAGAGGAGAATGGAAACAACGGTGTCACTCTAAATGCCAAAAGCAAGAGCAAGCTGAAAGAAGCAGACAATGAGGAAGAAGAGGATGAAGATGACGACAGCGAGGATCAAGGAGAAAATGAGGATGAAGAGGACGAAGGTTCAGGCAGAAAGAAAGTGAAAATATGTGAAGTTGAGGTAAGAGCAAGGTTTCTGGTTTAGTTTTACCTTTGTGTCTGTTGACCAGTCCCTGAGGTCATGACTGAACTGTTTTTCTCCAGGACGACGGTGAACATTCAGTCGACATAGAAGAGCTGGAGAAACAGATTGAGAAAACCTGTAAGGTAAAGGCAGTGTCTGAACGTCAACATTTAGAGTTTCTGACATTAATCAGAGATTACATCTGAAAATCCAGTAAAGGTAAAAATAATGATATGTAATGACATTGAAATCTACACACAGCCTTAAAAGATAGACCAGATGAAAGCCAAGTCTCACATCCTCTTTTCTTTAAACTCAACTTTTTATTTTTTGAGAGCTGAAGCTCCTGAACAGTCTGATTTTTCTTCTTTTGACACATCAGATATAACAGGTCTGAATTGCAGCAGGTCAAAAACACACAGTCAGTCAGTACGAGGCCTCACTTTTGTCATTTGTACTGATGTCTGGTATTGTCCTACTAAAAATGTTCTTGGAAATTTTTGAAAGCCTGCTCTTCTCTTCAAGCTCAATAATCAAACCTGTCTCTGGTTCATTACCACCAGAGAGGGTGTTGCAATTTGAGAAAATGTACCAATTTTTTCTGTATCGGCGTTTGAGCATTTTGCCTCACAGAGACATTATTGTATTGTACATTCGAAGAGATCATAATAATGTTTGTTTGTTTTGTTTTCTTAAGCAACAACGTCAGATCAGACAGAAGCTGTTTGAATTGTCCTGCTCATTCCACTCCATGATGCTTGGACAGGATCGCTACAAGAGGTGTTACTGGCTCCTTCCCCAGTGTGGAGGCATCTTTGTTGAGGCCGTGGAAAGCAGCGGAGGTTAAGGCTTGTTTTAGTGTTTTTTGTTTTGTTGTTTTTGCTTTGCACGCCGGCTTGTTTTAGTGTTTTTTGTTTTGTTTTGTTGTTTTTGCTTTACACGCCGTGTTTACCAAACCTTTTATCTGACTATTTAATGTCATGTAGGTAATGACGAGCTGGAAAAGGACACCGATCATGTGGTCAGAGTAAAGGAAGAGCAACCTTATGAAACAAAGACTGCAGCAGAGTCCAGACCTGCTCCGGGCACAGAGTGGTATGAAGCCACAGCAGAGTGCCATCAGGACAAAGACGGACTCAATCTCTTCCTCCAGAAACCTGGCTCTCTTTCCAAGCTAAGCAAACTCCTTGAAGTGGCCAAACTGGCTGGAGGCTCAAACATCAATTTTCACAACCGTCCTCCTGTAATGTCCCCCACCGCTGCATCTTATCTCTGCTGTCCCAGCTCTCAGACAGGAACATCCCACAGTCCCCTGCCTGCATCTGCTCAGCACGGATACTCAGTTGAAATAGATGCTTCAGTGCCACTTACACTTTTTGCCACAAAGCTGAAAAGCAGTCCTCAAGTGACCTTCGGCCCCCCGTCTGTCCCTCAGGCTGATCGCTTTAACAAGATACTGACAGAAAAACGCTGCCAGTGGTTTAGCCTCCTCCCTCGGTCTCCTTGTGATGAATCGTTGGTCACCCGTGGCTTCACCTCCTCTCCTCAGACAACAAACACTAAAACCATCCCCTCCTCCTCCATCTTCCTCAACTCCCCCTCCAGAGCCAGCCACAAAAGTCCATCTACAAACAATAACGGAGAGTCCCCCGTCCTTCAGGTTTGTCATCACAGGTCACACTGATGATGCAAGTGTTACTTCATATGACACTTCATGCTTCTCTGTGTGTTTTATTTCCTCAGCAAGTAGAATCTGGCAGACATGAGAACAGTCTGACTCTGCTCAGCATGTCCAGTGTGGCAGTGAGTACCACGCTGCCCCCTTCTGGAACTTGTCTACCAACTATGGTAGAGCTGGCCTCCCAGCATGCAAAGGGCAATGGGCACAGTGTCGACCCCCAAGTAAATAATAACACGATCAACAAGAGTGAGAACCCAGAGGCCTCCAGTGACATGACACCTGTTGTATCACCCCCCACTGTGGAAGCAGCCAAGACCCAGGACTACACCAGATGTCAGTCCATCCCTGAGGGTGAGACTGGTTCTGTGTGTTCCACAGAAGAGACAGTTTGGGGTCAAATGAACACGCGGTTCATTTTATATTTTTTGTTATTCTGTGGGTATTGTTTACAGAGATGCTGCATGGTTGGTGGCGAGTGTCGGACATTAACCAAGTGCACTGTCTGGTCGAGGCTCTGCACAGCCGTGGCATCAGGGAGAAAGTCCTGCACAGACAAATCCAAAAACATATGGAGTTTGTGACTCAGATCTATGACAGCAGCAGAAAAGATGGCGGTGGGTCCTCATCTTTTTTTTCTTTGCTCATGATACATTAAAAAATATATATACAGTATATATATTCAATGTGTTATGAAGCGTCTAGTAGACAGTTCTCTTTCTTTGTTTGCACAGCAGTAATTAATATAGCAGAGCTGGAGAAGCAGGATGTGAGTGAGAAGATACTCAAGACTTGGAGTGTTGAAGAGAAAGCCATGGAGGTGGACGTCACCCTGCTGCAGCAGATCGAAGCTCTGGAGAGAAAAGTTGTCTCTGCCGACGTTCAGGTCAAGGTAAAACAGACAAAGAGACAGCTTGTAAATCAGTTTACAACTTTTATGAAAAAAAAAAAAAAAGTCCCCAGGTTTTCAAAAAGTTCAGGCGTTCTAAATTTGAAGACAATAAATACTGGTATACAAAAGAAAAACAAACATAATCCAAAATGTACCTTTAAAATATAACTGAATTTACTAGAGGAGCTAAAGGCAGATTGAAAAAAAAAACCTGGTCAAATATATGATATAATAACAGTTAAAAAAAAGTTCTAGTTATTTATTATTATTAATTTCTAGTTAAAGTATGCAAAATACAAAAGTATTTATTATGATTAGGTTATTATTGATAAGGTTTTTTTTTAATGGTAAAAATTGTAAACTATTTTAAAAAATAAAAAAGTTCTAGTTATTTATTATTATTATGGTAAAAATTGACTGTAAACTATTTTAAAAAATTATAGTCAAAGTCAGAAATGATCTTTAAAGTTACCTGATATTTACTGTGTTGTTCTCCAGGGATGGATGCCCTCTGAGCCAGAGTCGGACAGAAAGGATCTGGTCTATCATGAGCACAGGCTGATTTCATCCTCAGCTTCTCAAAAGGAAAGTCGACGGTCGAACCCCGTGGACATTCCTGGCTCTATAGTGCGTCGGCCTAACAATCCTCTTGATATTGCCGTCACCAGACTGGCAGAGCTGGAGAATAACATTAAAAAAAGGTAACTGAAAGAAAAAAAATCATCAATCAAAAATAATTGTATTATTTAATTCATGTTGTGTAGTTGCTACAGTGTAATGTTACTGCGTTTACCTGAAAACAGGAAGGAGGAGCCGGCTCCTGGAATGAGGTTGTGGCATAAAGCCCTCGGTCAAGTCCGCAGCTCCTCTCAGCTGTCACTCTGTGTTCAGCAGCTGCAGAAGTCCGTGACCTGGGATCAGTCTGTCATGAAAGTGGTTAGTGATGCATCATTACTTCTGCCCTGCTCTCTACTGTGGCAAAGAATGGTTTTCATCCTGTATTTCATTAGGGACAATACTTTGAGAAAGAACTTAATGAAAATTGTTCAAATCATTTTGGTGCAAATAATCAAACAAAATACACATTACTGGTCAAAGAACTCAAGTTTACTCTAATGTGATCTTATTTATAAAGATAAAGATCACATGATTACATTTTTGCTGTGACAAACTGGATGACTTATAATCTTTAGTTTTCAGTGACAGACAGCATAAATATAAAATTAACCTCACAGCTAGTACTTATAATTATATAGATTATATGATATAAAATTAACCTCACAGCTAGTACTATATAGATTATATAGTTATACAGTAATTTATTTTAGGTAGTAATAGTCGGTATACAGTATTAGGTATATTGATTTATTGTAATTATTATTATTATTGTGATGCAACGTTAACCCAGTGTTGCTCTGTGATTCCAGCACTGCCACCTCTGTCAGAAGGCAGATAATGAGGAACTGCTGTTACTCTGTGACAGCTGTGAGAGAGGCTGCCACACATACTGCCTTAAACCCAGCATCAGCCCAGTACCTGAGGGTGACTGGCTTTGTTCTACCTGTGTTTCAAAGGTGTGTTTCTTTTTTTTTAGGATTACATATTTATTACACTTATGATTGCATGATTACAGGATCACAGTACTTTCTGAAGTAGATTCATATAAGATGGAGAGGGTGGCAGTTTTTGAATCGGTCTAAATCAAATCAGGTATAAATTCTGTATATGGTATCTCAGGATACTTTGTTTATCTCATGGTTTATCAAATTGAATAAACTTAAACAGCTTCATTTATCATAACTGCACTTCCAATAAATGAACCTGTACATAATGCATTGCACGTGGCTCAAAGTCATTGAAGTGTTTTTTTTTTTTTTTTTTTTTTTTTCTTCCAGGAAAGTGTTCAGTCCCCCTGGAATAGAAGGCAAAAGAACAAAACAGCTGCAGGAGAAAAGAAACGCAGTGAGGTGAAACAAAATGATAAACCATCTGTGTTCGCGGAGCTCATCAAAGAGGAAGCTTCCAGCAGCAACTGTGTTTGGAGAAAAAGTAGCAAAGACTTTAGGAAGAGAAAGGGAGCCAGGTGCCAACACAGCCCGGAGGATGGGGCTGACAGCTCGGCCTCCTTGGCAAAAAAAGCCAAAATGTGCGAGGACAACGCAGATGAACTGTCGATGTGTAGGTCGGTATGAACAAACACATACCACAAAGAGAACGAAACATTTACACACTCCTTCATACACCGTCTCACAATAGACGTCATGAAAGAAATCTTCCTGGATTTATGCTGTTATTCTTCCTTTTTCTCCAGTTTGCTCCTGGCCGACCTTGAGGCTCATCCAGATTCTTGGCCTTTTCTTACTCCAGTGAACCACAAAGCTGTGCCTGGATACAAGAAGGTCATTAAAAAGCCCATGGATTTCTCCACCATCAGAGAAAGACTCCAGAACAACCAGTATGTCACTGCTGTTTGGCTTTATATTTAAGGTTGTTTTGTGTTATTTTTGCAGCTGAATCGATTCCTTGTAATTACAGGTATTCATCTTTGGAGACATTCTTTGTGGACGTGAACCTCGTTTTTGACAATTGTCAAAAATTCAATGAAGATGATTCGGAAATCGGACGAGCTGGACACAACATGAGGAGATTCTTCGAAAAAAGATGGACAGAACTGCTCATGTAACTAAAAAAAGTCACTTGTGGAGGGCTGGTGCTAATTACCATTGGATATCACTGTTGGGTGTTGCAGCGTCTCACTGTTAATATTTGTGCTTTTCGTGTGTTCTGTACAATATTCCTTTTAATATTTGTGCTTTTCGTGTGTTCTGCACAATATTCCTTAAAACAAAACAAAACAAAAAAAATGCAAATGTTCTGACCTTTTCTCTGAACTTAATGTTCTGTACGTGGTACCGAGTGTTTATTCTCCGAGGAGGAACCTGTCAGACATTGTGTGGACAGACGTGAAGCCTGCATTGGGCTCTAATCCAGCTGGGAGTTGGACAAGAGTCACGGTCCACCGGAGATGTCTCCACACAGCTGACGTCAGAAGACTAGAAGTAACTGGGTTTTATTGAAATGAGGAGCAGCCTTCGTTGGTATTTTTAGCCTTGGATGAGGCATTGGTAAAATAAATGTCTTCTATAAAAACTAACCAGATGCACATCTTTTTTTGTAATCACGGACAAACAGAATTGTGAGTGAGTAAACTTTACTGCAGAGTTCACATTTATTACTTTGGGATTGTATTTGTAAAGTTGGAAGGAAATCTTGCTGTTCACTCACCTTTTACATCTGCTCCCTCCAGGGATAACCTCCCCACCTCATTCCATCTCATGTCTCCGTCAGTGTCATAGAATCCAGATTCATATTGAAGTCCAGTCGAATCCATCTCCGTCCACTTCACTGAGATGCAGCAGCCTGATGTCACAGAACAACAGCACCGTCCCTGGAAATACACAGAGTAAATAAACAACAAAAAATGTGAGAACTTAAATAAATGTTCATAGTTAGATTTTTAGTTTGTTCAACTTTGTCCATCTGAAACACTTTAACCTCACACCTAGGAGACTGCAGGTGGAGTAAGTCTGACATCACTGCTTCATGAAACGCAGCATGTGGTCTTCATCCTTCCATCTTCATCAACCTTTGAGCAACATCTCATTATCTGTCTCAGGTACAAGAACACACAAGCACTTGAAGTGTCAGCTCCTTTTTTACCCTAGATAACTCAACTTTAACTCAACAACTCAACTTTTTTTTACATCTATAGTTACTGATATATTACATTTGATTTCCCTCAATATCCATGTGTAGCACAGATGTTCAGGACGTATCTCAACATAGATATCAATTTGAATTCAGCCTTAATGCAACCTTCAAACTCGTAGTAAAATGTAAAAACTTTAGTTGCTTGTTTTTTACAGCAGTTCTTGTTCCATGACGCCATCTGTTGGTCAATTGGTTAAATTATCTTTCTCTCATGTCACATTTGGTAATTATCCCTTCACTGACTTCACTAGAGTCAACGATGAAAAGATTGATTAAAAAATCAATTCAAATGCAAAAATCATTACATAAATGACGTTTTAGTCCAAACATCCACCTGTGTAATGAGCGTGGACTTTGAGTGAACACATGACTGATAACATCAGCAATACAGGAAGTGGTAACTGTGAACAACAGGAAGTACCACTGCATTAACAGACACCTGTGCATATCACCTGGTGATACTGCGTCATCTGCTCTCAACTCTGAGAAGAGCTACTTTTAGTGGTTAAAAAACCATTAACAGCCACCATGGTGTCACTACTTCGAACTCTCCAGCACCACACCGATGAGCTGAGCGGCGTTGCCTTCTCTCCGGCCCTGCTCGCCACCTGCTCCATCGATAAAACACTTCGTGTCTACAGCACAGCTAACTTCTCGGAGCTTCCCTTCTCCCCGCTCTCGGGTCACGGATACGGCGTCCACTGCTGCTGCTTCAGCTCGTGCGGCCGCTTCTTGCTTAGCTGTTCCACGGACGGCACCATCATCGCGTGGGGAATGGACACAGGTGAACAAGCAGCGGTGCTCCAACACCCGGACCGTAGTCCGCTGCGCGTGTGCGCTCTGGCCCCAAACTCTTCGCTGCTCCTGGCTGGAGCCTGTGATGGAACCGCTGCTCTCTGGGACTTCTCCTGCAAGACACTACGCAGGTACATGATTGCAGGGTGAGAGGTCATAGTGGTGAACGGTTATGATTATAGAAACTTGTATAAATCACTAAGAAAATCACAGCGAATGAATCCCAGTAGTCATTTTAAAAACCCTGTGTTCTATCTTATTTTTGCATTTCGTGTTTAACATTCACCTCGAGAGAATTACGGGGGGAAAATTAATGGGAAGAATTCGTAAGTTTATTAATATAACATTATAATATTACGACAAAAAGAACAAATGTAGAGAAAAAGAAAAAAGTTAATGGGAATAAATCATAATATTCCGAGAATCAAATTAAATCCATGAAAATAGAGGTTCTTTTTTCGTAGGTGGCATTGTTCATTGTGATAAATTACATTATTATGACTGAACTACATTTCTTGCTTCTTATAAAAAGAAGTTTTGAGTAAAAAAAAGGTGACAAAAGCACCACCTGTAGGCAAGAAAATAAACATGACCTACAATGTATGATTATTATTTTTTACAACTAGAACGTATAGCTGTCAAATAACAACAACTTCAAAATGACACCTCAGTGTTTACATCAACTCGAAGCTCCAGCCTCGGAGGATCAGTGATGTCTGAATCAGGTTCTAACGCAGTTTTTTTTTTTAATTCTGGACTTTATCGTCATATCACGCTCATCTTGCAGGGATTTTATTGAGTTTCGACCACATGTTCGACCTTCATCGGCAGATGGAGACATCCCACAACAGTTGTTAGGTTTTACTTTCAACTTTGGTTGTAAATTATTTATGGGCGTCGAATTATTTATGACACAAAAAATGTAAGAAACGAAATAACGCAACTAACAAAAAAAAGTTTTAATCTTGAAAACCTTATTTTGATGTTCAGTCTTTATGGATGAAAATCTATTGAAAAGGGTTGTTTAAATATTTATTTAACGAACAAATAATGTTTTTCAAGGTCTATTTCAAAGCAGAAATAAAAAATTCTTACATTCCTGTTGTTGAGAGGAAGATTAATGACCATGAGAGAGCAGAACTACAAAAACAAGGCTGTAAAATGTTGTTTCTTTAAAAAAAAAAAAATTATATCTTTTGATCGAGTTCTAAAAAAAATTTAATTTATGATCTGTTTGCAGCATCTGCAGCTTTTTTTTGAACCGTTCCCTCAGGTCTTGACTTTATAGTCATGTGTTCATGATGATTGTCTATAGTAAAATATTCCTGTTTTTCCTCCCAGATGCAGTGCAGTGAGTGAAGCCAGTGTCGCCGCCTGCTGCTTTTCTCCATGTGGCCAGTTTTTCGTGACTGGCTGCAGCCGCGGAGACCTTAAACTGTGGGACGTGGACATTGGGCTCCTACACAATGAGAAGGACGCCCATGACCTGGGGGTGACTTGTTGCAGCTTCGCAAACCAGTTCACAGTTGGTGAGTCGGACGAACACTTCAGAGCTACAGGTTTAAATCTGACCAACAGGGCGGCGTCAGTATCAGATGGATTGAGATACAGTATGTATTTAAACTAATACAAAGAAACTGTACAGGATGGAATCTAAAATTCAAAGACAACTTCATTCAAACAGTGTTCCTGGTGCTTATGTTGGGTTTGTTGCCACCTAGCGGCATGAACTGAAAATGCATATAGGAAAAAGACTAACTGAAATCAGTCATAAAATGGACAACTTTGTCCCAGTGTTTGACGTCCAGATCAGAAAGCCTAACGGGCTGTATCTGGCCCTTGAGCCATAGTTTGCCCACTCTCGCCTTCAGTGGTTAGCTCATCTAAATGCAGGATATTTTCAGTCAGACATCTGTCATCACTATTCACATGTTGGCGTTAGCACAGCTGCTCGGGGCAGTTGAGAATGAAGTGTCTTACCCAGGGACACATTAGTATGTAGATTAGAAAGGTAATTGGAACGGATTGAACTCTTGACTTGTCTGCTTGGTTGAAACCCATTTCTACCTATTACTGTACAAGAAACTAACAACCTGGAAAAATAGAAGGTAAAGTTTTAGGTTCTGGAGTAGTTTATAGTCAGGAGTAGTGTTTCCTGGGCTGAAAAACAAGATTAAAAGAAAAAAAACATGCGTGTTAAATTATAAATGTGAGCAGAGGAGTAGCAGGAATAAAAGATGTCAGAACACTAGTGTAGGTGAAGTGTTGCTAGAACACTGAGGTTCACTGACAAGATTCCTGGAGACCAGGGTAAAGGTTAGTTTGGTATTAAAGCTTTTTCTCTGGTATTTATTACATCTTTTTGACAACTATTTTAATTATTGCTATTTTCTGTCTACATTTTTAATATCGTTCCGTTAATTCATATTCAGTTGTTCAAGATTCTGACAAAAAAAAATCCACCCAGCTGTTTGAGGCTAATTTAAACCTACAGTTCAGATGAAATCTGCACTAAATAAATTATTTTATTTAATGTCACACAGATCTGTCCTATATCCAGCCATCAGGCCTCGTACACGCTCATGTCAACAAGTGAATGAATGAAAAATAACATGGATTTTCTCAACATATCCACAGTTCACCTCTGCACACAGTGTTTTCATCAGAGAGTTTAGAATTCTAGGAGCCGTCTTTCTCTCCAAATCTCAATCTGCTTCTTTTCCACATCTAAAGACTGAAATTGAGTTCCTTTCAGATGATCTTTCAGTTGGAGGAAAAGAACATTTCAAACGTACTGTAACTAAATCAAAACATCATGTAAGGCCTGGAAAAAAAAGATTTCTATTTAAACAGCCGAACGCTTGAGATTTAATGATGAAACCAGTCAGAGACGTGTCCTTACATGTTTCAGTGAATAAGATCACAGACCGTCTGAACAGATATCATCAGTGATGGAACTGTTGGACTTACCCTCTGTACATTTCCTTCCTGGCGTTTCTGTGTGTAGTTATTGAAGTCTGTTTTTCTTCATATCAGATGGCCGCTGCGTGGAGTTTCGACTGGCCTCCTGTGGACAGGACAGCCGGCTGAAAATATGGATCGTTGTCCAGCGTGAAGGAGCAGGTAGGCCGCCGTCCTCTGCTTCTTCAACTGAGAGCTGACGAGAGAGAGGCAGAGACAAAGAGCGCCACCTGACTGCTGTAACCTTGAAGTCCCTCTGCAGAATAGAAGAATTTTATTAGTGTGTAGAATAAATCAGCTGCAGACGGACTCATTAATAATGCATCGCTTTAAGACATTTTTCAGAAACACAGAGGCAGCGAAGAACTCACTCTACACGTACCTCTGTGTGTGTGTGTGTGTAGTTAAATTCACTATATTTACTGTGATATATGAAGGATGGCAGAACATTTTGTATTTGCTCATAGTTTTTGTAGCTGTGGACCAAATCATTTTTTTAACATCCACTTTTTGAAGACGTTGCCACGGTTACATTAGTTACAAGGTTAAAAAATAGTATGGAGGATATACACCACACCAGGCTAGTGGCCTAGAGTAAAACAAAGGTAAACAACGATTAGCTGTAGCTGAGGTGGCCCAGAAATAACAGGTATTTAGCTACAAAGATAATATGGATGGTAATTGAATGGCAAACCTAAATGCTAGCTTACAATTTCTTAGATCTAATTATGTCGAGGGTTTTTTTTGGTAGCTGTTAATGTAATAATTGTAATTATTCTTTTCTAATTCTATTACTTGAGACCAAAGTACTGTAGTTCTACCACATACAGTAGAAGTACTTCAGGATTATTGATACAGGAACTCTCTGGTCTGTCAGCAGGTGGCATTTCTTTGAGGGAAGTAAAAGAAAAAAGAGAGTTTTTGGAGCGTGACTCCACAGTGATGGAGTTGAAAGTGTGTCTGAGTCTGAATTAAGGGTTTTGTGGGCAAATAACTGGAGGAGGAGGCTGACGGGTTAGGAAATATAATAGTTACTCTGACCTTTTTGTCTTTGTCTGTGTGTGTGTGTGTGTTCAGACTGCACCATGAAGATGCGTCACACACTCACCAGCCATTCAGCTCCAGTCCTGTCCTGTACTTTCTCCTCTGATGGAGAGATGATCGTCTCAGGGTGAGGCTCCTTCCCCAAATCCGACCTCTTCTTTTCTCCATTTTTCATCCTAAGAAAACAACTGAAACAAATGACATCTTTTACATCAAGTACTTCATGTTACTGCTAACCTAAATGTTCATGTACATACAGTGGAGATTCATGAAGCTTCATGTGGATTCTCTGCTTCCTCCAACAGCTCCGTGGATAAAAGCGTCCTAATTCACGACGTGGTGAGTGCAGCAGGACAAGATTAAACCAGAAATGTTCTGCCTCATTTTCAGTCAAAAGATGTTCAAACTGAAGAAAGATGACAGCAGCTCACCATGTTGCTCTTTGTTAACAGAACCAGGGAACTGTGCTCCACATTTTGAAGCATCACACCAGGTAAATTTCCTCTGCTGTGAAATCTCAGCAGCCATCAGGCGAACAGCACGAACACAGAGTTCCTGTGTTTCAGATCAAAATGTCTGACTTTTCTCCTGATTAGTTTTCAACCAGCAGCACTCGCTGCAGTGATGCAACAGCATCCACTGGAGCCCTGCTTTGCAGTCAGTTATTGAAGCGGCTCCACAGGAAGGCAGACGCCGACTGGGCACTTTTGAAGTGTTTAAAATGATTTCAGGATACAGTGTGATCTGAGGTTTTAGCACAGAAGGACAAGGACAAAGACGGACGTACGTAACAGAGCCGCAGCTGATCACGGAGATGAAATCAATGGAAAACGTTCTAATAGCAATTTTTTTCCCTTCTTCTGAACCAGCTACACTTTATTGACCTGAACAAGCACAAAAAAAAAACGAAAAAATAAAATGCCCAAAGTAAAATAAAAGGAACAGAAATGTTCAGAAAAATGGAGAGAGAGAGAGAGACAGAAAGAAGGAAGAGAGAAAGAAAGCAATTTTTACACTCT
>NC_024322.1:12123134-12219354 GCF_000523025.1 Cynoglossus semilaevis
TGAACTGCCTCACTTTGGGAATATGCCTTTAAAGGTTGTTACCAAGAGATCAAATACACAGATCAGGTCAAAGTTCAGTCTTAATGTCCCTGGCTAAGTCCAAGTCCAAGTCCGTACAACAGATAAGCATTAAGGTCAAAGTTTTAGGACAAATATTTATGAGAATAACAAAAGCTTTTTTCACTAAAAATCCTCTCTTTAAATCCAAACATCACTGTCATAACATTGTGTTTCCATCAGAGAACTCCTTCTTTACATGCAACGTTGGAACGACTAAAATAATGTAATAATTAGCATTAATTTGACAGCCACGGAGAAAATCAAATGTTTAATTTAGTGAACAGTAACTGTAGAATGACATTCAGTGTTGTAAAATCCTTCCTCTCCTTCACACTGAATAATCAGCAGTATGTGCTGCGGCCCAGTCAGCGCTGCCTGCAGTTCTCTTCCTAAAAGAGAGAAACCTGATTTAGTTCTGAACAAGTTCACATCCATTTATTTTCCTCTCACTCTCCTCCACCCCCGCAGGTATGTGACGGCTGTAGCTGTGTCTCCCACAATGCCGTGGATTGCAACTGGCTCCATGGACAGAACGGTGAACGTGTGGAGAATAGGAGACGGAGAGAACACAGTGGGTAAATACATAACAGAGAAGGGTTCATGGGGCCGGTGCCCTACAAACACACAATCACTCCTGTTTAAACTAGACTGTTAGCACCGAGTCAAAGCCCAGAAGCCGTTTGGAGCAGCAGAGCTCCCCAGACGAGTGTTCTGGGAGAAATCCAACAGACCACGGCTCCTATTACACATGTACTGCTGCCGGCCCACGGCGTCTCGAGGAAACTACCGCCGAGCCTCAGAGAGCAGTTGTTACGGAGGTGAATCCTCTTCCAGGCCAACGTGATGCACAAACGTGTGGAATACTAAATGAAAAGATGCCGTCGTCAGAAAAACCTCACCAGGGAAGACTCCCCGGCTGAATTAGTCAGGCTGATGTTGACAAAGCAAATTTCAACCTCAATAGAAAAATCTCCCAGATCGCAGCCTTTTAATCGTCTCTCTATTTTAACAACAATAAACATCTTCTCTCTTATGTCTTCCTACAGCAGCTGAACCCAGTCAGACCGTTTGCCAAGGTAAATAAACGCACATCTGTGTTTGGCCCGTAGATTTGTCCTGTGTGTGTGAGTGAGTGATTGTGTGTTTGCAGTGTTTAAACTGGGTTTGTTCTGTGAACCTTCATTTTATGTTCATTTTTCTTACCCAGAAGATGCATAAACTGAAACAGCAGTTGTCAGCAAATCATTGTCAGCAAATTACTGGGAAAAAAAGAAAAGTGCCAAAAAAACAACCAGGACAGAGTTGTTCCATCTCTCAGCACTTTTCTCTTCCTGGTGTGCCTTTAAAACGGGTCAAATTATGCAGCTGAGCTTCCAACTGACAGAGTGTAATCTCCCAAAGCTCCGATTTTAGCCTCAGTAAAGCTGTTGATGCTGCGGACGGTTCCAGGATAACCAGGTCCCAGTCACTAACATATGACTCAAACATTACAGAGTAGTCAACACCAGTGGTTCCTAAACTGCAGCGTCCTCCCTTTAGTAGAGATGAATCCATGGATGCACCAGTTTACTGTCAATTGCTGGATGCTACAATTTGATGCTAACTGGTATTAGCGAGTGAAAACACTGTGATGACAGCAAATGTTTCTCAGCTCCACCCAGCATCAGTCTGACTGAAGATCTAATCAATCACAGTGATTGAAAACATGCTTCTCCCCTCAGACAGGGGTTTAGGAGCAGTGGAAAAAAATAATGCTGTAAATCTCAAAAGCCTCAAAAGTTTTTAAATAACTGAGAATCGGCCTTGACATCCAGACTCTCTGCTGTTTAGTGAAGGACTTTTAGGACAGTGAAGAGCAAAGGAATGAGCTCCACTGCAGCTTCACAGGCAAATGAATAGAAATGATTCTTGTTGATCTTGACTTGTTATATGGGATTTGTTGACATTTGAAAAATGGAGCGTCACCTGCTTTTTGCCGAAGCTTCGAAGGATGGAGATTATGAAGAAAGCTGCGTTTGTGCCACTGTCCAAGTGATTAAACACCGCAGTCTGAGACGTCCCAGTCTGCTCTCGTGAAACCCTGAGGTTTTCATGCTTTTGGCACAGTCGTTCCATGACTCAGCCTCCTAGACTGGGAGACTCCACACTCTGTCAGACGGGGCTGTGCTGCTGAGGTGCTGTTACCCTGCTCAGTTTCAGGCACTGGATGTGTTGGCTCTGTAGGTCAACCGCTCTGTAATCACATCTCTTTACCAGGTCTGGGTCACAAAAGAAAAAATCCAGCAGTTGTTGAAGTGAAGAACTAAAACTAATTCCTAGACAATGCTCAGAGGAAATAAAGTTAAAAATAAGTTTACAAATGAAAACTTAAAACACACCCCAATTCGGGAACAGATGGACTAAAGATCTAAGGTAGAATGGGATAGTTTCTTATTCTGAGTCAGAGCAGAATTGTTCAAAGGTGATTGGCTGACATTTATCTGACTCATCAGTTCAGTTAATGAGTGAGCAGGTCTCTACAGATAGATGTAGAAGTATACAGCTCCATATAGTGATGAACTATTACCCCAAGGCCAAAGTTTGCATAGCAACCAGTGATTGTGTTGACTTTACCAGTAGAATCTAAAAAATAACAGAGATATTGAAAGTGTCATGTTTCTTTGTACTTGTACTTTCTTTGTACTTCTTTGTATTGATATTTAGAGCACATAATTGCTGAGGTCAGATACGTGTGCTGTAGTAGGCTGTTTTTCTGCTCAAACTGTTCCACGAAGGGCCGCTGTGGCTGCAGGTTTTTGTTCCAACCAACCAAGAGTTTGACTGTAGTTTAGTTAGTTTAGTTTTTTTTTAGTTTAGTTTTTTCTTGAGTTTTTTACTGTAGTTTGACCAATCAGCTGTCTGAAGACTGAGACCAGTTGTTTAAACCTGTCAACTCAGGCGTGTTACTGCTTGGTTGGAACAAAAACCTGCAGCCACACGGCCCTTTGAGGAACAGTTTGGACATGCCTGAAGTAGAGCTTCAGGACTCAGCAGCTACTGAGTGGGTTCATCTGGAACAGTGACCATTGTTACAGCTGAAAGGTTTGTTTTTTTGTTTGTTTTTTTAGACTCCTGGGCTGTAAAACTGAGTTCTCATTAAAGCCATGCATTTTCACAGCCTGAGGAAAAGATATTATTTAGACCAAATGCAGAACGACTTTTCCACAGACGGGAACATAAGCAGAGCCACAGGTCAGGTTGGATTTAGAACACCTTCTTTTGTCATGTCAACCAGAATCTTTATGTGGAGAACAATTTGCATATTTTGAATAGTGTGTGAGTTGAAGAGCTGCGGGGGGGCGGGAGGTGAGGGTCCAGGGGGTGAATGTACCATGTGGTTAGCATCATAATGAGCAGCATCTTCCAGTGTTCAGGGTTGTTTTTGAGCAGACTAATGATGGTGGATGTGAACCACAAGGCTGCTGCGAGGTGTCATCAGCGAGGACGGTGCACACCAGGCCGGTTTATCTCAACCTGGAGTGATAAATGACGACTGCTCGCTAACGTGGAGTCGTGTGAAGGTTGATGAGCTTCATGCTGCAAATGACAGCCTGAAATAACACACACCTGGTTTTCATTTTCCCCTGTTCTGATCACATGCTCGTGGGTGAACAGAGATGTGAAGGTTGATTATCAGGCCACCAGCAGTGCAGTGGGAGTGTGTCCTTCTCTGTGGTGTGTGAGAGGAAATTGTTTGTTTGTATCAGATAATGTCAGCTGCAGGAGACGGGGAGGGGAGAACAGAAAAACACTTCCTCCCTTTCTGCCCTCGTGTTTCCACAGGAAGGAAGTCGCAGGGTCACTCCAGGTCACTGGTTTCTGATTGGTCTGAAGAGGACGTGCAGATGTGGCTGCAGGAAGAAGGACTAGGGGAACTGGTCGGCATCTTTAAAGCCAACAACATGGATGGAGCAGAGCTGATCCAGATGAAGAAGGAAACGCTGGCAGAGCTGGGAATCAGTGAGTGAAGATAGAAAATACAGTCACACACACACACACCTACAGCCACACTGGGGTTCTGAGCTGTATTTATGTGGGACGGGAGGTTGCGGGGGTGCTGTTTGATCCTAAACCCTGACAAGGCCATAACACTGCAGCTGTTTATACAGCCACAAATCACAGCAATCCACAGGAATAGCTTTACATCAGCGACGTGAATAATTTCTCTCAGAATAACATTAGTCTGTGTTGGGTCATCCAAGGTCTCACTGAGGGAAGTCACTGTATAAACTGCAGCTACACAAACACCACAGTCACTGGTGTAAAGAAAAACTATTTGACAGGAGTTTTTCTGCCTTCCCTACTCCGATTTGGGAGTCATTTTGTCGACGATTAGATATCATCAGCTCCATCTCCCTACTCTAGATATGTCTTACATTTGTTTAACATCTATTAACTAAATATTTAAGTGACTATTAGTATAATTTGATTCCATTTCTTTGGCTAACTAATCCTAAAAAAAGGTTTTACTGTACTAACATACATTTTTTTAGCCATTTTGGCACTTTTTGAAGAGATTTTTGTTCACTAGCTGTTAGTTAATTTTTTCACATAATCTTATGTGAATACATAAATAATAAACTTAAATAATTCCTCCCAACACAGACAGTGCCCTCTTGTGGCCACAGATGATATGGGATGTATTTCTATATATAGGTCGCTGTAAGATGTTAGCCAGCCAAAAAAAAAAAAAAAGAGTGCCTTGGAAAAAATACCTTACAGTAAAACCCATCCTTGTTAAGTTGGCTGGAAATTTACAATCTGTGTTTAAATACAGCTCTAACCACTGTGTATCAAACAATTACAGTCTCCCATACGGCACACAGGAGCTGCCGTCGGTCTAATTACAGGTATTTATGTTGACTGTAATCACGTAACAAGTTTCATTGCACTGCTGCCTCTTAATCACAGTGGAAATGGCTCTCGGCTGCTGTTGTTTGCTTTAATTGCATGGCTGTAAACATTTAAAGAAACACTAGTAAAGGCTCCGTCCTCCGCTCAGAGCAGAGCGGCGTCTGTTCCGCAGAACGAGCCTCGACGTTCTGTGTGTATTCATTAGCATCAGGCTGAGAACAGTGGAAACAGAGGACACTTCCTGTCCACGCTGGCTGTGCTATTAGGGCAGCAGCTATCATTTTCCTCATATTCTATCTGGCCAAGTGTTCGCTGACACTCAGAGACACAATTAATCAAACATACGCATACGCGCGCACAAATACGCTGTAGATTAGATTCCAGACCACTTTACTTGATTTAATATTCATGAATCTTTGGGGAAGAGGAGGGGAAAAATCATCTGGGATATAATTCAGTGAATCTCTTTGGGGACAGCTACAGAAAATCAAATGATCAATCTAAATGTAAAGTGGCCTCTGTAGAACCCAGAGTTGTTGCTGCAGTAACTTTGTGAGGTCTGATGGAAATCTAAGAACCTATACAAGTGTTAGGTGCAGTTTTCATGCCACCCCAGAGTCATTTGCTGGATAAATTTGGGCCCTTAATGGCTTCATCGTGTTTCATTTTTTTTTGGCGGAGCAGCCGTTTTTCCCACGGGACTTGAAGTATTTACGATTGCAAAAGCAGCCATCCGCTGAACCGTCGGTCTGTTTTTACTTTAAGCACCAACGCAGCACTTCAAGGCTCAGTGTTTACGTCCCGCTCTTCTTCTTCTTCTTACAGTGTGATTTAGTGCTAAATTAAGATGTCATGTTAAATGCCGCACTGTGGTCAGGAGGAATATCTGACCCCGACATAAATGTATTCATTGTCCCGTAAAATGGATTCAGAAATGACGTCCGCGTAGACATCATGACACGATGAAGAAATTACAATTTGATTATGTAAGAGAATAAATCTTTCTGAAAGCACCGCAAAAATTTACCCAGAACTATAACCAGCTGTGTTACAGTACATAATAGAAAAGTCAACCTAAACCACGAAATAGTTATTTCTCATTGATTTGTATTTTCAAACATTATAAACTCTGAAATAAAGTCTGAAGTAATAACTAGCTCTAATAAAATTATATACAACTCTTAAAATGTGAAAAACAATACTCATAGTTTCTAGTATTTAGTCCTGTCGTCTAGATGAAATATTTACCAGCATAAAAAATGTAACTCATTCAGATTTGCCAGTAAAATCCTCAGAAGTAAAACCAAGGCTGTTAGCAGATTAGCTTGACCTAGCCTCAGTAAAGGTGCCAGTAAAATCCTCAGAAGTAAAACCTGACCTAGCCTCAGTAAAGACCGACTAAAATTCAATACTTTTTTCTGTTACCCTCCTAACATCCCACCAATGTGCTACTAAGTAAGCGCTAATACACTGCTAAATTAGTAGATGCTAACTTGATAGATGCTACCGTATCAAGAACCACTACGTTTTCAATGTTATTCATGGTGCGCTGTTAGACTAAATACCAAATAATTCTTGCGATAAAAGTTTTTGTCCGAGTTGACAATGTTTATGTGAATCATAGAACAAATATTTAGCACAACCTACAGGCCAGAATGCATACTTCTCCTTGAAGTAATTTGATAACAGGTTTGCGTACTAAATGCTAGCAAAAGAAACAAAGTTGTTTGACAATGACTTACAGTCACGTTAATATAAAAAAATGCCCCAAATTGATGTGAATGTTTTCACTGTAACAAGGTGCGAACAGACCAACAAACTTAGTAGCAGTTGTAACATAATTATATTGCGCGAACATATTTTTACCATACAGTAGGTTCTACAGTTTCGCTCTGTTTGCTACTTATTTTTTAAAAAAAATCCTTTTCGATCAGATGCAGATTTCACTCTAAAGCCGAAGATGCTGTCAGGGAAAATGTCAGTGCAGCAGTTTGTCTTTCATTTCCTCTTCCTCCACAAACACACACACACCTCCATGACATTACACACACACACACACTCATGCCTCTCATGTGTGGCTGTAAAGGTCGCTCCTCCACTTGTGGCAACCTGGTGTCTACAAAGTGAACGGCTGACGTCAGTGTCTGTCTCTGATTTAACCATTTGGACTTTTATCATTAGGTAGAATAATGAGGAGGTTATATTTGAACCGCACGCTGCATCAACTCCTCAGAGGGGAGGAGACGCAGCGAGCGTCTGTCTTCGTCTCTCAGCAGAGGTCTGTTTGGATTCTTCCTGTGTTTTCTCTCAGTGACTGAAGCTGCATTAGCATGAAACAAAATAAATGTTGGACCCAATCACCTTTGAACCAATTAGGTGTAAATGCGATGTTACTCACAGTTGACGTTGAACAGAATACTGAAATCTCTCTCTCTCTCTGGATCCTCAGACTCTCTGGGTCTCCGCAGTCGTCTCCTGAGGAAGATCAATGGCCTGAAAGCTCAGCAGAGTAATTCAGAGGCTCCTGATGAGTTCCTGTGTCCCATCACCAGAGAGCTGATGAAGGATCCAGTAATGGCTGCAGGTTGGACGTCGTCATCCTTTCTGTTTAATTTACTTTTTCTAAACGTAATATTTCGACATATATTTGTCAAAACACGTGTCCGTCCCACAGATGGCTTTTCCTACGAGAGAGAATCGATGGAGGGCTGGATCAGAGGCAAGAACAAAACCAGCCCCATGACTAACCTGCCCCTCCTGACAACACTGCTCACCCCCAACAGATCTCTGAAGATGGCAATAGAACGATGGACCTCAGGTCAATAGACAAGAACGTCGTTATCAGCAGCTGAAAATACTGGTCACAAGGTGGCAGAAATGGTAAGTTGCATATTTATTCACACTCACATTCACACCTGTGGTGTTTTGGACTGTGGGAGGAAACTGTTTGAGCACTTGCCACTTCTGCCATCATCTGACCCTTAAACATCATAGCAGATCTCACTACCGTCTTAAAAACCTTTGCTTTCAAATTTGCTGCGTACTTAATCAGACCTGACACTCGTCTCTATCCGCTCCACCTTCGTCTTCAATTTAAATGTTAACAATCCTGACTCCTGCTCTCGTTAAACTTAATGTCACTGCCAGAAATGTTCCCAGTGTGAAACGTGTAGTCATCCCACTGTACCTCAGTTAAATTAATTAAATCAGACATTTACTGCTAGAAAATCATAATAATTAAAAAAAAAAAAAACAACAGACCTGGTTGTTTTTCCTCATAGGTGTCTTTATTTCTCTCTCCCACGACGGCTGGAGCAGCTCAGTTCTATTACAGTATGTGACCACGGCTATTAAAGCTCACAATACTGGAAAAAAAAAAAAAACTCGGAAACAACTGCGTTAAATGTACACGTGAAACAGAGGTGATGTCTTGACGCCCTGAAGCTTTTCTGTTTTCAATAGCTTTGTCCTTATTACTCTGGAATATAAACGGCAACTGTAGCATGCATTTTAAACTCAACATTATAGAGAATCATATAATGACTTAGTAGCTGTGCAAAAATAACTATATAAAATATATTGCTTTGACAATTAACCAAGCCATTGGCGCTGTAAATAAATTAAACTGGACAGCAAAAACAAGCAGTTACAGAGAGGATTCTCAGGCCAACGTTAATGGAGACTCATGTATAAACATATTTAACAAATTTAACTTTCTTTTTTAAAACACCATTTAAACAACATTGTGCAGAAAACTCAAAATACACAAGTCTGAACTGGTCAGAACACGTAACACAGACCTTCACTGAAAAGAAGGGGAAAAGTACGTATTTGTACAATATACACAGGATCTACAACATCCTTCCTAGAACACAGGTATGCCCGTCCTTTACACCTCCTAACACCTTCACACCTTCTCACCTACTCTCTCCTCTCAGCACCGAGGACGAAATAAAACTGTTTAAAACCTGGTCTCCACTCCAAGTCCCCTGTAATAACATTAGAACTGTGACTGAACGTGTGGATTCAGCGGCGTCACTGTTTATAAAGTGCTCACTGTCACCGTTTTCCTTTAGGTGAAGCCTTTTTATCCCAATACTTTTTGTCAGAATACTTCCTTCAGTGCAGTGTTTCCAGCTTGGCTGAACGACGGCAGACACGTGAATCCTCCTCCAATCAGGTTTGCCCAACAAATCTGCTCTTTTTTTTTTTAAAGACCTAAAAGTAAGATTGTGTCCTGGAAAATAATGAAACTAATCCTTCTCACTTCAGATTTTTGCTTCGTTAGTGTGCGTTTGGACTGGATGAGAGACAGACATGTTTGTGTTACACATTGGACTCTATAAAAGATCGCTTTGGTTTCATTGAAGCCACGTGGATGGCAGGATTCTCTCGCGGTAAGCCCGCCTGCTTCGGCTTCCCGTCAATGAACACGTGTGGCACGGTCAGCGCCGGCTTGGACTCTTTGTAACAGTTGGCTACTTGGCAGAATTTCTCTGCGAACTCCTTGACGTGCGTGCCGTTCTGCAGGCCGCTCATGGTCTGAGGCGCTGCGTGTTTGTGCTGATCCTGGTAAGTGCTCATCGCTTTGCAGTCCACCGGCTGCAGGGACGCCGTGGACATGGTGTGACAGAGCAGGCCCTCGGACGTGTGGGTGATCCAGCTGCGGCCTGTCGACTGGAGGTTCTGGTGAGTCTGCACACTCTGCTGCTGGAAACGAGCCGTCTTGTCAGTTATTCCCATGAAAGGTCTTGGTTTGTATTCCATGGAGCCGGACGCTTGCACCTGCTTCGTCTTGGTGCGGACATCAGGTCCCAGCTTGCCGCTGTCTGACAAGCTGCTGCTGGAGGCCAGGCTGCTGGTGGAGCTGGACACGTGCATGCTGCTGCCCACTGCACCACACGGCAACACTTCCTTTCCTGCGTCTGTGTGGTTTCCCTGGACTACAGGCCCAGAGCAGGCCAAGGCGTCCAGAGAGGACACGGAGTGAGCGGACAGCCTGTCCTGTCCAATACCTTTGGACGTATACGAGGCCTGAGCCGACGGATGGAGGTTTTCGTTATCACAGCTGTGACCCATGGCGGCCTGAGCGGCTGACAGCACCATGCGGTTTCCGTACATGGGTTCATCAGCAGGAGGAGGAGGAGGAGGCAGAGGACTGATGTCGATGCCTGGTCCTGGTCTCAGCATGTGTCGACTGGGTAAAGGACTGGAAGGAGCGTACTGGGACTTGGACCCTGCTGGTCGTCCTCCCACTGCTCCAGCCTGCATGGAGCTCATGTGCTGGTTGGTCTTAACAATCTGGGCCTGCTTACTGGGCTGCAGAACCAGGCCCTGCTGGGTCAGAGCCTCCCTCTGCTCACGAGGGTACCGGTGGGGGGGAAGTCTGTTGGGGCCTGGAGGTGAGCTGGGGTTCTGGTTCTGAAGTCCTGCATTGTTGCCGACAGACTCAGGGGGTTGGACTCTGTTGTAGGAGAAACTGTTCTGTGACCAGCAGGCTTCAGCTGTCCTCACATGCTGTGAGGACGTTGCCCCCACGGCTCCCTCCTCCTCGTCCTCCTCCTCCTCCTCTTCCAGAATGTCTCTTTGACCTTCTGTACCCCTGGCGAGGCTGTGCTGGGACATTTCCTCCTGTCCCTCGTCCTGCTCCTGGTCAGAATCGTGTCCTCCAGACGCCTGGCTGGCTGCAGCTGCAGCGAGACCTCCTTTGGTCTGAATACGCTGCATCTGTTTACACTCCTCCTCTACTCGAGCCAGCAGACGGCGGATCTCTCTGTTATTGGGGCAAAGCTTGGCGGCTTCATGTAGGTCGGCCATGGCTGCAGTAAACTGCCTGTGGACAGAAGAAAAATAAATGAATGAAAACACAGTCGGCTGAAGAGACACGGTTCTGGGTCTGCGCTCCAAAGTTTACCTGCTGCTTCTCTTGGCTCTCGCTCGGGCGTAGTAGGCCTCGTAGGATTTGGGTTTCAACTCCAGAGCTTTTGTTGCAAATTCCTCTGCCATCCCAAAATCCTGCAAAATAACAAGAATCAATCTATGTTTCCTTCAACAGCTTGACATTCAGAATCTTGTGTTTTCTTATACTATGTCCAGTCAGAAATGTTATCCTTATTTTCTTATCTGCAAAAAAACTAAACGTGGGTATTCTGTACTTATACCAGTGTTTTCAGAGTGTACTAGTATCTTCACAAACACAGCTTTGTAGTTTTACTCCATACATACAACACTAATCACTTTTTTGGGCAAAGGTCACTTTTTGTTTTAGGTTATTTTGTTCCTGTAAAATTAGTAATTTTGTAGCTGATGATGCAGAGAACAAATGTGTTCTACACCTCCTGTACAAAGACTTTTTGCTGGGCTACAAAAATGAATGATTTTAACAATGTTCAACTTTGGTTATTAAAACCCTAATTTCACAATCAGCCAGTCTGACTCCTTTCCTGCTGCACCACTCTCCATCATTTCCTTAATGACGGCTTCTAAACAGGCTCATTAAATGAGACTAAAATATCTTTTCGCTATTTAACGTAGACTGTGTCTGTGTGCGGATGACGGAGGAGAGACATCTGCAGGAGGTGAATACAGACAGGTGTGTGCTGCAGAGTTTTACTGTAAATATGAACGTAAGCCAATTAAACATTTGATTTTGTGTTACTGTGTAGAATCTTAAATGGACAGATTTTTGTAGATTCACCTTTAAATAAAAGGAACAGACAAATCAACAGACAATTATCTGTGCCCACTGTCCTGTACATGTGCAGCTGTCTAGTCTTGCTCTGCTGTTACCATGGAAACACCGGTAAACTTCCCTGCCCACACATGCTCACATTAGAGTCTCTGGTCACAGATTTATGCTTTTGTCAATAACAGGTGACTCTGTGCTGAGAAAAATGTTTGTGGTTGTTTATGTGCGAACATAAACACAATCTACATTTATGAGGTTGTTAAAGACGCGGGTGCAGTGAGAGTGAGGAGCCTTACGTTGGTCTTTCTGCGACATCTGGAGAGGTTCAGGTACAAGGAGACCCTCAGGTCTTTAAAAGCCTTCAGATCATCACCAAAGCCTTCTCTGGGAAACTTCCTCAGGGCATACTGGTACCTCTGGGCCGCCTCTTTCATCTTCCCTTTCTGAAGGACACGTGGAGGTTAAAGGGGGAAAGAGAGAGGACGAGAGCAGAGGGAAAATGTGAGTAGAGAGGAGCGCAGCGAGGTATTCAGCTGATAATAGCTGTTCTCTGGCTCCAGCCTTCGCCTCTCATCAATCACACACGCACACAGACACACACACTTTTTCACTGTCAGTTCTGTCATAAAGCTCCGTCTGCTTAATGTCAGGCATTGATAAAGACTCTCCGGGTAATCAGTGAAGAACATACACATCTATTCACTTGGAAATTTGAGATAAGCTACAGTAAAAACACTTCTCTGCCACAGTGAAACCCATTATTTCTAAAGTTTCTAAACCTCCCTCACATTTGAAGCGGCTCAGAACTGATAACGTATGAAAGCTGGATTCTAACTCTCCAAGTAAACAGTCTTAAAAGGAGAAATCCAGCTGTATTTTTAAACACGGCTCTGAAGATCAAGGTCACCGAGTACAGCACAAAATAAACCTGTGGTCCAACTTAAGTAGGAACAGCAGACAATCAGGTAATACTGTCAAGGTCACCGAGTACAGCACAAAATAAGCCTGCGGTCCAACTTAAGTAGGAACAACAGACAATCAGGTAATACTGTTAACTGGACTGATGGGAGTTTTGTCAGGCGAGTACGCAAATGAAAACACAGTGATTCCTACATGTGAGTAAAAAGCCTAACGCTCTTAGAACTTAGCCAAAATAACAACAAACAATGCTGTGCCGATCCATGTTACGCATTACTTGTGATAATATTATGAGCATTAGTAAGGCGTACAGTACATTCTAACAGGCTGCTGAGATACTCAGATCAAGGTTGCCAAAAACAGGAAAGTTCTGTAGATGTAATTTCTTTTTGCCTTGGACAGTACCCAGAGACCCTGAACCAAAGGTGTTTTTATATTTTTTCAAAAAAGCCAGAAAACATTTGTACTCCACCTTGTACAGCAGGTTTCCCTCCTCCATCAGTTTCTGAAGAAGAATGATGAGAATATCAGGCTTGGATGTGGCCATGGCCCAGGCAGCGTTCCCTGTTGTCATTGAGGAAGAGAAGTTAAAAAAAAAGTCAGGGTTAAGTTTGCAAATGTTACCAACAGGCCGTCTCTGTATTCTCTGTTAATTGGTACAAGGTAAAGTTACCTAAAGATTGTACCTGATCGATCGTAAGGCGACGTTCTGTAGCCTTAAGTTTATTGAAAGCGTTTGGGAAGAGAGTTAGCAGGAAAAGAGTGAGGAGAAAATAGGAACGAGAAAAAAAGTAGTCATTTTCAGGATGGAAAGCAGAGTGTGTTATGAAGTGTAGCGTGGCAATGTGCAATTATGTGTCACTCAACACAGAATGGCCTTGGACTTTCAGCGCTGCTAAATGCACGCAGACTGTTAACTGTGCTAAAAGGAAATGAAAAAAGGTCCTACACGGTAATTTGATTTGATTCTTTTTTTTTTAGCGAAGAAGCAGAGTGCACTGCAAATTAGCCACAGAGTCAGACACCTACGGATGTGATTTAGGTGATAAGTCACATTCGTAAAGAGGCTGAGAAGAAACCTGAGCAGGAAGGACAGACAGACACAGACAGAGACACAGACTGGTTGGCAGCCAACGCACAGTCACATCTCTCTACCAATTAATCAGAAAGTCATCTTAGCCCCAAAACACACACAGAGTGAGAGAAAAACATGCAGTAAAGCTGGAGAAAAGTTAATATTTAGACTCGTCTTTCTCACCTAGTTTGGCTCCTTTCTTCAGTAGAGTCACCACCACTGATGTGTTCCTACAACCTATGGCCCGGTCCAGAGGCCTCATCCCACTGTGGTCAACATGCTCGATCACTGCTCCTCTCTCCACCAAGTACTGGACCTACACAGGAGCACGGAGAGATTAAAAGACAGACAATCTCTTTTTTCTTTTTTAAAAAAAGAACGAGAACTCTCTCTCTCTCTTTCTCTCTCTGTGGGTTGACGTCAAAAGAAGTTTGTTTGGTGGCTGTGAGAGCTGCTGTGGTTACAACAAACCCTAAACCACCTCACTTACAATCTCTGCGTCGCCATAAAAGGCGGCCAGGTCCAGCGGAGTCCGTCCGTTTTTGTCCGTGTGGTCGATGATGGCGCCTTTCTCCACCAGAAACTGCACTACATTCTTTTGTCCTTTCAAACACGCCCAGCTCAGGGGCGTCAGTCCCTCCTTGTCCATGGACGTTAGAGATGCACCTAGAAGACAGGACAACAGAAAATAGAAGACGTGTAAAGACACCGACCATTAAAACTAAATGGACGTAGCGATGTTGTCCCGAAGGTAATGCCACAAAAGACAATTGAAGACATTTCCCCTCTTGTCCAATAGGCTGAACCTCTGGGATGACAGGTGACCCGTCCTCAAGAAACCAACACAGTCCACAGACGACTCTAACAAAGGTTGTTCCGTGTTAGAACTCACCTTTGGAAAGCAGGAACTCCACGGTGGTCAGGTGACCCTCACAGGCAGCCACCATGAGTAAAGTCCTTCCCTGTTTGTCACTGACATTGATGTCAGCCCCACGCTGTAACAGCAGCTCCGCAATCTAAGACATTTCACAGAAATTTCAGCAGACATCAGGAATAAATTCTTTAGAAAAACCTGCAAAAAATCCAACTTAATTCAACACCATGTTTGAACTTGATCTTTGATTTAAGTGAAATAGGAAAAAAAATACTTCAAAACTTCAAGTCATAAAAAATATAACAGTACTACGAGTACGTTTTTAGCAAACAAGCATCAACACCACTCAAGAGGGCGGGGTTTCAGAGTTTCAGCAGATCTCTCACCTGCCAGTGTCCCTGTCTGACGGAGCAGAAAAGAGGAGACACCCCGCGTCTGTTGACCTGCTGCACCACTGCTCCCTGTTCCAACAGGAAGCTGCAAACCTCCATCTTTCCGCGGCCAGCAGCTGCTGTCAGGGCTGCAGACAAACACACAAACACAGGGACAGAAGGTAAGAAGAGGGAATGTGGAGATAAGAGTGGAATTCAAACTATTCCACACTCAACAACCCGCCACCAGAGAGGACACTGTACGAGACATGTGGTGGTGGATGATAACATGTGCAGCTGACTCACACGGCAGCTGTTCATGAGAAAACCTCTGGCAGTTGAAAACAAAGATTATAATAGTTAACATGACTGGAATCCACCTTTTTTTTCTATTTATAAGACGAGATGAGCAGAGGAACAGACAATGTTTGGTTCTGACCGAGCTCAAAAACTGACAATTCTTCACTGCTCTACAGTAACAGAGAGGAGAATTCAGACGTTTTTATGCATCAGCAGACAAACATCCATTTGTGTTTATAATCCATATTTTTATAACCCCACAAAAATGCCTTTTAGGTTTGTCTCGTAGTTTTTTTTAATCAATAAAAGATGGAAAATGTATTTTTGTATATAAGCCTGCAAAAAAAATAAATAAATAAAAACAAAGACAGATTTATGCCGAATGCTTACAGTCATTTAGCAGCTGCTGCTGATGTACGACAGTGAAGGCGGCGGCGGCACGAGTTGGTTTCGAACCAACGCTGCTTTTTCAAACTCGGCCGGAGAAATAAATGAGAACCAGATCAACCCTGATCCAGCCTCACCCACTGAGAGGCTGAAGGTGCGGCTGAGGCTCCATATCTGACTGACATCATCCATCTGGATGAAGAGGGAACACAGCCAAACAACAACAACCCCACCCTCCTGCTGCTCCAAATGTGGATTTCCTCAATGCAGCACGGGACAATGAGTGTGTATGTTTGTGAGATTATTCTGTGAGCTCCTGGGAGCACAGATCAGGACGATGCAACAATGAAGTATGGAATTTAATTTCCTTTTTTTTTTGCAGGTAATTGGGCAGCACACGGCCCAGTGGTTAGAGCAGGACTGACCATCAGAAGCTATGTTAGGCCAGGTTTTCACACTGAGACCTTCAGCTGCAATTAGCTGAATTTTCTACGGCCAATAAGCAGGAGGTAATTACAAAAAAGGAGCCAAAACATATAAAATAAACTGAAAAATATTTGTTCAGTTTCCCAACAAACTGGAAATAAATACATTGGTGTTTGGAGCCTGGAGTGTGCCACACAAAACAATTTTTAATTTCACCCAAATCCATAATCAAAGTTGTGACCAGAGACTTGAGTGCTCACTCTTCCTAACACACACGTGCTGCATTTTAGGTGGCACGTTGCTAAGCTACGGAGAGTGTATTGATCACGGTCTGTTCCTCCTGTAGAAATACCTCTTTACTCAAACATTTGAATTATTTCTCGTTTCTTTCAATATTACCAAATTGACCACAGTTTGGGCCACATGTGGACATCTGGTCGTTATTTGAATAGGCAGGGGGTAATTAGGGCAGGGTCTTGATGTTATGAAGGTACTGATGGTTTGAACACCGGCAGGATTGCTGTGTGTTAAGAAAAAACTAAAGGTTTAGGGTTAGGGTTACCCACCTACGGTGTTACCCACTCCTCCGGTTCAATGAAAAGGTTTAATTCAGATATAATGTGCATACATTGATCTGTAGCCATCTTCCTCAGTGACCTCACTTGTTCTGATATCATCATTCCACTCCTGTGTTTTTGACTCATTAAATTTTACCCTCGTCTTCTTCTCCTTTTATGCACCTGCTCCTACAGCCACCGTGCTTCACTTTAGACTGAAAACACCCATCTGGGCAAACACATATTTACAAGGTAAAATTACAATAGTAGCTCAGTTAATCACAAGGTTGTAGAAAGTAACGCACAAACACCAACAGCAGGGCGGCGGTGTCCTGACTTTAAATGGTCAGATGCAGACATTTATCTTTAGCTCCAGACATTTGGTCAGAAACGCTGTGGAGTTTAATATGTTTTATCCAGAGGAAAAATCCATCAACAACTCAGTTAGGATTGACTTCATTCGATTTTTGATTCTATTTCCAAAAAAGGTCATTTACCCAAAGTTTGGAGGTAAACACTGAACAGGCTCTGTTGCCTGGAGATGTGGCAGAAGTTCAATTACAGAAGAGGTTCAATTTCCACTGAACACTCAAGGAAACTTCACTCTCTGTGAACCTGTGGTGGACAAAATGAGTGACGATAAAAGATGAATTAAACCTCCTGCAGCCAAAGGAGAAAATTTGTTTTTCTGTTCACATTCATAGCGCTGGGTCTCTGAGGAGGCACCGTATTATTCAACAACACATTAATTAAAGATTCTCATTCAGAGGTTTACTAAAGTTTGACACAAACAACCGGCTCAGCTTTTGCACGGTGTAAGTTGATGTTTCTATTTTGTTATAAAACCACAGCCTTGACCAGAGGGAGTGTCATTTGCAGTGATATCACTTATTGGATTGTAAAGAACATACTGTACTATACATACAAATACTTGATATCCAGTCCAATTGGTTTCCGATGCTCAAATGCTAACATCCTAACACAGTGTTTTGAAGGATTTTTAAGCCACAGCACAGACAGACAGAAATGTCAACATAAGTATATGTATTATATGAACTATGATGACCTTCTAGTTTTACTCACTTCTACTCAGTGTAGACCTGGGCCTGTGAAACAATTGGGAACCCTCCACTGGCTGAAAGGGTCCACTACTCTAGCTGTCCTACAAGACACGGCTATGTGGCCCAGCCTGTGGTCTCCGATCCATAAGTTTTTCTTTCTTTCTTTCTTTTTAATGAAATTAAACTGCAGTTAGATATTATCAATAATATCGATAATGTTTTTAATATTAGCTTGAATTAGGTTAGAGTGAAAATGAGTCAGAAAGGAAAGAATGTAGTGAACAAACACCCAGACTGTGGTGTAAAACAGAAGTCCAATACCGAAAATCATTACAAACCCGTCAGAGATAAACGGCTTATCTTTTACTTTAATGCCGTTTTTAAAGACATTGACGATGACGAGTGCCAGCAGCAACGCATTGAAAATGACTCACAGCTACATTTGCCATAAAGATATTGATTTTTCTGACATAGAAATGGTGAACAAAAACCTGTACATACCCCAGAACTAAAAAAGTTGCGTGATTAAAAGTGATTTATGAAGTAATAACGGCACTAAACAACACAGTTGGTTTTTTTTTTCTCCGCCTGAGGCCAAATCACGTACAGTACATGAGGATGGAAATATTGCAGTGCTGTAAAACAAAGCGCTGCCTCTGAGTAACGAGACGCATTTGGATTTTTTCAAAGGTGCAGCTTGTGCTGATTTGGTTTCAAATATGCATCTGATGAAGAATAAAGACAGTGGAGAGACGGCTGCACAGACTTGTCACTAACATTTCATGGCAAAGTACATTTTCACACAGAAAGTTGTTATTTGGTTTGTCAGAAAATGTAATCAAAGGCAGAAGCCACTCTCTAAGTATTTACACTGTTTTTTATTTAAACAAAAACTGAACATCAGCTGCCTCCAGGCTGGGTTATTACTTATGAGTGCCGGTGTGCAAAATAAAAGGGCACTAGAGGAAAAACAGGGTTTCTTAAATCCTCATCATTTCTGTTCTTTCTCTCTAAAACATTGGACCCGTGGCTTAACAACCAGCAAATTTTATTTTTAACGATGGATCATTTTGACCCTGAGGGCTAAAACTACATGTAGGTCATGAATGTATTTACATACTCACTTCTCATACATGGAAATGAACTGGAACGATGCGTTAAATAAATTACCCCACTGTGCAGTGGAGTCAAAGGTGTAGGGAGTCACTTTGTTTCAGGTCAGCACTTTGTTCTGTCCTGCTGCTTTAACACTCTGCTCTGGTCGGCCAAAAAAATAAAAAATAAAATCACCACCTGTGTTTAAGTAAGCAGATATGCGAGAGCCTTCCAGCAGATAATCAATTAATTCTATATAAAGGTGTTTAACCCTAACTTATTGTGTCTTCTATTACTGCAGAGGACACGGACATTATCATTTTAGTATGAAAATCATGCTGCTCTGTAGGTTATTGGCCTTTTTTAAAAATCACTGTGCATTATTTCATTATCACAAATTTCTCATGTAATATATATATATAAAATAAGTAGTATATATATATGTATATATATATATATCTTACATATATAATAGGTAGTAATGGAGTAGTCAAAGAGTATATTACAGTATGTAACCTTTGTCAGGGTGGGGCTTTCATGTTTATGCATTGATGGCTCTGATTTAACATTCACTTTAAACTCATTGCTGATGACTTTCATTTATTCCAGTGCACTGTCTCGTCTGTGTTTCTTCAGCTTTGAAGCTCGGCTTCATTTTACTTCCTCCTCGACAGAACTTTATTTCAACTCAAGTTTCGTCGAAGTGGAATCTGCTGATATTTCAACTGCAGCAGAAAAAATATATTTCAGAAAGAGAAGTGCAGATCCACAGAGAATGATCTCCGAGAGACGAGTCTTTGTGTTAGGAACTGTAATCTCTTAGCAGGACACCAGTTAACCACAGTTTGGACAGCGTCTCCACTAACAAGCTGACCTACATTCCTACAGAACCAAACTTTACTGACTGGTAAAAGCTGCTGGTGTAGAAGACAGACAGACGCAAGGAGACTATAATTAAAATTCTCTGTTCTTTTTTTTTTTTTTAAATCTTTTCTAGTACAACTGAGCAGAAGAAAAAAAAGAAAAGAAGAGCCCTAGTACAACTGAGCAGAAGAAAAAAAAAGAAGAGCTGTATTTCTAAGACTCAAAGCTTTGGATCAGTCAACTCAACATAAAAGTTCACACTGAAGATAAATGTTTTAAATATGTCCTTTGAAATACTCTGCACTCAAAACCAGGAGCAAAAGTGAAAAGTCACTGCTGTCGGTGAAACAGACACAAGAATGTTCGTTAGGGTGATGAGTGGATTAATTAATCTGCAGTGGTTGATTATTGGACAATAATTAATTTAGATAAATAAACACTCTAGTAATTAGTGGAATTATTGGATATACGAAGAGAGTCATTCAAACCATGCCTCCTGATGCGTTCAAAATTCTAATTAGATTAATTCTACTTAATAAATTAACACAATTAACCTGTTGTTTTTGACAGCCCTAATTTGTGTATTATTTCTAATTAAAAATACACAACTATACCTGTGACATAATAACCAGTTTCAACCAGAGCATTAAAAATAATTTCTATTTAATTGTGTGATAACGATGAAGCGGTGACAACTGCAGTGCAGAAAATCTGTCAATACTCTTCTCTCTGTGTTTTTGTTCAGCTGTCATCCACTAGTGTTAAACCTGACCACCGCCACCACCGCTGCCGCCACAATCGCCGCCGCCATCGCCACCACCATCGCCATTGCCAACACTAGCACTGCGGGTGCTTCCTGCCTTCAATCTTTACTGTGTTTCGTGCCGTTTCACACAGCTTTTTGCACCATTACCTCAATCAAACACAAAAGGCTTTTTTTGTCCAATAATAGCCGACACAATGGCCACAGAATCTAAGTCCTGATTGGTAGATGCCATTTTGTTGCTGCCTTTCCCTGACTCCAAATGCTGTGACAAACACCAAAATTTAAGCAGATTTTTTTTAAAGTCATTTTTTGTCCTTTTAACTGACATCAATTCAGATTTTCGGAATAATTATGTCTTTTACCAGGACATAACTGACAATAAAAGTCAAGATTTGTTTGTTCCAAACCAGACACCAAAGTAAGAGTACAGACAGATGCAACAGAACAAAAACTATCTTCAATAATCAAAGTCAGTCAGTCACCACAACGATTTTGACTCTGCTATTTCAAGGTGCAAATGCTGCACAGTGTTACTGTGTTAAAAAAAGGAGATCTTCCCAGAACTCTGTGAATCGGTCTCGGAACATTAACATTAAAGTCAGAAGAAAGTCTTCAGATTTAGACACACCAGATGACCTGCCGCAGCAGCAGCAGCAGCAGCAGCGCCGACATACCTGAGTGAGAACAGAAATGCTTACAGCAGATGGTGGAGCAACATCAAAATGTCCAAAACTCTTGGCAGCATCTTAACATAAAGCACCGAGGGGATAGTGAAGCAAAAAATCCAGCAAGCTGGAAAATGATTTTTTTTTCTCTATGGAACTGCTGTGTTGACCAAACTCTAATTAGAAACCCACATGACCACAATAAGTAATGCTTTTAGCAGAAAGTACAGCACAGGAGAACTTAGACGAGCTGGAAGTAGCGGGCGCCGATGTGTGCAGACGCGTGATTCAAGTCCTTCTCACTGCAGTGTGCAATTATAGCTGTGTGGCCCAGAATGCTAAACCGGCAGGTGATAATACAAGAGTGCCACATAATGACAAAAAGGAGATGGATTAAAACATACCTGTCTCTCCCCACAGTGTGTCGTGGCTATCAATTTGCACGGCGTGGTCATCACTCAGGGCCAGTAGGCTGTTCACCACCTGACAGACGGAGAAAAGAGTCGATCAGTGGAGCAGACTCTCAGACTGAGAATCCTAAATGGAGCTTTATAAATGATGCACAAATTGGAAAATGATGATGATGATGATGATGATGATGATGATGGTTGGATCACGACAGCAGGTCATGGTGACATGGAGTGATGTCAGCTGTGTTGAATTTACCGTATTTCATGGAAAGGAAACATGATTGAGAAAATACCCAAATGTCATCTCTGTCACCCGTTGGTGTGTGCACAGAGCAGATGTATGAATCTCCATATCATCAACAGAAAAGTCAAGCCATATTTAGCCATACTCTTTTTTTTCACAAGATACATATGGGGGCAGCAAGAGAATGATTGGATAAATGATATAAAGCACATGAGGAAAAAAATAAAAAAAGAAACACTCAAGTGAACCAAATCAGTAGAATCAACATATTAAATAAATACTAAGTATTCTGCGAGGTTCATCTGTTAGCAGGTAAATTGGTTGCAGGTTCGTGCATTGGAATTGTGTATTAGAGTAGCGCCCGTTAAGGTGGAATTGGATCAGCTTTCTCTCCCTGGACTGTATTCTGATCAATCTGATCTTCTCCTACATATGTATGAAGTTAAACTTTGTTAATTTAAGATTTTGAGGAAAAGAAACTAAAGCGCCATCATCATCTTCAGCCCACGAGCTGCCAGTTAATAATCTCTGCACTAGAAATAAATGTTTTCTGTAAATCTTGTATGCTGCTTTTGAGCGATGCCGTAGAACAATCTAGATTTTAAGCACCAAGGTATTGAGTAGGAGTTCATGTTTGTTTGCTGCAAGTTGAGGTTTCATTCCATTTAAAGTCTCAACCTTCAGGAAAAACAATACATTATATTACATTGTACTTCTTTTTTGCGTGAAGACTGTGGGTTGATGAATTATTTGTGTATGTATGCATGACTCCCACCTGTGTGTGTCCCATGCTGGATGCCGCTATCAAAGCCTGCTGCAGAGCTTTGTTCTTCAGAGCACAATCCTGCTGCTGGCCCTCAGAGCTCCACTCCAGCTCCAGCAGGTACTGAATAATTTCTGGGTGTCCTCGAAGAGCGGCGTGGACCAGAGCACACTGTCCACTCTTATCCACATGATCAACCTGGTGGACACAGGAATATAGAAAGTATTGCCAACACTGTGGTATATGTAATGTATATTTAAAAAGCTACAGCACGAGCCAGCAGTTGTCAGTGTGAGGCATGAGCCTTGGTTCAATAGTAGCATCAATGTGGGTTTATCTGCTGGTTATATTGTTACACATTTATGTATCTTCTACAGGTTAATCTCATGCAAACTCCAGGTGACGATGAGGGAACTGGTGACCTTCTTGCTGTCAGCTCTCACACTGTCACTGTGTGGCCATTATCCAAAGTAAAGCAAAATTATTACTTTATCCTAAAAAAATTCTACTGCCTAAAAAAAATATTTCCATTTCGGGTTTAGGTTAAATTTAGGGACTGAGGTTTAGACATCAGGCATGAATTCTTCATCTTTACTAAGACAGATCAGAAGAAGAAAATTGAGAAAGAAAAATTACCAAGACAATCAAACAGTAAGAGGTAGAAGACAAAAAGAGAAATAATAAAAGATAATGTTACAATTCAATACAATTTTTAAAAAAAGAAGACAAAAAATTGTCAGTCTGGATACAGGAGAAAAAAATCTAACTTGGGAGCAAAAACACAAACTGGAAGTATATACTGTAATTTTCTAGGATGGATATAAAACTATAACACATATAAAACTAGAATAGTTTTACCACAGAAAAGTGGCCAGAGAATGAAAGTTCCTACAGTGAAATACACAGGTCGTGTCAATATCCTGTGGGGATATTGAAGTACACGGGGGTGGTAAATATTTTAGAGTGAAGGAAACTTGAAACTAAATAATATTTTTTTTTTCTTAAATTAATCCATCTAAAATAAATGTGTATTAAAAAATGATTCTGTCTCTAACCTCATGTACAGAAATGGATTAACCAGGTCCTCACCTTTGCCCCCTTCTTGCACAGAATCATGACCAGACCCAGGTGTCCCGCTGCAGCAGAGAAGCAGAGCGGACTCATTCCATTTTCAGACACCACGTCAACGCTGGCCCCAAATTCCAGCAGCAGAGAAGCAATTTCCTGGTGACCGAGGTGACACTGGACACAGAGCACCGGGGCGTTGTTCAGGACCTCCGTGCGGTAATTCACATTAGCCCCGCCCAGCATCAGCAGACGGCTCACCTGATTGTTCAAATAAGAGGCACAGACACAGACAGCTTGTGTTATTATTGTAATGTTGTACCATCTGTGCTCTGGCTTCCAACGGTTTCATTTAGAAAACATGTTAAAAGCAACAGAAGCAGGGTTTGTGGCTAAATAAAAAATAAAAAAACTACAATATTTCACTGTATTTACACTAGGGCTGACAGCCAATTAAGGTTTTTGATCTGATTAATCACAGGGTAGTTGCGCATTAATTACATTTAGTCATGATTAATTGAGATAAATCAACTGTCCTAAATAAATTATTGCTACAACAGGTAGAAGTGTGTGATTCACACATGTTTGTAATGGTAAAGTAATCCAAATAATGGAAAAAATAATGAATTTAATCAATCATATAATCATACATATATATATATCATATAACAAACCCTAGTAGTATTTGTAGTTTAAAAACATTAGAAAAACCTAATCTAATATCAATTCATGGTGCTAAAGGATTTCAGATAGCATCACTTACAACTAATTACAGCAGCAGAACAAGATCTGGAAATCTGAGATTAATCTGATTTCTCCCTGAGCTTTTCTCTGCAGCTGCAGCTTTCTGATTTCCTCCAGGGGAAAAAGGTCAGACACCAAATGAAGTGGTCACAATCCAGCGGCAGGAATTATTAAGTGTGTTATTCTCATCCTCGATAAGGAAATCAATAATGAATGCTCAGTCAAACACAATCAGCCATCCAAATGAGAAATCTCAAATTTGAAACTCTGTGTGTTTCTTGTTTGATCGTCTTAGGAATAAATTAACAGTGGTGGGGTTTTTTTATCCCCCTCCAAGGACAGAGGAAGGTCAGTCTACGAGAGCCTCCATGTTGGATCATATTAAGACAGTAACACAGTCAGGAGTGGACAGTGAAGATGACACTGAGTGATGGAGCTCATCAGCAGCACTGATGAAAAAGAATAATGTGGCCTCAAAAACAGATGGGTTTTTTTTTTTACCCTAGAAAGTCTCATGTATAACCTCAAATACATAAAGCAAAAAATCTACTGCTAACATTAGCACAGAGACATTTACACATGTACAATAATTATTTTTTTTACATTAGCCACATATTTTGTAAAATCAAACTCATTTCCTCCTTCATTCATCTTGTACCGACATCACAGGTCTGAAATGTTTCTTATTCTCCCGTCCAGGGCGTCCATTTGTCAAACGGTAATGATTTCTTTCAATCTTTGTTACAGTTTCATGTTGCCCTTAAGAAACTGTGGAAGTCTGGAAAATATCTGTTGCAAAAGTAATTCATCACTGGGTGGAAAATGAAACTACTTGAAATGAGTATAATGGCAGAGAAACATGACTATTAAATGGATATTGTTCTGTAATTTCTCTTTGGAGAAATGATGGTTCTAACAGACCGTTGCTGTATTTTATGGTGTTCAACTAGATGACAGACAGTGTCTCAAGCTGACTGACACAACTGTTAAATGGACGTTGATTAGTCGTTAATAATCCACAGCTGGAATTATGATCGTTTGACAGGATTGTTTAAGGATTTGAATCAAATAAACCAAGTTGATAAGCTAAAGTTAACATTTAAAGTTAAGAACATGAAATGGCATTTTATGCTGCAAGTAATAAAACAGAACACATACAAAAATGTTTGCAGCATTTTCAGGAAAAAAGAAACCCACAGATCCAGCTAAGTGCAAAAAAGATAAGATGCGGTTGGTAAAAGTTGAGATCTGAATGTGAAATGACTTCTGTGTGGAACGTAAGAGTGTCACAGTGAGTTTAAGCACAGTTTAAGTAAACAAATTTAAACGACTGTAAAAAGATCTCGAGGCTGAAACAAAGTCGAAGGGTCTTCACCTTGACGTTCGGTGTGTAGAGGTTCCTCAGGGAGGCCAGCGCTGCAGAAAGTCCATCGGCGCTGCAGCTAATCCACAAAGCCTGCAGAACACTGGATGACACTCCTGTTTTCTTACTCTGGCCCTGTGCAGATACACACACAAACACACACACAGTATGTACAGAGGAACATAAGCAGAACATCAGTCAAACCTGTGCTCACGAGCTGCCTGTGTTTCTCTCTCTGTCCCAGGATTTATACGTGGCAGATTAACAGGGTGAACACCGTAAAAGAGACAAATTTCAACCACAAATCAACCTTGAACAGCAACCGCACCTTGAAGATGTGAGCTTTGAGGATGTGATGTCCCAGCTCCATGGTCTGCTGACGATTCAGTTTCCCCTCTTGCCGTGACAACATGAAAGCCATCAGAGCGTGGCCGGTCCTGAATGAGGAAAACAGAATACAATCAGCCGCAGGGCAGAATAACCAGTATGACAGTAACACAGGATCAGAAAATGTATATTAAATGTTTTATTGTCAATGGTCCTAAGCATACACATGTACTTAGTGTCCCTGGTGGCTCAAAGTGCGTTACTGTTCGCTCACGGTAATAAAGTTTTAAATATAGTAGTGGCAAAAACATTAAGTTGTTGGGAAAGAAACAGGGCAGAAAAACATCTTCACTTTTTTCCTGAATCTTTTTTGTGTTTTTGACTTACTTAAAATAGTTTATGCACTCTTTCGGTAATCATTTCCACTCACCATTACTGTGTTTTTTTACAATTCTTTTCACTCATTTTAAAACTTTCTTTTATCAATTTGGCAAACCTAAAATGGTATCTTGACTAACTCCAGTTATCTTCTTTTTTTTTCAAAAATGTTGCAACAATCAATGCTGTACTTATATTTTTGTCTTTTGAATTTGACCTCCTATTTGTATTGTAAGAACATATATATGTGCACATATTGTATCTTCACCATTGTGAAGCCACAAAGAAGGGTTGAATACACAACATGTTTCTCAAGGCTGTGGTTATTGCTGTTCACTGTATTCTCTCCACTCTTTCTATCCTTTGTACCGAAGCAGATATAATCTTCAATGACAACAGTGCACAGGCAGCAGGAGAATTAAATTGTAGAAGCAAGGTTTAAAACGGATCAATATGAACAAAGATAGCAATTTCTAATACCCTAACATTGTGCAATAACATCTTTTTTTTTTTGCCTGATAAATAACTGACCATGGCTGCTATGTTTTTATCATCTGTAACTAGCACAGCATCAATCTCTTCATTCAGGTCATTGAGAGCATGCTGCTACAGCAGAATGAAAAACAAGGAGGAGAACAAGAAATTGTCTCTTCTTCCTGTTCCTTCTTTCTTTCTCTGACAGTCCTGCACTAATTAATGTGTGATTCGACTAAAAAGACATGCATGATTGCAGATCACTTTGATCTGCAGTTAAAAACTCTCTCTGTCCTCAGACGCCCAGATGAACGGGGGAGTCAGTGCAGCCAGCTTTTGTGTGCATGTTCATTCACTCTGCTGAAGTCTGCAGCCTTTGTTTTTTAATGACAGACTTGGAAGAGTGTGAATGAGCAGAATATGAAGCTCATCTACGATCCATTCGCAGACAGCCCTGTGTGAGCAGAGGTGTTACTGATGAGGAACAGGGAGGATGTGGGTGAATGACTGTATAGCGTCAGATGTGGTTGAGGGAACGCTGTAATTGCAATGAGGGAGCAGTAGTGAAGCAGATAAGGCTGACAACACCAGCAGGGAGGGCACGAGTGATTTAAAAGAGATTGAAGATTCCTCAGCAAATTGTCATGTAAGTGGAATGCAAAGTAAATCTACGTAATAGGATTTATTATGTAAATTGTTTGGGCTGATACTTCAGAGGTTTTAGAGACACAGCTCCCAGTGCTGTGCAGGCAGCTTAGTCAGGCTTCTTGGAAAAGGTAAACACAAACCCATGGAAATACAGCAGGGAATGCTCTTTTAACTTTGTTTTTTTTTAACCCAGGTATCCGACTGAAGAAACTCACTGACTAGCCACCAAGGAATGCACCTTTCTCCAAAATGCAGGTCGAGCCACGCTGCATTTATTTATGAGAACATTTGATTTACTCTCTTCACCAGGTCTTTTATGTGTGTTTACTCTGCCCTCTGTCTCTAATTTCTCTTTTTTCCATTGCTACTGCAAGTAACTGGAACCTAACGGATGTAAATATTTATAAATGGAAACAGACCTTGTAGACAGCAAAGCAGAATTTGAATCACAATTAAAATTCTAAACATGAAATGTTTTTGCATGTTGTTGTCAAGTTTTCTAATTTGTAATTCATGTTAAAAAAACAGTTACAAAAACATTTTTGTTGTATTAGCATCGTCAATGTGTGCAGCTCCCAGACCATCTTGATGTCTTGAGACACAGCTCCCAGACCATCTTGATGTCTTGAAATATTATTATTATTAAAATATGTAATCCTGCAGAATCAGTTATTTTCAACTGTTATCAATTACATAGCACAGAACTGACCTGGGGTCACAGAGGAAGTCCGTGCTCTCACCATCGGCTCTCCACACCAGCCACTCTCTGAACGAAGGGTGGCAGAACATACGTGTCTTGTCTCTGCGTTTGATCAGAAAACAGGACAGAACCTCCATGCGCTGCTGAAAGTCCTCCCACGGCAGCTCCCCCTGGATGTAGGTGGCGTTGATGGCCTGGAACAGCTGTTCGTCAGTCATGGGGTGCAACGAGGCCAAAGCTACGTTGAGAATGGGCAGTGAACGCTCAAAGGCCGAGTTGGTCATGAACTTCATATTGCACTGTAACTGGTAGAGCTCGGACACTGAGACTGGCACCACTTTGTAGCTGGCACTTTTGATCACTAGGTGGCCTCGCTCGAACAGGTCCAAGGTGAGTTTGAGATACAGGTAAGATCCCTGGCTGCGGGAGATCAGGTGGCTACTGAGCTTTCCGACAGTGATGGAGTCGGCCTTTCCGTTCAGGCTTATATTGTTCATGATATCCTTGCTGCTGTTGACACGGTACTGGATGTATGCATTGAGGTCGCTGCTTATCTCCTTATTGTCGGAAAAGTCGTCCAGAGAGATTTTGGAGAAAGGCAGAAGGCTGGTGATCTCCTATGGAAGAGACACAAGGTTAAAATCATGCGTGAGTTGGTTTTACATTTATAGCTTATGCACCTCATTTCTACTACATTTCCAAAAGCATTTTTTTTTACCTTCACACTTCACTATCAGGGTAAATCAGATTTGTGTTACTGTTTGAAAAATTGCTGTAAAGAAAGCCAGATTGGGGAAAAGTGAGTAGTGACAGGAAGCTGATGGATGGGCCAGTGGCCGGCAGGTAAGAAGAGGTCTGAGCCAGAGCTCACATTTCAATCTATAACCTGGATGCTGGAGAAATCAATGCACTTTAATCCTCCAATCCACTGTCTATCTGTCTAAAGGCTGAAAAAACATCACCTCACTGAGATTACACCTCTCACTTCCTCGCCATGAGAAAGTGCAGCAAACAAGCACATACACAAATGCACACTCAGCAGAATAAGAATGGTACGAATAACTATCTGAAAAAGGTAGTTCTAGCAGAAACTCACTGATAATGTTTAGGTTTATTACAAATATTGCTTGGTGGTTGTGGAACTTCCAAGTGAAATGACAGAGAATGAAGCCATAATCTTCTCTCTTTCAGTTTGTGCTGCATGATTTGATGAAAATGTGCAATTGTGATTACTGTGGACAATACTGCGATTATGATATAAATGAATGACATCATGAGTCTACTTGCTTGAATATCAAGGACGACACAGAGAATAACAATATTTTACAATAAATAATAAAAATACAATAATTTGTGTATTTCTCAAATCAAAAAATAATTAAGTTTGGAAATAGAGATAATTCAAAGAATATATTAATATATTTATAATAATATAATATATTTTTCTAAAGTAGCACAATTGTAAACTTGTTTTTCTGTTGGTATTTGGGTAAACCTTCCAAGTAACCCTTGATAGAAAAATGAAAAATAAAACAGAGGCATTCGTTCAAAGTGCAAATTCTGTTACTTTTCATAACCGTAAGGCATTTCTGTGGAGACCTTTGTTTAAAACTACACTCATAAGACATTGGGAATGCTCAAAAATAAAAAGGAGTATTAAAGTGGTGGTAACTGTACCCTTTTAGAAGGAGAATATGTAAGAACAACTTTATAATTTAAAAAAGAATATATAGTGGTTACATTTATATTGCTTTTCTGTCAAGCCATCCTGTATTTTTAGAGAAAGTTGTAGAGGGCTACAAATTATAGCCCATTTGAAATGTAACCACTGATTTTGATGTTGTAAGAAAAAGGTATTAAGCTGCACAGCCATTATGGCGTTGCTAGGCCCCAGGCTGCGATAGCCCTCTTTAGGCCCAATTCGATGTGTTGTCCCGTGTGGTCCTGGGGCAAATACGGTGGTAAACAAGCAGCGGCTTTTAAGCTCAGAGTCATTGTCGATAAAGTGGACAGTCAGGCCTAAGTAAGGTTCCACGTTCCTGCTTTACCACGAGTCTGTCGTGGTTGAATTAAACTTGACCGTGGCCATTTCAACCTAAAAGTCGCTACGGCGTTTGTTGTAGAGCTACGGGGTAGCAAAGAAAAAGTTCCGCGAGAATAGCGTGCGGAGCATTTTGCGACTTCGGGACGTAGCGACTTTACCTATGTCCGTTTTACACAGCACGTGTTGTTGTTGTTCCGCGTTGTCTTTCGCGTCCATGTTGGTCACTGCCGTCTATAGTAAAAGCCAGGTAGTCACGTGACTATACTGCGGGTGCCCACAGCGTGTGGATGTGGCTCCACTAAATCTCAGGGTTTTTTTTATGCGTTTATATAATTGCAAAGCGTCACAGCGGGATTGCAATATGCGGTTATATTCATTGTGCAGCATTATTTTCAGTATCAATGCTTGGAACTGTTTTAAGCAGCAGCAGGTTATCACACTCATTAATCTAAAAACAGACTGCCTCCTTTGCTGAAGTCCGTTTAACTGTAACATTCAGACCATTATTGTGAGTATGAAAGTGGTGGCAATATATAGCAGAAACCTTGTCTTTGAAAAAATATGTACATATCATCCTGTGCATATAAGACCTACAGTAATACTCTGTAGTAAGACTGTCTCCTGGTATTAACATGGAAGACTCAGAACATTTTAAAGTTGCTGTATTTTGAGTTCTAGCCAAAAAAAAAAAGTAATCAGATCTGGATGGCATCGACTTCCGACATGTTACGATCTTATCAGCTCCTGCTTGAGTTCACAAAAAGGGTTTTGCCAGATGTGAAGAATTTTCCTCGAGGCTTTTGTCGGATATCATGTTCCTGAGAATTCTGAACAGGTAGTGTAAAAGAAAAATAATTTAACACTGCAGCGCAATGCATCATGGTGTCAGTCAGAGATCACCTGTACTCCTTTCACAAAGACATTGACGACAAATTGCTCCGTGTCTAGTTATCTTCCAAATCCAACAACGATCTGCAGGATGGATTGTTATAAAGATATTATAATAACTGCAAAGCTCTTATACATTTGTTGAAAAATGCATTCAAGTGCATCTGAAACACACTCGACAAACTCCTGCCAGCACGCAGGGAGCTCATTAGAGTCAGCGTGGCCACTGCCTGAGCCCTGATAGGCAGCGCTGTTGTCCCTCAGTCACTCACAGCACACATTATTTTTCCAGGTTCAGAGCTTCAGCCCAGTAAGAAGAGAAAAACAGCCCTCATTTATCTAACCAAGCATGCCAAAGCCTCAGCCTCTGTCTGGATGAGGCTAAACCGGGGCTCACACATCACTATAATTCACTGACCTGCTGTCATCAAGCTAGCCTTGTTAACAGCACTGACAGGTTCTTTCCTGAAATGAAGCCACGATTTACTGAAATCCTTGTCGGACTGAACTCAGTTTAGGGGAACCTTTAATAGCTGTGATTTCCCGGCACATTTACATTTACAGATATCACCTGTAGAGACAAAGATGTTCACACAAAATACTATCTCTGTCTTTTTATATAAGTGTAATATAGGGACCAAAATGTCCTGATTTTTCATAATTACAACGGGCAGAAAACCTACTGCCATCTAGGTTTACTGTACACTACATATTTTAGGGCCTTAACAGAGGGTTATTATTTTGTTCTTACCACTAGGTTTAGCCGGACAGTGACCACAAGTTTGAGCCAGGAAGGGAACTTGGTGATGATCTTTGTGATGAAGGAGGCGATGGTATCTCCGTAGTCAGGTTTATGAAACTCTGCCTCATTCAGCCCGTCCACTAAGATGATGAGGTCCTCCTCTGGAATCCTGCGCTCTGTAAACATCCAACACAAGGTACTGTATGTACATGATTTATTACACTTCAACAGGGTAGCACTGATTAGCTATCTGTGTACATGATTTATTACACTTCAACAGGCTAGCACTGATTAGCTATCTGGCTAGCAATTGAAATATGATTAATAAAAAGGTTTATTTGTACCTTTTCGAAGGTTGGAAAGTGGTTCCAGGACGCCCCTCCTGAAAGCAGCCATAGGGTCCTGGACACAGGAGCGCAGACTAAGCATGCTCTGCAGGTGGGGCTCTTTGAGCAGCAGCTCTCTGTAAGCACTCAGCTGGTGTGCTCTGCACAGCAGGGCCGAAATGCTGTGTACAAACTCCGGTACCAAGCAAGTGTATGTGTTATCTGCCTGGCAATAGTGATACGCCACCACCTGGAACACAAGGAAGAAAGAAAGAGGAAAGGGAAGAGAGGAGGTGTGAATTAACAGACTCAAGCAAATTAAAAATGCTGATGTGATAAATGAGCACTGCGTTTTTGCTCTGACTTTGGTAATTAATTATACTATATTCAGAGCTGGGAACAATTTGTGTGTTTAAAGGTTTGTGCTTCTGAATCAAGTATTGAGTCAGGTGCTAATTGGCTAATTTAAGCATCGATACTACACTGCAAAGAACTCCAGAATAGTTCACCTCCCCTGATATCTTCACAGTATTGTTAACTGTTGATTGTTACGTCTTCTTTTGATAGTGAAGTGAAAGTGAGTTACTTTTTTTAGCAGCACACACAAGAAAATGTTAACTCTGTGTTTTACCCATCATGGTGCCATGCTTAATGCTTAGTTACCCAAGTCTGCTCCCTTAACCACCAAGCCACCACTTTCCCATTTGTAGTTTCTTTCCCTGTTTTTATCTTTTTTAGCCAATATATATTTGCAAACTGATATTTACTATTTTGTCTTCTTTTTTGTAGTCAATAAAAAAAAGCAATTTCTATTTTAGTTTTTGTTTTTCATTTATAAATGTTTTTTCTGATATTCTTGATTCCTAATATTTTTTTGTTCAAATCACCAAAAGAGATTTTACTTTTAATTGGAAATTATATCGGAATGGTGGTTTGTAAGGATACAAGAAATAACAAAATCTTTGACAAAATAATCCATTCATTCATGAAATATTGATGACCAGCAACAACATTTTTAATAAAATAATTATAGTGTGTTGGTTTTAGTCTCTGTAATGTCAATCTACCCTTGTTTATTTAGTTTTTGTTGTCATGTTGTCATGTCATCATATCAAAATGTTCTCCATTTGTTTCCTATTGTAATTATTTATCGCATGACATAATATATTAATTACCAAAATAAATATTTTTGGAATTATTGACTACTAATTAGCTCATTAATGTTAAAAAAACCAAAGAAATAGGGATCAGCTCAAACCGTACAAACTGAATGGCAGATATTTGTCTCATTTTTGTTTTCTCAGCAACTGCTGCTTTATCTCCTAGTTTCAGTCCATTTTTATTTTATTCGTCAAAAACATAATAAATCTCAATATAATCAATTATAAACCGCTTTTAAACATGAAATTATTTTTTTCAAAGCTGTTGTCCAAATATAAAACCACTAGTTGACACTCTGTCATGGAGATCTGGAGGAGCAGTCCTGGCGGTCCCTGCCCTGGCTCTGCCTCCATACTACGTCTACACTAATGCTAAAATGATGCAGCCAAATTTTCTTCTGCATTTCACCACAGTGGAGTGTCCATATTTCTTTCAATGGTAAATGAGGAAATATAAAACACATGGCCGTATAAATCTCCCATAAGCACCTCCGCTGAGACATTGTGAGATGTTGTTCCATTTCTTGGACTAAAATCTGTTTGTGCGATTAGGGTTAGGGGTTTACACCAGTGTGGGTTGCTGTGATAGGAGAAATCATGTCCATCAAATGGGCCACCAAACTTGATGGTTTTCTGGCTCAGATGTGGCTGAAACCGACTTTAATTTTTGACTGAGCTACAACTTTGCTGAAATAACAGAGAGAATATTTTAAGTATGAAGTTGGTCAGAGCGGATTGAGGGTGGTGTTCATACAAGACGCTGGTGTCTTGTATGAACCCCCCCCAACTCTTGAGGGTCGCAACCCAGTCTTTGGGAAACAATGATCTAGTGTATAAATGCCCTCATCATCATTTAGCCTCACATAACTTCCCATTTAGCTGTTGTTTAGTTTCTGTCTCATAAGACAGTCGTAGACTGAGTCTTTTAAACAAAATTATGCGTGACACTGGCTAAAAGAATATTTACTGTTGAGACTATGAGTCCAAGGAAAGGTGTTAAAACGATGAAGCACCGAGTCCTGAAAAACATGAGAGAGAAAGCCTTAGCACTCCGCCGGGAGCAATCAGTGATTAAAAAAAGAGAAGACAAAATTTAACAGAGGCTGCTCGGTGTTGCATCAGTGCACCAACATCAGAGGAGCAGAGAGGCTGTTGGAAACACTTTAGACAATGATTGGCTGCCTGGGTTGTTCAAATGAGCCTCAGTAACAGACAGTCGGCTCCCCAGCCCTGGCTGGGGCTTAAATCGAGTGACACATGGACGGTGGACAATCGTTGCCTCATGCACCATTTCACCACAGAGGGGACATTCAAATAGTGTCAATTCCAGATAGTGCAAGATGGATCGCTGCACAGAATCAATCAAGTTAAAATGAAGATGGAGCAGTTCAATAAGGAGTGTTGCATTTAAAGGCTCAGTACGCTTTGTTCCTACAATAGAAAAAAACATCCATGGATTTGAATTTAAAGACAAAAAGGTAGACTAAGGGAGCAGTTTTTTTTGTTGTTGTTGATACAGTGGTCCGCAGCAGTCTTAGATTCTATTCCACCTACTATAGTTCTTGTCTAACAACCTTGGCTGGGAGTGTGGGAGTGTAAAGGGTATTCAACATAAAGACCTTGCACAATCCCAAAAGGACCAACAAATGCAACCAGTTTAAATAGAAGTGGAAGAAAACTAACAAAGTTTCTGCTGGGTGGGGAAAGTATTTCAAAAGTCCCAAGGACAACAAGAAAACCGGCGGTGAGATTATCTTCAACAACAGCAGTGGGAAGTGATTAAAAAAGGAAAAAAGGAAAAGGAATCTTAGAGCAGCAAACTTTTAGATGGATGCTTCAGCGTCACGCTGTATAGCTGTTGAACAAAACAACAAATAAATTACACATTCTCGGTCCACATAACTCAACCGAGTCTCTCTTCAAACCACTTTATCTCGTATATTTGACAATTATGAGGAAATCCGACAGATATATTGACAACGCTTGCATGCCAAATGATGCACAAGAGTTTAGAGGCATCCTCGGGTTATTTTAACTGTCAGATACCCTGCAGCACAGAAAGATGAAGGTTGCGATGTGTGGTCCTCTGTATGCTGAAAATGTAATGTTCGGTCCATCATGTGCCGTGCAACTTTCAAAGCTGTTGCAACACATTAGCTGTCATCACAAGATAAAAGAACATCAGGAGACATTCTTCAGTAACCATAACATTGAAAGTGCTGATCATTTTCCATCAAAGTCGCCTGAATCCAGGACTTTTGCCCCACTGTAAAGAAACATACAGAGAAGGTATTTGTTTATACCTTAGTGGTGAGGGTTTGTGTTCATCCTCCTGGTTTGGAGACACGCGAGTCAGAAGTGTATTTTACTTTGAATATTCAAATCCAAGTCATATCTCAAGGCCAAGTAAAAAAACAACCCTGTGATATTAAAGTCCACTGAAAGACCGATGGTGGCGCTGTCCTTCATAATCTCATCTCCCTGCCAAAGGCCATTCATTTTCTTAATGTGACAAACCTAAAACAAATGAACGGCCACAAAAATCAATCATGCACTAAACCATATAAACATGAATTACAGAGCAGAGACCAAATCAGGTTTCCTCAGGACACATCACACCGACTGACATCAGCAGCTCTGGAAGAGTTATCATAGGAAGGAGGAACCAAAGTAGATAAAACACAAACCATACATCAACCAGTGGACACTCAGTGGAGTAGACGGTAATGCAAATGGCTGTATAATAGTGATGCACTCATCACATTTTTACTGAGTTGATCATAGATGCACTCATCACATTTTTACTGAGTTGGTCATAGGTGTGAATGCAAGTGTGAATGTCTGTGGTTTCACTTTTACCTTTGCAGCCAGACGTTTGACAGCCACTTCTCTGCGCTGCTGTATCTCAGGCGTCCCAGGACAACTGTTTGTCCTCAGTGTGTTGTTAGCACTGGATGGTGGAGTGGGCTGTGGGGGCTGAGTGAGAGGAAGTTCCGTTGATGGTACTCCTGCAGCTGATACAGACGGGATAAATGATTAATGTCATGGAAGCAGATCATCAACAAGTGTCTATTTTTTTGTTATACAACCGAAGTTGTAGGAAAGACTTTTTTCATCCTTTGGCTGGGTTTGCGACTTATAGTTCGGACAATACGGTAGATTTTCCGCATTTATTTCTTTAACTGCTATAAACACCTACAATTAATATAGTTTCAATGACAAAGTTTCTGCTGGGTGGGGAAAGTATTTCAAAAGTCCCAAGGACAACAAGAAAACCGGCGGTGAGATTATCTTCAACAACAGCAGTGGGAAGTGATTAAAAAAGGAAAAAAGGAAAAGGAATCTTAGAGCAGCAAACTTTTAGATGGATGCTTCAGCGTCACGCTGTATAGCTGTTGAACAAAACAACAAATAAATTACACATTCTCGGTCCACATAACTCAACCGAGTCTCTCTTCAAACCACTTTATCTCGTATATTTGACAATTATGAGGAAATCCGACAGATATATTGACAACGCTTGCATGCCAAATGATGCACAAGAGTTTAGAGGCATCCTCGGGTTATTTTAACTGTCAGATACCCTGCAGCACAGAAAGATGAAGGTTGCGATGTGTGGTCCTCTGTATGCTGAAAATGTAATGTTCGGTCCATCATGTGCCGTGCAACTTTCAAAGCTGTTGCAACACATTAGCTGTCATCACAAGATAAAAGAACATCAGGAGACATTCTTCAGTAACCATAACATTGAAAGTGCTGATCATTTTCCATCAAAGTCGCCTGAATCCAGGACTTTTGCCCCACTGTAAAGAAACATACAGAGAAGGTATTTGTTTATACCTTAGTGGTGAGGGTTTGTGTTCATCCTCCTGGTTTGGAGACACGCGAGTCAGAAGTGTATTTTACTTTGAATATTCAAATCCAAGTCATATCTCAAGGCCAAGTAAAAAAACAACCCTGTGATATTAAAGTCCACTGAAAGACCGATGGTGGCGCTGTCCTTCATAATCTCATCTCCCTGCCAAAGGCCATTCATTTTCTTAATGTGACAAACCTAAAACAAATGAACGGCCACAAAAATCAATCATGCACTAAACCATATAAACATGAATTACAGAGCAGAGACCAAATCAGGTTTCCTCAGGACACATCACACCGACTGACATCAGCAGCTCTGGAAGAGTTATCATAGGAAGGAGGAACCAAAGTAGATAAAACACAAACCATACATCAACCAGTGGACACTCAGTGGAGTAGACGGTAATGCAAATGGCTGTATAATAGTGATGCACTCATCACATTTTTACTGAGTTGGTCATAGGTGTGAATGCAAGTGTGAATGTCTGTGGTTTCACTTTTACCTTTGCAGCCAGACGTTTGACAGCCACTTCTCTGCGCTGCTGTATCTCAGGCGTCCCAGGACAACTGTTTGTCCTCAGTGTGTTGTTAGCACTGGATGGTGGAGTGGGCTGTGGGGGCTGAGTGAGAGGAAGTTCCGTTGATGGTACTCCTGCAGCTGATACAGACGGGATAAATGATTAATGTCATGGAAGCAGATCATCAACAAGTGTCTATTTTTTTGTTATACAACCGAAGTTGTAGGAAAGACTTTTTTCATCCTTTGGCTGGGTTTGCGACTTATAGTTCGGACAATACGGTAGATTTTCCGCATTTATTTCTTTAACTGCTATAAACACCTACAATTAATATAGTTTCAATGACTATTTTGAATAGGATTACATACTTCTGGGGGAGGCGCTGGGGCTGTTGGAGGCGATCTGACGCATCCGGCCTCCGTGGCAGCTCAGAGCTACTAGTCGGGAGATAATGGCCGTCTTCCCGTAGCCCACACTGCCCACCACTACCACTCCCTGGTTCTCTGTAGATTCATTGGCCTTTAAGACGTCTTCCAGCTGCTGAAAGAGCCAGTCCCTGCCCACAAACACCGAGTCTGTGGTGATGCTGGGCACCTCAAACAGCAGGGGCTTGAGCATGATGTCCACAGGTTTGTATGGAGCAAAACGAGCTGTGGACAAAAAGAAAGTAGGACTTAATTAGGTTGGTCTTGACATAATATTAAAAAATATTTATTCATTATGTTTTATACTAAAAAGTTGTCGTCCTTTATCTCAATCCTAAAACAAAAAATTGTAAATCAAAGAAGGTACAGCGATCACATGAACTCTGTTGTCTTAAAACTATTTTTTTTCACTCTCTGCCCTTAGACTGAATAAATGTACTTAAAAAACTCACACCAGAAGTGGCCTCTCCATCCAGACCACTTCAACACTAATTAAATCTCAGAACTCTTCTCACTCAGGAGCTCTTTTCAATCTCTGGCCTTTCATCACAGTACTTCACTTTAGTGCTTAAACATAGTTTATTTTCAGCTCGACTTACCTTATTAAAAAATTTAGCATATGTATTTGATGTAGAGTCCTCGGTTAAATAAATAACTATTGGCAGAATAACACACAAGCTGATATTTCCTTAAAAATTAAAAGTAGTTCTCTACTCTACCTGCGTACTGACAGAAGTTGAATAGCCAATCAAAAGACCAAAAAGCAGATGAGCTGTAACAGAAGCTCAGCATAAATGTGCTGTAACTGTTCTGTCTTTAGAGTCTGTAGCTGTTATTTTCTGTAACAGTGAGCCGCAAACAGCCGTCATCTGCAATGATATACTGCGGTAACGGAGGCGTTAAATTAAACTGCATGCATACTCGGAGAACATGAATTCAGACTCAACAGACGTGGACTGTTCATTAGCAATGATTAACCATCCAGGCGGGCATGTAAAATTAACTTGATGCTGCTGTTTAAAGAGATGTGGGAGAGGAAGCTGCCGATTCCAAAAGAGGGTTAAATACTTTGAGTATCTAATGATGTTGTCATAAATTATTCATGCTCTAATCAAATATTCACTCTGAGATTTCTTGCAGCTGAAGAGAGGATTTAAAACATATAATGAAAGTGAATGAAAAAAAATGTTCCATTTGTAAGCAGAAAGACAATCTAATTCTTTTATTTTATTTAATTGAAACTATTACCAAAATCTGATTCTCCAGATGTGTGTTAAAGATTACATGGAGAAACACATAATGGACGACTACCACTTATCATCACCTCTCTACCTCTGAACTCCACATCAAATCCACCCAGGTGAGGAAAGAGCTGGAGAGGCTCAAACTGAGGGAGCCCTCACGTGTTGAAGCCATGTTCCAGCCAGCTCTGAGGAGAACGATGATCGAGGAGAACGATGATCTATCTAACTATCTATCTATCTATCTATCTATCTATCTATCTATCTATCTATCTATCTATCTATCATCACTCTTTGAAAATAAAGATATTCCCTGCATTGAAGTGAAAGGAGAGACATGCAACCTACTGAAGAGTACAAACTTCTTTTGTTCTGGAACAAAAGAATCATTTTAGGATGGAAGAATATATTAAAACGAAGATATGAAGACATTTTTCAAAAGAAAATCTGATGCAAGGAGCTGCAAAAGTGGGTTTTAGACAAAGTTTTGTCTTCAACGTGATAAGAACTTCAAAACTACGTCTTAACTACTGAAGAACTATCCTGACATGGTCAAAATAATAGTGACAGCCCTTACATTGAACTTGTAAACATGGTCAAAATAATAGTGACAGCCCTGACATTGAACAGTGGTTCTCAGACATTCTAAACCAGCTCTGCCCAACCTTTTTTGTATTAAGGACTGGTCGGTAGCCAGTAACCTTGATATAATGTAGTACTAAGATGTACATTGGTATAATAGAGTGGTTAATTTACTCAATGCAGCCCCGTTTAAACTGTGACCTTCTTAAATCCTTGTGCTTTAATATCACTGTTATTATTACCTCACTGGTCCACTCTGCATTAGTGGGAGAGCTTGGTGAGACCAATCAGAAGACTGAATCGTATCTAATCAAGATTCTGTTGGCTTCTCTAATGTAAGTGTCTAACAGCGGCTTCTCCCATTATGGTCTGCATTAATAGCATCATAAATAGCAGATGCTAATGTGCACGGTATTGTAAATTTTAAGACAAATTTAAAATCATCCAAAGCAGAAAGACTCTATTAGGGAATAAGGCCAGAAAAGTAAAACATTGAATCACTACTTTAGCAGATTCATTTTCACACAGCACCCAGGGTGACTCATTTGTCCCCAAAGCAATAACCCATGCTGCACTGACCTTTAGAGTCCTGAGGTGGCCTTCCTCCAGTATTGTGCCAGGGCAGCCGAATGGATGTCCGCAGGGGGGTATTGCGCTGTTCATCAAGAAAGCTTAGGTCTTCCAGCTTTGTGGAACTGGTAGCTGGAGACAGAAACAGAACACAAATAAAAAAAGACTGAAGCAGATACTTTGATTATTTTAGACATAAAAAAAGTCAGCGAGACGCAGATTTTATGCTATCTCACAGAAGGAAAAGAGAGAAGCAAGCCAGCCAGTGTGTTCTTGTAGCTTGCTTGAGGCACTAAGTGCAAGAACCGGTATTCTGTATCAGCATTTGTACGTCCAGACAGAAAAGCCGTCTACTTTTCATCCCACCTTGCCCTTATAGTGCAGTGAGACCTTAAATGAACCCAGATCTCCAAGTAGAGCCTTTTAAGGGCAAGGCCAGACGATGCGACACTTTACATTGTTAATGATTGTATCAGTTAAATGCACTGTGTTGTTCTTAAAACAGAGGGCAGGGTTGCAGGGTTGTCTCCTTGTTAAGCCGAATTCGGCAGATGATTCAGCTGATGGAAAAGAAGCTCAGCTACCTGTTTGAAGTCTGTGAATAGAATCAAAGATGTGCACTAGTGCATCCGTGGCTCTCTTCCAAATGCCGCTCACTCTTCAACAATGCCATCTCCATGGTGATCCTGCTCTCTTTGGCCCTGCTGAAGAGTAGAATCAAAGCTGCTGCGCTCTATTTTATCAGTGTCAGCTGGGACAGACTGTCACAAACACTCAACTCTCCTCCCTCACTTGGTCGCAAACTTTACCCTCTGGAATGTCCCACTAATTAAAACTTGTCTGCCAATAACCGAGTGAGAGGAGCTGTGGGTTCAGTGCCGACTGATAGAAAAGAAGGACAAAAAAGCTGTAAAAAGGATGATCTTGTTCACAAGTTAAAGGCAGAAAAGACAAAAAAGCTGTAAAAAGGATGATCTCGTTCACAAGTTGTCAAAAACAAACAACAAAAAATCATACAAAAATCAATCTCTACGTGCTGATAATGTGCTCCTCTAAAGCAGTAGTTCCCAAACTAGGGGGCGTGGAGCTGTTTTGAGACTGTCAGCAAAGCAAAATTAATTTCAATATATGAGGTGGGAAAAAACAATACTAATCAAAGCTGAGAATAACAAGATTATAAGTATATTTAACAACACCGTTCTAACATTCCACAAAAATCATGCAACTGGACATTAGAAAGAAATGTTTGTAGATAAAAAGAAAATTCTCTCAAACGTGTTAATGGTTATCAAAGTCTGTTTTTCTCCACCAATTTAAAAGGGAGATGAAAAATCATTTTTGTCTTGTTGTAGTCCACCCACAGTGATTTGGCAGAGTTTTTGTTTTAGACCGGATGTCCTTCATGATGCAACACAACCTGGGTTTTGGGGACTGGGTGGTATCAAACTGAGAGAGCCTTCTTGTGGCAGGTGGGAAACCTACCACTGCGCCAATCCAGCCATTTTACCCACTAATTCAACTGGGAACCTTAGATCAAGTCTGATCCCAAGGCTTAACTGCACAGCTACTTACAGCACAAGAGTCAAGAAGAGCACGAGTAATTTCCAAATAATCTCCCCTTTTCTAAAGTAAGGAATTTATCGTGACAGGCACAAAGACAAGAGGGTTGGGTGCAAATCCACAGCCAATTCTTGGGGGAGAGTGTTCCCAATGGGTAGAAGCTCACAGAGGACACAAAAGCCATTCCTCTGCCGCGGTGCTTTAATGCAGGCACACTGGCAGCATTCAGCTGCTGGACTGAGAGCTTGGCTGCTGCTTCAGCACCGGTCAGAGCAACCAAAGCATGAGGCTCTCACTGAATGAATATGGAGGAGAGAGTCACGCTCCTGACACACAAGCTCAGATCTCCGTCTAAGTGCTGCTTTCAAACACACACACACATGCATACACACACATACACATATTCTTAATTTTATCTCCAGCAGTCGATTAAGAGTGTGTAATATGCAGCGATTGATGTCAGATAAATGATCTTGGCTGTCTGTGAGACCAAGGTACGAGACGGAGGGAGACGCTGATGCAATAAACAGTAAGGGGGTGACATGGACAGGGGTGAGAGGTGGGTGTGAGGGAGAAATGTTACCAAAGGAGGAGGGAGAGGCGATGAGGGGATGGACAGTGAATCAAGTCTATGCAGCAAATCTCTACCACTGACATCATAAGGGCAAACAAGGACGTATCTGTGGGTTTTTTTCATCTTCTTTCTTTCCAAAGGTTCTTTAAGATTTCTCACAAAGAGAAGTTAAAACCGACTTTCAACTATATTCTACACTATGATCATCGTTTCCTCCAGTGGTCCAAAAGCAAGCACTGAAGCAAATGCTCAGTTTGACTTTGATGAATCCTTCACTACTCCATTCCTTCACTGGTAAAACACACTCAACAATCGTCTTTTCATGTAAAATTCACACAGGTTGCTTCGACTACGTCTTCAATGGTTTCTGTTAATCCTATTTCTATCCTCACTATCCAGATTCCTTTCCTCCCTCTCTATTCTCACTCGTCTCTCCTCACTGATAGAACGTACACATACCTTGAAACTTTCACCGTGTTAGATGAGGAGACTTTGAAGCTGCACAAAAGTGTCTTCTAATGAAAATGGTATTCTGTTTTTCTTTCCTCAGGCAGGTTTGCCCTTTGAAACCTTCAGTCATATTTTTTCCCATGACAGCTCCTCTGCTCCGACTCCGACCCTCCATTCCTCCCCCCGGACCCTTCACTTCTACATCCCTGTCTCTTCTTGAACAAACGCTTTATTTATTCTTCACTCACCTGAATCTGTTTATTAATTATGTTAAAATAGATTTAAATTTGGATATACTTTGGTCAAGTTGAAAATATATTTTAAAAAATCCTTTAGTTGCTGTAACGTCAATATCACTTGCACACTGTGGAAAATGTCTTGATTTTTTTATTCTTAAAAAACTCTACACATCCCCATTAGCCCTGACCCAACACCACTGCAGTATTATCAAAATGACTTAAGCTTAAGCTGACTAAGTGCTCAAGTGGAAATTGGATGACCTGCATGCAAATTGGGCTTGTTGCCATGGAAACTTTGAAATTCCAAGAGTAACTGTTGGGCCAAAGTGTTTGTTAAAGGAAGACGTATTTTCTTTGCACTGCCTGGATCATGCATATATCACAGAGCCGGGACTGGAAACTCCATCATTGTGAAAATAAGGATATGAAAAACATTTGTTCAAAATTCTATGCAAAGAACTTTTCCTTTGGAAATGCACAAGAGGCTGTCCATCACATCCATCAGTGTTGGCCCCAGAGCAGGCAATAAACTGGGTTAACAACAAAACCCCTCAGAGTTACACAACTAAGCAGTAAATTCCAAACAGCACAAGTTTTTGTGAGTTACATCATAATGTGGAGATATGTACTGATGCACATGTAAATAGTATTTAGGTACGCGGTGGCTTCCAAAAAGGGGGGCGCCTCCCCTCCCCAGGTGCAGCAAGGCAAATGAATGTCAGTTTTAGTATTTTCCTAAGTTGTGGAGAAATTTCCCATATTTGTCATGTTATTTCCTCTTTGATGAGAAAAGCAGTTGCTGTTATAAAATAACAAGTTCGGTTGAGATTCAAAGCAATAGTCGTGAACGTGTCGATGTGGGAGGTTCCTGTCTACAAATTAGGCTGGAACCACTGAATTAACTGCAAGTACATAGGAAAACTGGTGAATCCGTAGGAAAATGGTCTCAAAATATCATTGGTTTAAAAAAATTACTCCATATTAAAAAAAATCATGGTGCATATAAATTTTAAAACATACATGTTGCTGAAGGGTTTACAGTCATACCTACTAGGTAAACAGCTTCTTTTGCAATGAATGGATCCTGATTTTGGTATAGTCTTAATGCTGAAGGCCCTTCTTGACAAATGCCTGTCATTAATCAGGATAGGATTCAGGGTAAGGCATGATGTTGGATTTGAACCTGCAGCATTCTGTGTGCCTTTACACTCTTCATTCACTGAACTGAACTTTTCTGACTGCTATGTTTGCACCAAGCTTCTTTTGCAATGAATGGATCCTGATCTCGGTATAGTCTTAATGCTGGAGGCCCTTCTTGGCCAGTAATGATTTAATTTTGATTCATTTCTGATTAAACAGATGGCAGGCTTAACAAGACACCAGTTTTATGAACAGTGTGAGTTACGCAGCGACGTCATATGAAAGTATTAAGATGGTCAGTTGGACATAAGGACATTTAAACCATCACAACAGTAGCACAGTTCCTGATCAGCCATTACATAGTTTTTAGTGACAGGGTGCCTTTACTCAAACACAGACAAATTGCTCTGTTGTGTCTGAGTATTTAACTGGCACTGCCCCTTTGAGGCCAGGCATTTGGCACGTACTGATCCGTCGATAGCTGCCACTGAGCAGAATTCAAAAGGCTCCTTGAAAGTCAAACAGATTGATCTCTGCTGTGTTCCTTGTATTGTTTCTCCTCCTGTTACAGCAGCTCCAACCATTTTCTAAAAAACAACATTTTCAAAGATGTGACTGCGACCTTTTCAGAATGCTGCTGGACATGAATGGCACATGTGTTTTCTTTTTGCTTTCTCCATGCTTTCTGCCCTCAATGGATCAATGTCTAAATAAAGGCAAGAACTTCCATAGCTACTTGGTGACGTCAGAGAACACCGACACATTCAGGAAGAAAGGAGAGAAAATGAGAGAAAGACAGGCCTGCAGTGAACCAGAAACAATTCCACACTGTGGTTTCTGTGCAACTTTCTAACCATGGCAAAGCGTTTTAAATCACATATCACTCATAAAACCCAAGGTTTCAAACTCTGTTTTTTCAACTCTATCTTAAATTATGATAACAATAGCAGACAGAACAAATGAAAAAGAGCAGGGATCAGATCTACTACTAATGACGACCGTGTGTGTTGTGCTACCATGCTTCTTCAGACCACAAAGCTGTGCTGCACAGTAAAACATCACTGTAACTCCGATCCCCAGCCATGTTGACCCTGAAATCACTCTCACAGTCTGAGCAACACGACCACAAATGCCTCAGGCTAAGATTTCAAAATCATGGTGGTTCCAACAGCCAAAACTAATTTAGCACTTTGACTCTTTAAGCCTTTTAAGAAGCTGAACTTGAATGACCCAAAATACAACCTCTGTTTTCAAAGAGAAGTTACTGGGGCCAAGGAAGATGGAGGGAAGTGAGGTCACGATAAGGATGCATCTCTCGGATGCAAGTACCGTGTTACTGTAAAAGCTACTGTGCCATTGGGGACATTTTATTAAGGGTAATTGAATGTAAGTGAGTATTATCTCACGCATGAACATTGTGCTTTCCTGTGAGGTTAAAAGTATTTGCAGAGCAGACACTTTCAGCTGCAGCTCCAGCACTGATTGAATCACTTCAATCCTAACCACAGTTTAATCAAGCAACTGCAGATTAACTACCCTGCAGGTTCTTACTGAATACTGAAAATGAAATGTGACAGCAACACATACAATAGTGTTGTATACTTCACAGTCTGGAATGGCAGCAGAGTTACTGTACCTCCTTAGAGTCAGCTAGCGATACAACTACAAACTCCCACAGAGGCATCTGAATTCAGGCCTGTCTGCAGTGACAGCTGGTGTGAGCCAACATTTGTGTAACATGCCACTGAGCATACTGGCTCCATGCAGTGTTCCCAGTCCTACCACAGCCCAAGGACCAGATCTGAACTATGCGAGTTGTGTGTGTGTGTATGTGTGTATATAAATGTATGTGTGAAAATGACACTTTTGGGTGATACACAGCCATTCCTTGGAACTTTCACAGCTAAGACTCTGGCTGCTAACGTATACACCGGTTGAGTGGCATCAGGCAGCTGTGAAAATTGCACTTGGTCTTTGAGGAATTCTGAGACTTTGTGCTGCAACTGTGTGCAACTGTTTGCCATTATGTCTACTGTACGTTGTACCTGTCCCAATATTCCCCTGCTGTGTCAAATAATAAGAGGAAAGAACAACGTCACTTCTGGAGATGTGAAGTCACATTAAATGGGCACTTTTGCTTTTCCCCTCTTCTGTGTGGGAATGGTATTACAGGTGTTGCTACCCAGAGACAGCAGGGCAATATATTGGGTAAAGTTAATTGATTTCTTTGACATATGTTGGCCACAAGGCTACATATATGAAGAATGCAGATATATTGTTTTTGAATTTCTGTCTATATTTTTTTATATATATTTTTGATTTATGTTCTTATACTGTACATTTAAGGACAGCTACTATGTAATTATGTGGGGAGAATTAAGAAAAATGCAGGATTATTTAGAGGTTTAGTGATACACAGGAACATTTGTTCACAAAGAAACAGAGCCATTACATTTCCTGCATGCACACATCTTTGTTTAGTGTCTATAAAGAATTACAGATTTACAGGAGATGCCTTGTTATCATATAGCTTCTGCCGCTGAGTAAAACTCACTTTACAAAGGATTTTGGCACACACTGCATATTTACTTGCATTTTCTTGCTTTTTATACAGTAATATTTCCTCCATTCAGCTCCTTCTTGTCATAGTAACTGCACCTTTATAGACATTATTTTTATTCCATCAAATTTCCTTTAGTATTGAAGCAGCAGCGACATCCCTGGCACGCCAACAAAAGTGGTTTTAGGTCATAAAAGAAGCTGTTTCTCCAAGTCTTCAACGTCCTTTCACCGGGCGTTTTCACACTGCGTAAAACCCGAGGTGTGATTTCCACAGGCCCCCAGAGGTTAACACTGCATAACTATGACATCAGCCCATAAAACCCTTGGTAGTACACTCAGAGAGGGGCACACACCAACCAACACACACCAACGTTCAAACTGTTTTTGGTCTGTTAGCTTTATGATACGGTGTGTGTGTGTGTCTGCAGTGCTCAGGTTTATGACGGGGAGGTATATAGTAAGATGCTCAAGGGTATAGACTCATGGAAAAACACAATGGGCACCAAACGGGCACATTCAGCACAATCCCTTCTACGACTTCATGTTTACAACACACAGATTCAGCTGTAGGGACGTGGAAAAAACAGTGCAGTGACATGTGTTCTATATACGACCCATGGGACACATTCTTCTGTTTTCTGCATCTATTTCCAGAATATATCTAAACAACTTGGCTGATAATTAAAGACAACACAGCAAAGGTCACTTAAGCTTTCAAAATAACCATGCTGTAATCATCACAAAGTGGAACTTGAGGCACATATGAATTTCTGTCTTTGTTTGGCCAACTGTGTTGACCAGAATCCACTTGTGTTTTGATTTTATTCCTCAGCATCTCTGTAATTTCCCTTGCTGTGTGTGTTTGTTTGCAGATGATGGTATCATAATTCTGTTCCAAAAGGTGCATGAGGGAGAATAGAATAGAATAGAATGATCATATATCACCCCTACAGGCAAGAATGTCTTCTATTGGACCTACAAGAACCCTGAGGTTCCGTTATACTCCAATGGTCCAACATTGCAAGCGTGGCATTTCAGTGAGTGAAAACCCGTCCAGCTTTTAAGATATGAATCTTGGATTGCACTGCAGGTCATGGTTCCTTCAGCTCATTCACAGTACCCTGACAAAACATAATATTTTGTTTAAAGCCAGCAAAATTGCCAATCTTATTGGCAAATAAGATACCTACTCCTGCCTCCTTTGTGACTGCATAATGGTTTATGTTTAACATAAAGATGTAAAGACCTTCATTTTAGAAGCAGTAAAAACAAATATATGTGGTGCGAAGGAGACCAGAGAATGTAAAGACTGTGAGTGGAGGGGGTTGTGAGGTATATTAACAACTGTGACAGCTGTGTGGACATGGCAAGCTGAGCCATAACAGGGAGGTTCCATGACAGGAATGCAGCGGAGCTCAACCATGCTATAGTTTTTGTGGAGGTCCAACACGGCAGGTCAGGTCATGGTACAACACACAGCAGCTGGCTAATCCTTAACCTCTGCTACTCAAATTCATTTTACTCTACCAATGTCAATTTTTTTTCACTGACTTCTCCTGCAACTAGAAATGACACTGCACTCGTCAGACTCAGGTGCAGGTCATGTCACTGTGTTGCAATTATGATGGGACGCAAAAGTCTTACATTACATGACAAAGGTTACTAGGCTGCAGAGGAGAGGAACACTGAATCAAATGTTTGACTAAGGAAACACATGCAGATCTACTCCTGCTTCTCCAGTCACACAGAGGACGTCCAGATGTCGGACGCTCAAACACCAAGAGCACATACCTGCCACAGAGTTTGGCCGCGGCATCATGAGGGAAGATGATGTCTGGGATGGGTAGGGAAGAGGTCCTTCAGGCGAGTTGGTTGGAGAATGCAACGGCACCAGTGCCCCAGCTGAGGTGCTGGGCTGCGGCTGCTGGTCTGACCGAGATGGGGTGTCGGCCTGTGTGGCTGTGGCACTACTCGAGTCTTCTTCGGCCACAGGGGAGCAGGTGTCGGCCCGCACACTCTGTGCCAGGCCATGGCGCGTGCTGCCTCTCAGACTGCCATCTTTACTCCACTCCAGGCTGGATCCACTGCGATCGTCATTCTCTGAAGAACTGGTGATGGTGGCTGAGAAGAGATGAAAATGGTAAAATGATTTAGCTCATGATGGGAGATGAGAAAGTGTGTTAAATGCACCCTGCAAATATTTTCTCAAGGAAATTCTAAAGCATTGTTGTAGTAGTTTTTTCAACCTGCACAAGACATTGTAGCTTTTAGCTTTCACCTTGACAAAATATTTTAGCATCTTTGAGCTAACCTGTGGTACTTTTTTTAGCTATTTTTGATTATTCTTTTGGTATTTGGTTAAGATTTTATTGAATGATTTTTTTGCTTTTTATTTGTGAAAAATTTCTTGACAAATATGGTGGTGATAGATGTCTAATTTTTATGTTTTTTGCTTTGTATGCTTTTTTTTAAAACTGTTTTGAGTAACTTTTAGCTTTTGGTTTATTTTAAGCCAATGTTTGGGCCACCCATTAATCTTTGGAGGGAACTCACATTTCTTTAATTACACTTTTGAGGAGCTCAGAGCAGCTTAGTCAAACAGACGTGAGGGTATAGCCGGGGAGAACAGTTTATTTTGACTTAGTTAGTCTAAAACGTTACCTTCTTTTGGCCTAAAAATAATTACAACTGCAAAGCTGAGATACAGTTAACTTCCTAACCTTGAATGGCCTTATGACATTAACAGACTTAGCCTACATTTCTTCAGGTTCTCTATGTGTTTTGTTCAAGTAAAGGATTTAATACTGTATATGGTGAAAGGATGTAAAACCAAACAAATGACACGTGTTGTGGGAACAAATTCCAGTTCAACAGCCTTAGTGTTTTGTTTTTTGTTAAATTTAGACAGGTGTTTTGGTTACATGACATCAAATCCTTTAATCCCTACCTAGAGCGGCCCAGTCTTCTGACACTGTACCAAAAGCTGAGCAGAGACCCAGGGCTACTTACAGGGAGGCAGCCAGATACAAACCATCAGTACAGCCAACTGGCTTTGTTGGCCTCACACATGACTAATCTGTATTTCATAATGCAGTAATGCGGAGCATCATAACTAATACTATTATCACAAACATACTCTGGGTCATGTAAGTGCTCTGCTGCTTACAGAAGAGGGGAACATGAGGTTACACACTCAACAGAGTGCTGGAAGTTCTCACAGATTGGATTTTGCTGAAATATATCCTCTAAATTCTAACATTAGAAGCATGTGGGCATTACTATCGGTCTTATGTGAGTCGCCCCTCCCTGCTGGAGCCTCATGAAGCAACTTGTCTGGTAGTTGTTTTCTCAATGTTAAGTCTGTGGAATTCCAAAGGCTTTTAATGCAGTACATACCTAAATTAATGTGCTTTTGAAATCAGAGTCAGCGTCAAACTTCAAAGAAGAGGAAAACGTTTATCACGGCCTGGAATCTGATTTGTGGATACAACGAAGCTTTGTTCTACTATTATTGAGGCGTCTTATGCGGTCGGGTTGATGGGATGTTTGGAGAAGCTGTGATTTTGCATAAGCAAAAGTGTTTTTTAAAAAGCACTAAAACTTCTGTGACTGTTGGCTCTAACCTAATGTGGGTGGCAGCCTATCAGTGTTACATGCTGAAAGGCACTATATTACAACTTCCATAAATTATTCAGCAGTGAGCAGAAAGATTGCTCTGTGGGGAATGAAACAAAAACTCCTGTAGCAAATATAACAAAACTATGGAGATGAAACAGCGACGTGTATCCTTTTATTTAATTTATACATGCACTGCCTCTCTGCTAAAGAAATATTTTGTCAGACAAAATATTACCTAAAAAATATATATTAAAAATATTAATGTTTATGGTAGGATTCAGTGCACTTCAGCAACCAGCTACTACTTGCACCCATACGCTAGGTGTAAAGAAATGAGCACGTTTCATATTTTATTTCCAAAGAAAGTCCAACAGCAGAGTGATCAATACACCCCCATTTCTAGAGAAGTTCTAAAATGCAATTAAAAAGTAGCAGGTTGTTATTTATTAACACACACTTTAGCACTGGATCACATCTGTTCTTCTTTTAAACACACTTTTTAATTGGCTGGAAACAGAAGATTCTAATTGTTGCAGTTCGCCAGTGGAGCTTCTGTTCGTTCCTGCGGTTTAAGAACTTTAGCTGCTCAACCGTCCGTGGCCTCCAAAGTCTGACTCCCCTCTGCTTGGTGTGCCAGACTTTCTCAATAGAGGACTGAACTGCAGATAGATCAGCTTCGCACACACCTTTAATGTCCACAAAGCTGTGCTTTCGTTGTGTGAGCAGAATGGGGCTTGGCACAGTTCTGCTGAAAAATCCATAAAGTCTGGGAAATAGCCAATGTTTTGGATGATTCCTACTGTATATAGGTGTTTCTCAGCTTCCTGAGTCCTGATGGTTTTCATTGTATACATATAAATACATATTTATATATATATATACTCATACACACATATATTATTATATTAAAATGATAACAGTATTGGTAAGTGAAACAGGGTTTGTCTATGAACTAAGTTAACTCTCAGCTCTCAGCTGTCTCATAACTATAACCAGGGAGAGAGTTCAGTGTCAAACTGTGGAAACTGTCACCAGGCAGTTCACTTATGCAGGAACAGCTGCTTAAAGAAGCCTAACATGCCTTCACTCACTGTCACATGGTAGAAGGACAATGCAAACTGACACACCTTCTCGTCAGTTCTGGCAGGTTTAACAAAATGATGAATAACACACTGACACCACTCAGGTGAGAATATTCAATTCTCAATTACGAAGCATGCAGGCATGTGGTTCTCAGACGACCAATTAGAAGACAAAGGACTTCGTGGGAAACAATACGTACAGTAAGTGTGTGGTTTGGAATGTGTGCATGTAGTTGTACGATGAACTGCAAACATTATATGATGTTTTAGGATTTGTGATAAAATCCCCCCTGTAGACAGGACTGTTGTAAAGACCCAAACTCCTGGACATTTACAGTGATGTTTTCCTAGAACTGACTGGTTTACATGTGTTTGCATACAAAGTAACAATAAATGCCTTTATTGACCATCAGTCAGCGGTAAGCAAGATTGGTTTTCTGTAGAGGTCAGTGAAACTTTACTTTAAAAACACGGTTAGAAGCTCTAAATATTAAATATTTGGTGACAGTAATTTTCAGCAAAAGCACTCCTGTGTGTAGCCTGGTCTGATTCCTAGACTCAAACAGAAAGGGTTGCACACAAAAAAAAAAAACAACAAAAAAACAAAAGAGCACTGCTCCATAGCTTTATTACTAGTAAAAGCTCCTCGGGGTAACATTACAGAGGCGGCTGCTAACAGTATAATGAACACGGTGATTTCTTACCTATGATCCCACTGTCCTTGCTCTCGAGTGTGGAGCTGGGGCTGGTGATGGTCCCACAGGGGCTGGAGCGGCTGAGAGGCGGGCGGCTGGTGGTGCTGTTGAGTGTGGAACATGGGCTGTCGGTGCAGGGTGAAGCCGTGCTGCTAGTGAGAGTGGAGCAGGGGCTGATGCCCTGGCTTGTCACTGAGCACTGGTGAAAGGGAGAGAAAGGGGTTAATGTTTGACATACATGCTACTCATGTATGTCAGGGGGTAACAAAGCAAATCATTAACACTGTGTCAACACAAGATAAATGCTAAAAAAAAATGTTTGCAAACAGTCTCCAGTGGTTTGTTAATGCATTGCCTATATGATGCAGGTCACATGAAAGCAAATCAAAAGGGTTTTCTGCACATACGTGTGACAAATTACCCGAGAATAAGCCCTTTAATTAGTGTCTGGAAATTACAGTCATAAATCTGAGGAAAACGGGATAAAAAGAGAAGTGCTTTTAACACCGATGTGTCAGAAAAGACATGGTTCTCATATCATCAGCCTACATTATATTCAGCCCAACACTGCAATTTTGGGGTCAACACAATGGAAAAATCAACAAAATAAGGAAATAAGGAAAGAGTAATGTCATGAAATAAAGACTTTTCACGAATCTCTAACCTCAAGTTCAAGTGCTTGTCTCATGTCAGTAAAGCCTGTTGTATTCTGTCCTATCTTCTGCAAATAGAATTTCCCAAACCTGCTATAACTATTAACCATGTACATTATCTATACTTATATTTCTATACTTCACTGTTTCTTTTTTTTCTTATGTGCAAGGTTTTTCTGCAGTGTAACTCCTTAACTGTGGAAATTACAGTCGTCTCTCTGAGAAACTGGAGTAAAAAGAGAAATTCTAATGAGAAGTGCTTTTGACTTTGTTCTGCCACAAAAGACACCTTCCTCCTGTCATCAAGTCTGCCTGACAACCACAGAGCCGACTGACAACCATACAAATCAGAATTAAAGCCAGTTTGTCCCGTTCCACCGTCATCCCTTACCTTTATTGTGTTTCTAGATAGATAGACAGATAGATAGAACTTTATTAATCCCTTGGGCAGTTCTTTTGGGAAATTAAGGCTCCAGTGTCAGTACAACACCATGAAAAGTCACAAGAATAGACAGAACAGTATAAAATAATACAATACAATGAAAGAAGCCGCACACCAGAAGAGAAAGTAGAAGAAAAGAAATCCTGAACAGTGACACAATTTTATAGATTTGTTAAAGATTTCTATGCATATTACGAGATTATACCACATTATCGCTATGGTATTATATGAAAAAAATAATATACAGATATATAGATATATATATAGATATATATTCACATACAGCATGTGTAAATTTATACATACATACACACCCATAAATAAAAAAATTCAATTATTTAAACAGTTAAATAATTTTAAATATATAGATAGTTAAATAGCTGTAGATATATAAACAGTTCTAGTAGGAAATAGCTGTAGATATATAAACAGTTCTGGCAATCTATAATGGCAAATATCAGACAAACAACCAAATATTATACCAGAATATTTCTATAAAGCCTTTATTATTAAAACTATTCACTCTTCCCTCTCAGTTTTCCCCTCACATACTGTGGCTAAGACTAATTTATGAAATAACAATAATAATGACAATCATTATCATCATAATCATCATAATAAACACTAAAGAAAGTAAACCACACAAATCTGCCAATAATGGTGACTCTGATGTGAAATTGTTCTGACCTCTCACTCACCACATGCTGTAAAGGCTACATGTCGGTACAATGACATGCTGACAGGATACACACAGCAGAATAGGAGGGAGACCGTGTACTTGGCAGCACTATTAACAACTTGTTGAATCCTTGCACAAACTTTCTCATTTCTGAGTCCAATTTGTGTTTGTGCACTTAGCCTTTGCTAGGCAACCTCCAGCCGGAGGCTGCACCTCAGATTATGCCACTCACCGTGTCGGAGCCAGAAAGCTCACTGACATTTTAATTATTAACTCGGAGGCAGATTTAAAAACAACATGCTGAGGTAGAGGTAGGTTGTAAAACAGCAGCATGCAGGAAAGAAGGGAATTGTTGGCAGATGACAACATCGCGTCCCTTCACAAAACCTGAGCTGTGAAGTCACACGCCTGCTGTCTGTCTCCTCTGCCACCATCAGACTTTTGACAACGATCCTGTTTTTGTTCTTAAAAGTAACTCCCCATTCACATTCTTCTTGCCAAGTCTGACTCAAAGCGTGTCTGAGAGCTGAGGAGAACGAGACCAGCCCAGTGTGCTGCTCTCTCTGCTCTTCATACAGTACAGCCAGAGACTAATTGGAAGAGCCAAACAAACTGAGGCTTAAACCTAACACAACTATTTCTGGACCTGAGCTCAGACACTCTTGTTACATAGTCAAGAGCTCCTGGAATTGCACTCAAGTTACTGGGAGACCAAAACACCAGAGTGGAGCGCTCGCCACAGAAATAAAAACCACTTTGAGCGTCTTTTAAAAGGCAGTTGCTTACTTTAAATCATCTCTAACATCTGAAACAGAACAGTTTGATAGTTACCCCTGTTGTTCCCAAGGATTATTCCAAGTGTTTCCTCTGATTTCCTTACAAAAGTATAAAAAATAATTGAGCTGCAATAATCCATTCTTCTTCTTCTTCGCTCTAACAATTCCCTTCTCACATCCTTCCTCTCTCTCCTCTACCAGTGAATTGGAGCAGTGGCAACAGCTGCTGTCAGAGGGGAGGGAGGGAGTTAAAGGGGAGGGAGGAAAATGAAATACCTTCTTTTCATTCTTGTCGTCCATAGGTATGTGTGCCGTGCCCGGGATCCCTTCTCCCAGTAAAAAGCCCAGTCTTGTCATCAGTTCCTGGGTGGCAGGAGAGGAGGAGCTCTGCTGTTTCTCCGCTTGCAGCTCTAGGAGAGGAGAGCAGGAGAGGGAGAGAAAAAGGGTTCAGCGTTAACTGGAGGATTCGCTCATTCCCTCTCCACACTGGATGGCCCACACATGGGCCACTCTGCCCACCCTGCCCTCTTCAGTGCCGCGCTCTGAAATGATATGCTGCACTCCCCAGCTGCTGCTGATGTAGTGCAGACCTGGAGAGGGGAGCAGGGAAGAGCAGGGAGGCTGGGGGAGTAGAAGATGGGCTCTCTCACTCTCTCTCCCTGTGTGTGTGTGTGTGTGTGTGTGTGTGTGTATGTGTGTGTGTGTCCATGGCACAGTTAAAAAAGCAGAGACCTTGTGTGACAGTGCGAGTTGTAAAAATGTCTCTCTGTGGTTCCGTTGACAAATGGACTGGAAAACACTGTTGTTTGGACATTTCTGTTTCATCCTCCAGACTTCAAAGAGCTGCGTTTCAAGTTCGACTAACGCATATCAGATACATACATGGAATGTCCTCACATTACAGAGAAACAAACATGTTCTCCAGGGCTCGCCCTGCGACATGCCTGGAGTGCCAGTCCCAGAGCTTTCTGCTTGTTTACAGATCTCATCCTAAGCCTCTGAGTAACAATGAGTGGACGCTGAGTCTTTCCAGAACACTCTTCTCTGCAGGTTTATTGCTTACCACTTAATACCAGTTCCAAATTAAATCCTTGCTTCTGCAAGAGAAAGGTATGCAACAATTGTTTGCCTACAATCATAAAAAACCCTTTTCTTACTAACAGTATAGATACTCTGTTACCATAACCTCCTCCTTGGTCAAAGCATTCCCTAATTCAAAGTAAAACCAAAAGCTAGAATTTAACCCATTCCTGGGAGGCAGTGGTTGCTCTCAGGGAATGGGGTTTTTCTAGGTGCCTGATCAACCACACAGCTAACCATCTGACCGTCCGATTCAAAGGAGGCACTGATATGCTTTAGTTCAGAGCTCCTCATATTCTCTGTTGCTTTACACCTCCAAAAACAATGTGAGAAAATTTCAGTTCATTTTTCAAACATACAGCACCAATTCATAAAAACAGAATATATATAATTTAATATAAATAACTCTGTTATTTATATTAGAATGTTAGCATTCTTTGAGATATATCACTGCCCTCTACTGTACCTTATTTCTGAGCAGAAGAAGTCATTTAGAAAATGATTGTGAATTATAGAGGGGGGGGGGAGAGAGAGAGGTACAAGGTACAAAAGCTTATTATACAGCTCTCTGTCAGCACCTTTTCCTCTTCTCCTTCATTTTCATCTCTTTCTTCCACAGTTATTAATAATGTTTGGCAGTAAATCAGATTAAATACAAATCAGGTCCAAAGGCACGCTATACTGCCACACAAACACACAAGCACTTTGAATGTGCTGCACCAACAGCCCAGTGCACTCACATCTAGGTTTCAACGTGAAACAAAAGAATATGTGTAATTCAATATAGTGTCGAGTGTCTGATTCTATTTAATCTTAAGCAAATAACAAATTGTCAAATTTGATTTTATAAAGCCATTGTGGCACGGGATGTATTTCTAGCAACACAATTTAATAAGCATCTCTTTTTATGACCCATATGGGCCTTCAGGATTATTGCATTGTGGTCCATTAGGTGAGCACGTCGATGGTCAATCAGCAGAGTTAATAAATCCCAACAATAACATCTGACATTCTTGTCTGATACAAAGAAGTCAATCGATACACAGTCCGAAATATCTTCTTCTAACCTTCTAGAAACTTAATAATAACGTAATATTTAAACATGGAAATCTTTTTTTTTTTTTAACTTTTGTTAGACATCCTCAATAGACTAGGCCATATCAGATCTCCAACACTAATGACTGAATGCAACCCTAGACCATTCCAAAGCCTCCTTGGTGGTCATTGATATATATTTCTTACATATTGACAGAGATTTCACAGAACCTCGCCTCCATTTCACCCTGTCAGGTGAGAATTCTATTAATTTTTTTCCTTTTCATTGTTCAAACATCTTCTGAAGACTGCTTTTGGCTGCAAATCTTTTATCCAGACTACGTTCTGACAAGACTTGGAGGAGTGCTACAGATTCATCTCTCAGATCGTGTAATTCTTTTCCTTTTTTCTCAACGTAGGAAAAAAAGGTACCGTTGATATCAGAGCTTTTTTTTTTATTTTACAAGTGTTCTACTTGTCAGTTTCCAAGAGTTGGTCAGAACTTAGGGTAATATCAATCCTTTCAAAATCGTGATGTAGTATTTGATGACGACTGGTATCATTAACAGACATGTGAGATGACCATGATTATTGCAGAATAGACGGTTCTTGACAGGCATCACAACAAGAAGGCAGCTTTGTTTCCATGACACTCAGCCCTGTCCCACACTTGTTTATCTGTCTCCACTATAAAATACAGGGCAGAAGGGGTCAGTGGGAGGAGTGTAAAAACATCATGTGAGACACTCGCCCTGACATGCCCCCCAACCCCAGCACTCAAGGCTCTTTTACAACCCATGACTAATAAAGCCAATCACACAAGAATTAAAGAAAGAAAGAAATCACCCCTAATTTATCAAATATGTCATTCTTGAAATTCTTTCTAACATGAGTCAATAACACACGCAGCTGATATTACTTAACTAAACCATGATAGCAACCAAAATCTTCTGTACACGACAGGAGGGGAAATTAAAGTCTTGCACATGCTGGGAAATTGCCCAACACATCATTCAGCCAAAATTATGGAAGAGAAATAAAGAAACTGAAGTGATGACAGAACAGAACACATCTCTTCAAATTTAAGTTGTCCGTTACATATTTCACTTTTAACGTCTGCCCACTTGGTCTGCTCAATTTATGACGAAATTAAGATTTTGAATTGCTGCCGTGTTTCAGCCTGTTGCACCACATCTAAGAGACACTTGCCTTTAATTCTTGGAAAATGAAATATTCTTTAGGCCGCGAAGAAAACACAGCCGTGATCAAAGGAGTCCAAAGGCTTCAAGTTTCATGAAATGATACTTTTGTGTCTACAGAAGGAATTAAGGCTCATATCAGAGCTGCAGTTAAAGTGTGCACTGAGTCAACTATTGACCAATTAGGATCTCTGCACAGGGGTTTATGGGTGTGAAACTTTTAATCAGACTGACAAGTCTGAGAAGTCAGACCTACATTTGTCTTTGATAAATGAGGTTAAACAGCATTAATATTATTCTGTCCAATCACATCAGGTTGTGTTTACGTCATATATGGGTATATAATGGTGGCTCTGTAAGTGTAATCCCCTGGAAACGTCTAGTTGTGTTTAAACCTCTATCGACCCCAAGCATGATCAACCGACCTTCACTGGAGTGTCTGCCTACTCATTAGGTGCAGATTTCACGGTAACAAAAAGTAACAATTGAGTGGATAAAGCCAGTGTTAATCACTTTATACATTTATCAGCAGCTTTCAACAAAAGTGTTGGTCGCTATCGTATCAAGGTAACGCAGCCCATTTTAAATAAGTTGTTATGTATGGATAAATGTGAAAGTACACGTTATTATTAAAGTTCTTTTTGTTCCAGTTGAATACCAATTCAAACTCCAGCCTAGTCCTGTTTCTGTCTACACGGTTTCTCTCCATTAATTAACAATGGGGTGTTCTGTGAACCATGACCTGCTCTGCTTCCAACGGACTCTGGTGAGGTTGAACTGATATAAAGGAACTATGGTCCATTTCAAAATAAAAATGAGAAATTAATGTATTTTCCGATGTTTGGACCAATACAGAAAATAATTAATCTGACATTAATTTGAACCCTTCCCTGCACAACGCCCCACAGTCTCTTTGGAAACCACAGGTCACCAAATATGACCTTGAAATATTGTCACTGACAAACTGTAAAAATGATTCAGACGCAGGTCTCTTCTTTCCCTTCGGGGGTCACAAAATCTGATCACCTGCCTTGTGTCCAACCTTTCCCCTCGCTTCCTCTACTGTAACGGCTTTACAACGTCATTCATCTTTTTCTGCTTTTCCTTCTGTCAGCAACTCTATCTCCCACTTCCTTTGTCCAATTTATTCACCAACCTCTCTCTGCACACGTCCAAACCACGTCCAAGCTTGCCTCAAAAACTTTATTTACTAAGAAAATACTAAAGAACACAATAATTAGGGTAGCAAACGGGAAGCAATGAGTTGGCACAAGGGCCAGAGTCTACCCTTTGCCTCTGATCATGATGGAAATTTCACGAGTTCTATCACATATCAACAACATCTATGGAACAATAAATCTGTCTAATTAGGTCCAGATGGCTCCTGTGGTGTCCTTAAAACATGCCAATGTCAGTGCTCCACAAACCAGGACTTGTTCATATTTCTGAAGCCTCTACCTGACATGTGGCTATGTTGCTGAGCTCATAATGATGCCCTCATATCTGACCACAAATACTGACCCTCCATAATGTCACATTACTTTTACTCTAATCAGTTCAGATCAAATATATTGGCTGCTGCAATCCAAATAACGATAATCATCATTTTATTAATTTGTTTTTGTTTGTTTTAAAGCACATTACTTCAGCATGAGCCCTTTTCCTCTGCAGAGGGCGTCGTTTACCAACAACAATGCTGTGTAGAAACCTTTTTAATGCAGTTTCTGTATCCTCCTGTCACTCACATGCCCTTAAATATACATATAAAGATCCTGACACATCTGTGCAGTCAGACTGGTTAAAAACACCTTTTTGCTCTCGCTAACAGACATGACGTCAGGGTCTATTTTAAAACGTGGTTGGGGAAACCAGATCCAATCTCCTGTGGTCACAGGAGAGCCTTCCAGGACACATTGTAATACCAGGTGTGAACAGTGGTTTTAACAACATCCATATGCGAACAGATCATTCAGGGCGGATGTTAATAACAGGTCAAAAGGGGGCCAAAGATAGACTTTATGTATTTGATGGTTGAGTGAGAACTTGCTTTTTTCTTTGTGAGTCATTGCAATGAAATATACATCACTGCATTACATAGGTTTGTTGTAGAGTATCTGTCACTACATCAGGGCTGTAGTCAAATGTAATTGTCAGTTCATATTTTGGTCACATCTCTTAAATTACCAATTTGCAACGGACCTCGTGAAATAATGTTTATGTTCACAGCTGGTAAAGCCTTTTAGTGACCGGTGGACAAAAAACAGCTGCAGCGTAGTAAATGAAGATTAGACATTTCATTGTAGCAGTTTCATGGTGGTGCAATTTGTCACCTTTAATGTCAAATTCTATAAAATCGCAACTATAACATTTTATTTCTTGTATAAAAATGATTTGTTATAATAGTAAATATATTAATTATATAAATGGATGTGAACATTTCGTTTACATAATAAAGGTATATGTGAACCTAATTTGAAATACAAATATATCTGCACAAATGGCATTTAAGTTTGCATACTGTCAACTGTAAAATATTATGCTTAAATTGTCAAGGTTAACAAACACAGCCATTTCTCCCCTGTAGGGGGTGCAATGGACACAGCTGTAAGTCCTTGAGTTTCTTGTCTAATGTACATTAGCAACACACCTTGAACTAACTTTCATTAGTTTTTGAGATATAAAGAACATAATTTAAAAATTGCAGAAACATTCTCTTCTCTATTTATTCTATAAATGCTTTCAAAGATATAAAAAAAAGGTTGTTTGATCAAAACATGACCTTGTTTGACCAAGGTTAAAAACGGCGGCGCTTCAGTAAAGACAGTTTCATTTTGTCTGTACACAATATAAAATGATTGTGTTTATCTGGATGAAGGACAGCTGTTAATTAAAAATTCCTGCCTGATGTAATTTAGCTCCCTGTGCTCCATATACAAAATCTGATGAGCCAAACACAAACGTGGAGTTATGCAAATGCAATGGATGCTACCAGTGTGTTATTCAAGTACCAGCACAGCAAATGAAGGCAGAAGGAAAACAATGTTGTTATCTAACGCCTGAAAAAGTTTATGAGCAGGTGTGAAATAGCAGCCATGCGGTGCAGCGATAGAAGAATGAAGACGGGAAGAGGCGGAGGAGAGGGATGAGGCGGTGGGGGAGTACCACGAACTGAGTGGCTTCACATAGTTGTCTGGCCTCTCTCCCTGCTGAGAAAACAATCCAGCCGGTGCTCATTAGCAGCTGGAGTTTCATTACCACAACTGCAGAGCCTGTTTAATGAACCCTCAATGAGAACATGCATCCTGCTTCACCATTTAAGTTCAGGGGTACGAGGTGACGTGCTGCCCTGAAGCATGTTCACTGCCTATTGCACATTCCGATGATACAACCACAGACCTCCTCTGCTACGAGAACAGATGGACTGTCCAATGAGACATACTTAGGTAAGACCGGATCTTAGATTCAGAATCTCCAAGTAAAATGAGGTTTGGGAGGTGGGGATGTTTGTGTGATAATAGTCAGAGTCTGACTGACATCTCAGTTTGACACCATATTGTGACGGTTATTATTTCTGGTCTCATTGTAAACAAAGGTGGCAATTCACACACTAATTGGCCAATGGAAATTAAATCTCCATATAGGTTGACTGGGACGGCCTTGTGGGACATGCTGATTAAGGATCCACTGGAGGTGGGCAGGACGGCTTAATGACGTTCTACCATTAGATAAAAAAAAAAAAAAAAAAAAATCAAAGCTAATTGCCCATCTGTTGATTAAAACAGGTAACCCAAAAAATAAACCTGCTCTGCACTGAAGAAGAAGAAGAGATTGAAATGCAACTCATATAGAGCCAAGTAGGCATCACAGCTGCCAGAATCTCAGTGCTTTCTCTCAGGAGAGATATGAAGGCTGCCAAACTATCACAGTATGTTATATAAACTGTCGACAATAGGCCTTGATTACACTATTGGGCCCGACTCTGTCTCCATTCCTCAATACAGTCTTATACAAAGACAACGTGAATCATTTCACAATTATCTCATGAATTGCCAATTCACAGCGTTTAAATAGAGGTTGCCTGTGGCGCCGTGGTTTCTATCATCTGCCAATATTCCTTGCAAACAGCATCTCAGGATCCCAGCTGTGGTTGTTAGATTGTGCATCACAATTTACCAATTGCAAATCCCACCAGTAAAAGGCAGATTTACCAGTCACAACAACACATGCTGCTGGAGCCCAACACCGATCTGTCACCGATTCATTGGCATTTAATGGAGACAAAGATTATAAAATGCTTCATTTTGACCTGGCTTTCTAGACAAGGTGTTGTAACAAAAGCAAATGTTCAGAGATTTTCTTCAGGATTGTCTTTCAAAAGTTGTATCACGTGAGAAAGATTTCCCAAAAGAAGTGAAAAGTGAAAGTGCTGCCTGATATTTAATACCATCACTATCTTTCCTTGGATTCATAGAAACATTATTATGATGGTGATAGGACTGGCGTTACAACGTTCCGTGTTAGTACAGTTAGACGTCAGTTACACATACAGTAGTGTTCTTCGTGGTGCACAACATATGGTGGATAAGTTCAATAATGACAAAATGAACAGTGTGTGAATTAACAGGTGCTGAGGTTCATCACTGGGTTTGACTGGTGAGAGACGTTATGGTGGGTTTGAGGGGGGAGCGAGGGGGACAGAAATGAGAGCCATAATTGTGGGATGGCAGAGGGTTGATCGACAGAGACAGAGCCCTGTGACCACAGCTGAAACTGTTTTGACAGGATGACAGTCCACTGCCTGTTACAAACACATACAAGCACACAAAGCCCTACTGTACATACACAAACAAATGTCGCCGTGCCTGCGGACAAAATAATTACACATCCTGTGCTCTTAGACAGATGTGAAAGAAAAACGGCATGATGTGAGTTAACACTGCTGCCGACCAGAAGAATACTACTTTCTGAGTCTGCAGCCAAATCCCAGTCATGCATGGCACTGACACTCTAATTCTAGAAGTGCATCAAAATAAAACAACGAGGCCAAACCACATGTGAGGACAGCCAACTAAAACATACATAAACAAAAATGACATCCAGTTGTCTCTAAGTTTAGTTTATATAAGAGATGTTTACTCACAGCAGCAGCACCATCCAGCACTCCAACAACAGAACTGAGCCACTTTAAAAATGTCATTTACTGCTCTTCCAATGCAACCTAACCAATGCTTACTCCTCGTGCTGTGAAACTTACAATGGATTTGTTTTTTTGAGTGTGATTTTCCCAGCAGTTTATCACCATTCCACGTTGGCGCTGACCTTGTTACAAAAGCTGCAATGTTAAACCACCGTCGTCTCCTGTCTCGGCACTTAGCAAAAATAAAAGCGGGCATTGTTTACTCTTGCTGACAGAGGTGACAACGGGCTGATAGACGGACTGTTCAGTGACGGATTAAGACGAGATAGATCATCATCACATGTGATGGCTGGAACAGATTTCTTCACACTCATCCAGCTGATGTAAACAGCAAACAAGCCTTTCACAAACTGAATCACATTAAAGATTGATTTTCTTTTTTTTAAAGAAGGTATTGAGAGAAGCTATCCTCCAAATGTCTTTCAGCTGGTTTATCCCACTACAGCTGGGCCATTACAATTAGCCCTTATTAGTGTAGAATTCATGCATTGCCTAATTGCACATAATTAGCGTAAACACATCTTAAATTCTCGACAATAAAGTTTTTTTACCTACTGTGAAAAGATGGGTGTTAAAAAACAAACAAACAAACATTCATTGAACATCAAATATACTGTCCATATTAAAATCACAGCTGATCCTGAAACAGTACAGCACTAAAATGACTAAGCACATGCTGTGTAGTAATACACGTACAAAGCAACCAGACATTTTTTTGGTTTAGGTTTTTCTCTTTCCTCATATTACAAACAATGTCTGTTGGAAAGAAAATAAAGAGGGGAAAGGAAAACTTAGACAAGCTGTTTTTTTATTTAAAAAACATGGGCATGTATATATATGCATGTGGTTGTGAAATTCATAAGGGCAACTCACATGGTGAATATCAGATAACTAGAGTGAGATGCTCTGTTTGTGTAACCTGCAGCAAGGTTCATCTACATTCAGACATTGTGTCCATTTATTGGCAGAGGCTCCACAGGTTATGTCAACAAACAGATCTGTCAAAACACTCCCAGGAGATTCAAACCCATGACACTGACTCACTCGCAGTTGCATCAACTGTGATGAGACGGGCATGATATTCATTTTGTATTCCTCCACCCGCCTGTCGTCCACTCTAACCCCAAACAATGCTACGTGCCGGCTCAATGTCAGACACGCCCTCGTGCTTTGGTATGTAACATCAGCAGTGACTGGGCAGCTCAGGGTTACAACTGTCTGCATGTCAGAGCCAAGGTGCAATCAGAACAAACTCTGCTTTCTCTGCTGCTGTTCCCTCAAAATATCACATCCTGCCACCACAGAACTCAGCCTATGGCAGGAATGTAAGCCGTCACACAAACCCAACCTCGGAGCACAGGAATCAGGCAGTAATATAATAAAGGCTTAAATGACAGCCATGTGATCAAAAACATGATCACAAATACTGTACGTGCAATTCTACTGAGAGGATGTTTCCTTGATTGTGTTCACATGAGACAAATTGAGTGCTTCGCTGTAAATGTCTCTCCAGACAGAGAGGAAAACTGATTCTTCTGAAAATGTAACCACACGCTTTTAAATAAACACAAAACCATTTCTTTCTTTGTCTGCCGGGCCAGGAACACTGGTCACATTTAACGGTTCACTCATGCAGTAACTGAAGAAACCCTTAAATCGGGGTTAGGTATAACAAAGACAGGCTTCAATATTACAAACAAACAACAAACAGGAAAAGGGATCACAAAAGACTGACTTTCTAACTTTGTTTCAAAGTTTCCAAAATCCCATGTGAAATATCAAAACTCACCATTGTGCGAGGACTCCTTGTTATCGGCCACCTTCCTCAGCGCTGAGACAATGGCATCAGAAGGTACACGAGGACTCTCCACATACTTAGGTTTCCTGCTCGGACCTGCCAGCATGGATCGCAGATGCAGCAGGGATATAAAAGAGAGAGAGAGAGAAAAGGACAGAGAGTGTGTCAGACCAAGCGGCAGAGAGACGAAACTAAAGAGACGAGAGCATTAGAGAACCAGAGAGAGCGTCAAGAGTTCTCGCTGGATTAACATGTTCCAGATGGAACTGGAGATGAGAGGCAGTGGTGTCATCGTTGGACAGGCTTGGCTGCACTCTGCGGCTCGCATAAAACTCACACACCAGCGCGGCTCACGCTCACGCTCACACTCACACACACACAGACACACTTTCTCAGACAGCACCCTGCGCTGATAGCAGCTCTGCTCTGTCTGACAACTCCGAATATTGTTTTGCATGGGCAGAGACGACCAATAAAATACTGCTGACCAGCTCTGGGAATGTAAGCTGCAGCAGGAAACCACAAACAATTAGCCTCTTATTGAACTTTAAATCACACACACACACAAGCTCTAGATAAAATCTGCAAAACAGTTAGAGTTATTCTGTAAGTGTATCTGTAAGTGGTTCTGTGGAACACACCCCTTCTATTGCTGCAGGATACACATGGACAGATTAGGATGCAGGCATCCTGGTACAAGTCAGTTGATTTATCTGGGACAATGTTACCACTCTCTAAAGACCGTCTTTGTCTTGTGAGGTGCAGAAGAATATAGCTGGCTCTTCTTTTTTCCCCTGATCTCACAGTATGGTAGACAGAGAAATAGCACAGCTTCACAGCAAATGTCTGCTAAATGTGTTAGACACTAAAATAAATCACCAATTTAGGCTAAAAGCCAACATTCAATCAACTCTTAAGAGACAAAACAATTATGCTGTTTATTTGAGTTATGGCTAAAGCCTGTTTTTTTTTTTTTTCGACGCAGGAATATAATTGTTTGCACTTGATGGAACTCCGGCAATGACACTAGACTAAATACCATGCCATAAAACAAACATCTTTCAAAGAACTGACTGCGCACACCCGGATTTGGCTGTGTTCAACAGAAATCCATTCCAGAGTTGACAATTAAAAAACTAAAGATGCAGAAAATACTGTGGAAACAAAGCTGGCTGCATTTCTATCCATAAATCCATTAAAAAAAGGAACAACCAGCATTCTTTGGCAACCCATCTGAATGCTGCTCCAGCCTTGATCCAGTGTAACCCAATCTAAAGCTCCTTCTCCAGACTACTGTTATCAGATGACTGTGAATGTAACCCCAGTCATAACATGAAGATTGGACGGGAGAACAGAGATAGCCGTTTCCTATTACCAATGCAATATAAGTCACTCTGACCTCAAACAAAAAAGCTCCTCAGAATCAGATTGAGCAATTTCTTAAACCACACAGGCGATTTTAGTCACAGATTATTGGGTTATTGCCCAGCAAGAGGAGCAGGAGAAGGAGGGGGAGGAGGTGCAGCAGCAGTGGCCAGGAAAGGTTCTGGAAGTGACTCTGCAATGAACCATACAAGAGAGCGTTCAGAGTCAGCTTGCTGCACAGTGCCATCTATGGATATGCAGCTTGAAATGCATAGCGAGGAACTTTTGGTGCCTGAAAATAACCTCTGCAGTCTTTTACTGCTTTTCAGCATAGGAGGAGACATAAGTCAAGTCGAAGACGTCTGAGTGAAAGCACAGAGTGTAATTGTCTGTCACAAAAACAACAGAAGGCAGTAGTTGTAGTACGCGGTGATGACAGTGTTGTTCAAAACCACTATAATCTGAGGGTTGAATTTCAAGCACATGAGATGTTACAGACCTTTGGATTTGAGCAGATTGATAGTTGAAAGAGTGCAGGGGAGTGATTCAGAGAAAGACCTTTCTCAGCAATTCAAGTTGGTCTGCTTCACTGCAGAGAAAGCCAACGAGCATGTCCTGAAAACCTCCATTCATCTGTGTGTAGTCAGACTCCGTCTATTACCGAGGAGTCACACGGCTCCAATTAAAGAGGGTCTTCAGAGGCACAGAGGGCTGTGTGTGAGACACACTAGGTTCAGGTAAATGTCCTGGACCCAAGGAGCAAACCAGCCGTGTTCAATGTGTTTCATCTAACAACAACTACAGGCATAGTCTGGTTAATCTTAACCATATGCTGCAGTGCAGCGTCGGTTTACACAAAAAAAGCCATGAACACAGGGTCGACACACAGAATAACAAACATGTGGTAGTTTTAGGCAATATCCAAAAGTTATTTGTCTTCCATCTGAAATCTCATCTCCAGATTTGTGAGGCTGCTTAGATTCGTCCTTCAGCTGTGGAGGAGCTGATGGATGAGACACTGCAGTTTATAATAAGGTCACAACTTTTGTCATACGTACAACAACAAAAGGGCAGTGAAAGAAAAAAGCCAAAAAGTATCCTCTCTACTTCTGACCATGTGTTAACAGGTTGCAGGGAGTCAGAACTGTTTTTCTTTTTTTTTTTAAAGCCAATAGTAACTCAACAGAAATAATAAGTAAAAAATGCCATTCTCAGATTCTTAATTTCTGATTCAATACAGTATCACTGATGCAAACTCTCCAACCCAGTAGGTGGCAGTAATGCACTCCGTCAGTCTGAAAGAAGCTGTGCAGGATGCAATGATTAATGTTAGCACAAAACATTACATTTTGCTCATGACCAGCAAATAAATGATAGATTACTTTAAGCAGAAGAGAGCAAAAAAGAAGACAACAACATATGATGCGTGAAATTTTTTTGACACATTGTCTCCATGACAGTTAATACTTCTTCACTCATTCTGACAACATGACCTGTCTATCTTTTGCATATGTACAGTATATCTGTGAGGAAGTGTTATAGTATGGCAGAATTTAAAGCAAACAAAAGAAGTAGAAAAAAAGGTGTAGGGTGTGATAAGGCAGGAAGGAGAAATACAAAAAAAAAACAAAAAAAAAAAACAGCCAAACCTTCAGGCTAAAGACAGGAGTCTCCTCTACTCACCAGCATCTACAGTATAAGACAGGAATCCATGAAGAGTGAGCCAGCCACTGAGCAGCAGGAAGAACACACCGACAGCATGTTCTGTCCAGTAGATTCCAGTGAATGAGAGGACTGTTCATGGTTACCAAGTGATCAAGGAGTTTTCCCAGCATTCTTTAAGATGGACTCTTGACACTCTTCACATTTCAACTTGTCAATGAGACAGTGTGCCCTCTTTGTGCAGCAAAGGGGAATGAGAGCAGCCCCACAACAGCGCTCTTTATATTCCAAAATGTCATTCTTCATCTCAAAAGTGACCTGGAGCTGCTACTGCCTCATGGTGGTGTCCAGTCAGTCGGCTACAGTATAGATTCACGTCAGTCCAAGCTTGTATAATATAAAGATATTGACGTAATTGAAGATGACTTTGGAAGGCTTTGTTGGAACATGTCCATATACTTTGCCAATAAGACCAATATTTATAGCTATGGGGGCGGGTGGGGGTGATCCAATGTCCAATTAGATTTGTTTCATTACAATTCTATTACTAACAGCACGGATGAAAAACAAAAACTTATTGAAAATGCTTCTTGGCATTCACTCTTCGTAGTGAATGTGTTTCTTATTGTATATTAAATGGTCAAATATGCAATAATTTTTAAACTACCTTGGACTCTAAACATAACCGAGTGGTGACTTACATCAACAGCCAAACACTACAAAGTAACAAGCATCATGTCCCCTGTCAATCAATTACATCACTCTAACCTGACTAGAGATGACAGCACATACCTGTCAATCAATCACATCAACATCTCACTGACATATCCCTGTGTCAAGTTGATTTAGTGCATAGAATAGCTTGGATCAAAATGTGGTAATATTAAAGAGACAGGACAAAATGACAACATTCCTCACGAGGAAACGCTGTCTTATCCCACACAGGTTGTTTAGGACTGGAGCTCAACATTGAAACAAACAATAACAGTTATATCAATATATTCCTACTGGCCATCAAAACCTAGTATTGAACACAGCGTTTCATCAATAGTCCTTTGGTGTCGATTATAAACTTGTGTCTTTAATACTAGTTTCAGGTGAAGGTGGTGAACTGGGATCCCACTGCACTAGAAGCTGGAGGGAGCTTTGTTTGATAAAAAGTCAAGGGCGGAATGAAGTGGAGTGAAATGGAGTGAGAAGTGGAGTGAAAAAACAGATCACTGGGTGTCCGTCAGAGGAACCGTTCAAAGAGTCCACGGCATCACAGGGCCTTTTGCAGCTCAGCCCTCAGAAAGACATTAATAAACCTACAGAACTGTCTTGTTGCTGTCAGCAGCCCAGAGGTGACTTCAGGAGAGTTCACCTGAAAGAATCTCCTGCTGCCTTTGAACCACTCTTCTGTCCTCTTGACAGAAGGACAAAATAAACTGCATTGGTACTGCACAGTGGACAAGGACAAAAGACTGCTGAATGGAAGGTGCAGTAATTCATCTCCACATTAGAGAACATTTTACCTGACTGTAGATCGTGAATTATTGTCATTCCTCAGAGATCCGAACACCATTCATCAATCAACAAATACCATTTAAGCCTCAAGGTTACAGTTAAATCATCTAAAAAATTTTAAAGAAACTTTCTTTGTTTACAAAAAAATGGGTAACTTTTATAGAATCGACTGCACCATCATCTTCATCATCATCATCATCCATGGCTACCAAAGCCATCTTTTCAAAATGTAAGACATCACTTATGCCCCTCTTATATTCAGTGTGTTTACAGTAAACAGAGGAGAGGCTGCTACAGCACAGAGATAAGGAGGTGAGAAGCCAGAATAAGGTCACATACCGTGGAAGCACTGTCTGTGGAAGTAGTTACATGAGTGGAGTGAAGAGACAAACACTCAGAGAGATACATCTTGGTTGACAATGGCTTTTGAGCAAAATACAGATCTTTGAGCGAAAGTGGACGCATTACATTGTTCCCTGAAGGACAGAAATAAGAAAGTGCTCCTCTGTAGACTACACTGCAACGACAAAATACGTGTGAACTGCTTTGAAGTTCATTGAAGAAAGACATTTTTAGATTATGGCAAAAGTGTCTCCTTGTCAAGTGATAAATAAATTCAATTAGCATTTTATAGTCACAATCAATAATTCTAAAACGGAGCATGAATTCAATATTTATTAAATCTCATTTAGAGGAAAAACAAGGTTTCAGGATGTTGTGATGGTACGCTGAAATGTCACCAGGCTTCTGTGACATTCCAGGTTTCAAATCTAGATGTTGTCTCGTGTTCAGCCTCATGATCAATTTGTCTTTATTCATGGTGATTCTTATTTTTTAAATCTGACAATTTATGTTCATCCATCCATCCATCCACCCAGACAGTTCCCCACTGTACTGTGTTTTCTAAACCACTTAAAGTTGCCTGTGGCAGGAAGAAAAAAAAAATCACTTAACTCATTTCTGATACCAGGGATCACTTCCCCTCTGTGATAATTCCATATACAAAAATTAAAGGGATCTGATGACGTGATGATAAATTCATGCATCACAGCCCAATCAAAGACAAAGCTAAGTTGGCACAATTCTGTTTCTGTGCAATCAGTGGGGATTTGAGCATCACCTCTGCTCTCTGTTCTAATCCCTATCAGTGCTACTGGAAAATCCTACTGTAAATCTGCAGAGTTAAGCAGATAATATATTCCACTGAAGCTCTGAGCCTCAGCTGCAGACACATCAGATGTTTTCTTTTTTTCTTTTTTCTTTTAATGGTCTTGGAAAAGCTTTAAGTTGACCACATATCCAATTGTTTTAACACACCAATGGGACAATAACTGACTGCAGCCAGTGGAGGTCACTGTGGAGATGCCCAGGAGACTAGGGAAGCCATTAAGTTCTATTAGCTTTAATGGCTTAAAAGATCTGAAAACCACAATTACTGTGTGATCCGTTACACTCTACCCACTTCAAACTGAGAGACCTTGGGTTTTTTTAATACCTGATCTCTGACCCACGATGGTTTGAAGGAAGATGGGTCCATTCAGCTAACAGTTAATGCCTCTCTCTGGGCCAGCAGAGGTCCTGTAAACTATTAAGACTGTAAACTCTAGGTGCTGTTCAACACATGTCAGGGTGCTGTGTTTCATGGTTAAGCTCAGGGCTTAACTGATCAAAGCTGCACCACTCAACACCACCAGGGCTTTGCAGCTCAGGCATCCGTCACACTCCTAATTAACTCAGTATTTCTCTGTTGTCCCTTGTGAAGTTTTTCATGAAAAGAACAACCACTAAGTCGAAGCCTCGCAAACTGTGATAGATTACCCAATGTGTCAGGAAATGAGCCCTAGCCACAAAATGCTCTTCGTATCTTCGAAACCGCTTCCCGGCCAAAACAAAAGTGATGACAGCGGATAAATCAACCTGTTAGGACTATGAAGGGTTTATAAAATATTTTCACATCTTTTTTTAATCAGAAATTGTGCATATGACCTTAATGTGTATTTCCATGAATGTAGACAACGACCCACATGATCTGCAGGGTCACCAGAGAAGTTAGATGAAAGAAGAAAAAAAAAAGCCCACCAAAAGTGCTGTAAACCATGAGCTTATTTACTGCTTGGTGAGGCTGATTGACAAATAGGGCCATCTCATCTGAACAACCTCAACAAATGCTGAGCATTGAGATGCTATTTTGAGGTCAAGGTGCTTCAGTGAAGTAAAGCCCCCATGTCCAAAACAGGACACATCTGCCAATCACAGATAGAAAGCGTATTACCTTGGAACAACATCAACTGACATTTTGCAAGGCAAAAAAACAAAAACAAAAAAAAAAAACGTCCATACCATGAAGAATGAGACATTTTGAATAATTATTGAATAATTGCATCTTACAGTTAGTTTGGTAAAATGGTAAACAAATGGTTTACCTTTTAAATACATTAGCTTTAAGTGAGTGTAGCGGTTAGCACGTCTGCTATTAACATGAACATTTCCCAAATGTGGGATCAATGAAGGTCTTTTTTATTTATTTTTTAACAGCGACTGTTCAGGCTACAACTGTATTGTTTAGTATTTGATTTTTTAAAAAAAGGTGGTTTTTAAACGGAAATAAACAAAAATTATTTTGGCTCTGAGGTGAATTTTTTTCATAATAAAAATTCATTTCCTTTGTCCTGTTGTTGTTATAAGACTGAATTTGGTGCCAGAAACATGTGGTCAGTTACTGCTTAGCCAAGTGTCGGTGAAAGCTTTATACAAACCGCTCTACTGAAAGTTTGGAAAACACCAGTCGGATGTGGATGGCAGTCATTATCTTAGGAGTCAGTGAATGGACAAAATACTGTTATGTTATACTGTGCACACAGGTCACACAGAAGGTGCTGTTCCTAAACAATACACATGCACTGTTAACCCTTTGTTTAACTTCCTAAAAGCCTTTGTTGCACATTATGACCCTTTGTTTAACTTCCTAAAAGCCTTCGTTGCACACTGTGTTTACACCACCTCACCCTGTGTCTGCTTTGTTCAAGCCTCTGAAACTGTAGAAATCACACAAAGGGACTGTCTATGAACGGTAAACAATCCAGTTTAATGGTCCGGAAAATTAATCCCTGCATTTAGAAACAATTTATTATGACCTATTATGACATTTATTATTATGTGTGCACCATATTACATGTACTGTACATGGATGTGGTTGTGAGTATTTGAGCCCCTTTACTTCTGATTTGTTCATGGCTGTTGCTTCTACTAACTCCCTTGTCACTGTACATTTCCAAAACATGTTTCCTGTGTTGGAAACTCTTTCGTCTCCACATCTGTGGTGCATGACTACAACCATCTGTGGATAAGTCCTCACTGAGCAGGAACACCTTTCAAGATCAAGTAATGAGCAGTAGAGATCAGGAACGTGTTTAAACTTCTACACAAGATTTATATTCTATCCAGGAATACATAAATGCTAGTACTGCAGACATAGTGTTCATGGGCCAGTATCACTGCAGCTATAAACCACTGGGGTTGACCAATAAAAATATCATTAAGAAACAGTAATGCACCCACCCATAATGTAGGAATACACTGGTTCAGCATTAATACTAAATCACCACTGGGTAATGTTACCAAGAATTTCAGTTTCCAACCACTAGGGATTCCGCCTAATTAAAGTAACATTAAGAATTTCCATTTATTTCTCTGTTCTATCATTATTTTAAAGGAAAACACACACATCTTAACCACTGAGCTATAACTAAACTGGGTTTTTAACACTCCACTGTCTCCATGTCTGAATGTGGCCGGGAAACAGAAAATGCAGCACGACCCAGTATGTTTTCATCGCTGACCTGAGACATTTCCTACAGTATGTGTTTATTAACTGGAGCTGTGAACTCTCCCCCTAAGGATTTTCACAGTTACCTCTGAGGACCACAGAGGAGCGTCTCAAACCCTCCCCCGACCTTCACTCCTGCGTTGATCTCCACAGTGTTCTGTCTTGTCTGCCCTTTTTTCTCCCCTTCTTCTTTTTTCATTCCTCGGAGCGAGACATGAGGGAATATACCTTTAATGAGTGTTCCTTCTCCTCTCTCCCATGAGCCCTCTTCACCTTTACAATCTCATCCTTTTTTCCCCATCCTGGTCATACCAGTTAACACACATTTTATTAGTGTGCTGATTTAAAGTAATCATAGAAGTTGCAGTTTTGCCATAAATAGCCTGTCAATGGATTTTACTATCACTGTCGGGTATTTTAGCTGATTAAATTGTGTGCCAATGAAAAGCCTTTTAAAAAGTATCAATTACATTTTGCTGCTTTTGTCAGAGAACAAGAATGTACTGATCGTGCATCTGGGCTCTGTTAACATTCAAATAGTTCACTGCAGAAACATGTAAGGCCTGAAAATCAAACATCATGATTACAACTAATGAGGCTTGTGACGATCCATGCGTGCAAAACTGGTTTAAAAGGTAAACAACCAAAACTGGATTTTTACATTAGATATGAATGTGAAGGTACAAGTCTGTACAAAGATCAAACCCCACTCCCCAGGCCCCGCCCCCCTCCCACCAACTCATCTTTACACTAAACAGATCAAAGCTGCGAATACTCCAAACAAAGGCTAAGATAGCCCACAGATGAGAGCCACATGTGAGTGGGGGGGCGGGGGGGCACGCTGGCCACTTAAAGGATTTCTCTTCTCTGTGTCAAGTCTTCAGGATACAAAGGCTCGGGTCGAACCCTGCAGCTGCAGTGGAGGAAGCCCAGGAGGGCACACAATTAGATCCAGTGTAAACATCCACCCATTACGAGCCACTAAAGTGTAAACACGCAGCACAGTTGTACAGGCCTATACTTCAACACAAGGTGATCAAATAAAGGCATGAAGTGACAAAAACAAATCCCTGTGTGTGGACCGTGCTAAAAGGTTGGATCTGGGAAGGTGGAGCTAATGTTACGATTTCAAGCTGTGGTGTTCAATTATTTCCCAAGATAAACTACTATTAAGATGACAACAGTAGTATCTGGAGTATTTTAAAGCAGTGGTTCTCAACATAGGGTCCCCAAACCTCTCTGGATCTGTAGGCCATAGTCAGGGGTTCCATGACCCTTTTGGTAGTGTGATAATTGTTAATTGATAATTGACATTGTTTTGGCACATTAAAATAAACCTCCTGCATAAATTTAAATTGGGCCAATGGAAACTCTGGAACATCTGTGACACATCAGCTGAACACCTGTTCCTTCTGCTGTACTTGGGTCTTTTGGCCAACTAGCTAGCAGCTACAGAGAAGTACATAGTTATTCCACATTGTCAGAAGAAAGAGTTATATCGATCTTTAATAAACAAAAATAAAAAAAAATACCGCACAGTTGGTGAGAACACCTCACTTAAAAGGATCAAAATGTATGAAATGGATGTTTAAAAATCATGGAACAAACCACAGTGAGAAGCTACTTTACCTGGTGATCTCTTGCTAGGACGTAAAGGCATCATGTAGGACTGTCGTGGCAGGAGAGGTGAGGAGGGCAGTGACATGGACACTCCTTTAGCCAGGTTTAGCCTGAACACATCGTCCGGTATGTTTTGGTGGCTGCTGCCAGGTCCCTGCATGTTCCCCTCCAGTGGGAATTTCCTCTGGGCACTGTGACAGTGAAGATCAGCTGTAGAGAGGAATTAAAATACCGTTATAGTGGGTCAGAAGCGCTTTGGGATTTTGAAGCTACAACATCAAAGTGTGATTCTAGGTTAAGGCCGTTTAAACTCCCAGTACTCTTTAACAAAGCAGTGTGTGTTTTGTAAGTGTACTAAGCACTAATCTGCTATGTGCACAAGATTGAGAGTTAGATTCAGAGTTAGAGGGAGGGGTAGAACCTCACAGAGCACTTGGTTTTTGTTTATTTCATGCTATTGTAAAAATCATTATTTCTCCTTAGGGAATACACTACCAAACACAGGCTGATAGGTTAGGAGTCTGAATACCACCTGTAAATGTTTGTACAGGTAATCAGATGGTAAACAAATAAACCACACCGAGTACAGAAAGTTATTTGATTTGATTTTTGTGGCAGAATTTCTCGTTTGGTACTTTTTATTGTAAATTTGGTGTGAGAAAAATAATAAATTGACTTGACTGACTGAAAACAAGTTAAGAGTATTTTCAACACAATAATTAGTGATAACTGATGTAATGTCTTAGCTGTTTCTACACACACCAAGCCTTTCAATAAATAAATAAAGTTGTCCAGATCAACCCTGGAACGGCCCCTAAAAGAACAATGTACCAAATAATTTTCTTTTACTACCATCCCGAGTCTGACGGCCAGAAATGTAAAACCTCAGAGAAAACTTTGGAAATATTTTATGCTGCCAGCACAGAACAACTTGGTTCTGATGGTTATATTGTGCAGGAGACAGAGGTTGTTTCTGGACAAAACCACAGAAGTCCTTCACGGTGTCAGATGTGAGATAAAACACATTTCATGCATTTTTCAAACATTTTCAGCTCCAGTGGTTTTTGTTTATTCCTGATTACTGACTGTTATTCAACCTAACACACAAAGGTGCCACAGGCCTCTTGACAAATCAGCTTACAGCACAGGGATAAAGGTGGATCAGCACCGACTTCAATGCATGTGCACCGACATTTCCTGTAAGTGATGCAAACAAGGAAAATTAAATATTAAACACTGATCTTTTGTTACTTTGAGACTGTTGCCAGGCTGGTACGGAGACTTTACAGAGCACATTAAACACACATGACATTCTCATCTCAACACAGGAACACCGTGTGTCTAAAGTCAGTGTTTGCCACACTGCTGTTTATCTAAACCGTCAATGAACTGTCTACGTATGTGCCCTTATTAAATGCAGGCTCGCTGCCAACGGTGCATGCTTCATCAAGCGCGCCTCCACCGTTTATTTGAAGGTTCTGTTTCTCCTCCACTGCCTGAAAGTTTACACGCATCACTCTTCAGGTTCACCTCGCAGGGATTTGCGTTGATTAGTGGCTGAAAAGATGCCAAATATCGCTCAACATCTGTATCTTCACCAAAGCTGTTACACATGCAGCGGGGAGACTGACGTGTGTTTAAAAGTATTTGAATACTTTGTAAGGTGCTTTTAATCTCAGACTGTTGAAATCTCTTTAGAGATTTCAAACAGGACAGACTGGAGCAGGTAGACTATGGTGTAATGTTTTAGAAGTGGATTTTTTTTTAATAGCATTTAAAACATAGAAATAAATAGAAAGTATGAATATGCATTAGGGACCACAAGGTTCCTGACAAGGCCAAACAAAGTGAAAGTCTACTACTTTAACACAGGTGTACCGTGATGTAAATGCACAGTAAAATGTCATGACTGATAAGAACATGAGAGATAAGTCCAAGTGGGAAAAAGAAAAAGAAAAAAAAAGATTCATCCTGGAAAACAAACAGCAGCTCATTATATCTACTTTAACCCTGGGTCATGGTCCAGTGAGTATTTCTCATGCCACTGAGGCACATGGGAAGGCCAACCAGTTAGTGGAGTAAATATGGCCGTGTCATTGACCAGTGGGTTTAAGATAACATGCCACTCACAGAGCACGCTGTCCGACTCCTCTTTTCAAGGTGATTTATGGGAAAAAGAAGTGTGTTATCAAAACTGTCACTCACTGGCAGGTTTATATTGAGACACGTCATCGTTGTTCATCTTTTCCAATACTCCCTATTCCCTCTCGACTGAACTCAGCTGCACCAAGCTCTTTCTTGAATTAATAGACAACAATGTGAATCACAGCCAAAAAACAAATAGCAAAATAAAAAAAATAAAAAAAACGATTGGATGCAAATGTTTTGTTGTCAACAAGAACTGTGAAAAAATCAACCACTGGAAAAAGGTTTTTAAGAAAATGAGGATTTAATAGGGAAAACATTTCAAGCAATGGCTTTTTAAAAGCATTAAATCTTATAAATTATTCCATCCTCTGGGTTGATATGAATATTTAAAATAAGAATATGACTCAGCGTATGACAGCTTCATGACATTGAATATAATTTAACAAACAGATCATGACATTGAATATAATTTAACAAACAGAAATATGACAGAGAAAAGCCTGAGAGATAGACAGATTTTTCAGTTTTTGATCTTCCATCTTATGTCAAACTACAGCTGTAGAATCAGTTGAATACTCAACAATGATATATATATGTATATGTAAAGTACTCCACTACTGAACTGTTTAAGAAACAAAGAAAACAAGACAAACCCAAATCCAAGTGTCCCTCTGCATAAATCTGAACGTTTGTTTGGTGAACTGGAGATTCTGCAACACATGTTTAGAAGATTAAAGTTTCCTGCTGCCTCAAATCTATTTGACAGGATAACATACTTTGTTAAACTCCTCACGGAATCTACAACGGCACTCTTAATGCCAAGACCCAGTTGAACCGGTCACAGCAGTGTATAATACAGGCCAGGTGTGCTGGAGGAAAAATTCTCCAGAAATCAGTATTCTTACATTGCAAGAATGGAGTTTTCTTTCCCCACTTATTGTTCTCTTTGAAACACATGTCCCTCAGTAGTTGTCCTCATCCCATCCTGTCGAGATTAAAAAGGTTTTCTCTTCTAATTTCCCATTATTTACACATGGCTGTACCTCATTACTTGTTTTCTCAGTGATATGCAATGCCTTCAATGAGGGAAAGAAATTTATTTTACATTTGTGAGCAAAAAATCTCAACGGAAAGTCCATTCCAGCCAACCATTCAACTAACAGTAAAGTACAGGAGACCCTTCTGTGGTATGAATATCACCCACTCATCATATTAAAATTAATGCATTATCAACCTCAAGATAACATGTGGTACCTCACTGTTAGCGCAGACTGTACGTCAGCAGACCTAGCAAAAGCTTAACTGCAGATGTGGTGAACCACAGTATGGACTATTAGCTAAGGCTCCGTGTTCACCACTGTGCAGCTCAGCAGATTAGCACTGACGCCCGTCTGCAGGACGTTTGAACAAATCACTAAAGACAGAACTACAAGAGACAAGCTACTATTTAGTACTATTCATCCTGATCCTTTCCACTGGGAAGTGCCTAGCCTCTGGGTCTAATCAAAAACAGCTACCCAGTTTCTCCGCTTCCACCTCACCACAGGGGACATAAAGGTGTCCTGTGTTTTAAAAGGTGTTCCCAAACAAAGAGAAATGCCAGAGACAGGAAGCGGAAAAGTTGCAGCAACACCTATGAATGCCCTTGGGCATATAAATACCTAAGCCTGACCCACAGGTCACCAAGCCAAGGTCAGAACCTGCAGCTACCCTGACCTAAAAGGAAACATCCAACGCAGAGAAACCAAAACTAGCTCACAGGGAAGTCTATTGAGGCTCCTTTGCACATTCCTTGTGCACAGAGGGTTGCGAAGTATTTCTAAATATGAGCTTCAGGTTTAGAATTTGATTCTTATCGAAATGAGGATCCAGCATTCCAGACATGACAAGATCCCATTTTATTAGGCTGGGCTATTTCTCTCCAGGAGTTTGCTTCTATTAGTAAAAGTTAGTCTCTCGTCCATGTGTGAAATATTTGAACCAGGAAGATTTATGTTTTCCATCATTTTAACAGATTTCCACTAGAGATTGGTTAAAAAGTTGATGTTAATGTTCTGATTTTCTTCGTAGTAGAGTTGAAAAACCTTACAGTTTTGACAGAGACAATGATAGATCGATGTCTTATGATGCCTTCAAATGAATCTTTTTGTAACAGTCATTTCTGTCTTGGAACTTTTTGACTTACGACATACATCTCATGAGTCTGCGGTGGTCAGGACAAATGTGACAAATGTGAAAACAGTGGTGTGCCAGTGCAGTGTGACTACCCCAGTGACTTTGAAGAAGGGGCTGCAGCCACAGCAGGTCACCATGCTGCAGCTGTCACCATATTCAGTGATGAAGAGATTACGCTCAGGTTATAATTTTGGTTGCTTATTTTGAAAACAAGAGGCGCCACATAAAAGTCACTTGTCCAAGTGCTGGTGAATTGGCTGCAGCACATCCCGGTGACTCTGTAGCCATCTGACCGATACTGTATAACACACAGAGGGACATAAGGACAGAAACTCACCAGCACTATTTCAGTTACTTTCCTAAACCCTAGTTTGGGGCAAGGCCTACAATTTTAGACTACGCTGTGGTCAAAGAAATCAACCCTTTCTAATTATACAGCGCTGCCCCAAGATGATGTAAAATTGATTATAGTGCCGAGCGTGCACTTTTTTCCTCATCAAAGTGAAGGGCCTGAGCCCACGAGGACAGGCCCTGCCCGAAAAAACAGTTCAATATTATTGCAAGACACTGATTTAGAAAAATAAACACTTAGGTACTAATCAATTATTTAAGCAGGTCGGCCTGAGTCATTCTTAGATGAGCAGCGCAACCAACGTTCCCTCTATACAACATGTAATAGGTAGCCATGATCCATCACTATGGTAACTAAACAGTGAAGGATTCTGAGAAAAATTGAAAAAGTATGTCTGTGATGATCAGGATGAGGGTTTCTTCTTTATTGTCATTTATTAAATTTTAACTCTATTATCAACTAAGCAGAGTGCCTTTAGAAATACATAAATTTTAACTCTATTATCAACTAAGCCTTTAAAAGAGTGCCTTTAGAAATACGGCCAATGCTACAGTGCTGGTGTGGACCCCCATTTTGGATCCCGCTGCCCTGTTTTTGGCCAAAGATTACTGGAAAGGGATTATTTGCAGAATTAAAAAGGATTCAAAGTTGGATCAAACATATGTTGGTTTAATGGTGTACAAAACTATTGGAACATGTTCAGAACCACCATTGCTGGTTTGTCATCATGAAATACCAACCACCAAGTTATACATATATACATTTTACAATTATATGAATATGTTTTTCATATTCATATATTTAGCAACACTAAAATATTTTCCATTTTACTGCTAGCTTAAACCGCCATCATCCCCCACTGCAATTCTTTTTTTTGGGGGGGGGGGTTTACCAGCAGTTCTGACTGTTTTGATTTGTAATTATGTCACCTAGTGATCTGATATTGCACAATATGGCGTGTACGCCCAAAGATACTGTTAGATACATAGACATGTCTCGTTTTCACCTGATCAGCTGTCAATTCATCACAGTGACAAGAGAAAGCTAATATAAACAACACTTTGCCAGACAGATATACGTCTTCCTGCTCCCTGTCTCCGTCCCTTGTTTTTTCTGTCTGCTAGTTAAATAACAGGGATAAAGCCTAGTCTGATGACATAGTAGTAAACACCATTTTTGAAACGCTCACCATCTGCATTTTACGTTGCGTATAATCATCGTGCTGAAATGAGAATTTTAAGGGCAAATAACTTCCAGGTTTAACCAGCCAGTGATCGTGTTAGTAACTTGTAAAGGTTTACATAGAAAATTATTGACATTAAGCACATATAATCATGAATTTTAAGATATTCTAATTCACTATAATCCCCAAAAATGTGGTTTAAGTGAAACCAATTTGTGTTTGTTTGGTTAAGTAAAAACACAACACGTATTTTGGTGAAAGCCACTAAAAAAAATATTTATGTCTCTAACGTGGCTTTGCAATTGCCACAATTCAAGCATGTGAGAGATGCAAAGTCTAAAAATGTATATCATGTACCAGAGTGAGTGTATTAAAGCTGTGGTTCCCCCAGCCTGTCCGCCACTGCCTGTAATATTCCAACCAAACCAAGGAGATTCCCACAAAATACTAGTTACAGAGCAAAATATAGAAAGTTGGTGGAACTGGTCAAAAATGACACACACTCACACACCCAAACTCCATTAGCTTCTCACTAGTTAATTTTATGGAGCCCATAGAAGAAAGGCCATAATTAATGCAGATTCTTTCAAATGACACACAAAGAAAGATGACCGAAGGACAATCCACCAGAGGAGCAATTCTCCCGCTAGACTGAGTGTCAATGTGGATTCCCCGTGTACTTCCGCGACCAGGGTGACAGTCTCACAAAAGCTATCATGGTTAACACACAACAACCCACAGAGAGTGAGAGACCCAGACAAGAGGGAATACAGACTGGGGGAGGGTCTCCGGCGCAAGACGCCTGTGATGATGAAGAGTCGGTGTATTAATAAGATGCAAATACCTCGACTTTACATTTCTGAGGACATACAGTATGCACTTGGTTCAGTGAAGTCATGCACCCAGTCTCGGAGCAATTTCCCAGGAGACTCTTGGAATTTCAGACATATATACTCAGCACAAACAGTGGAAGCTATAGTAGCTGTTAAAATACTGCAAATGGCAGACCAATTCTGTTGGTATGTAAAAAAATAAATTACTGTATATTAAAAAATATTATTATATATTAAGATAACTTTTAAAATACCAAATAAAATTAATAACAAAAATTAGAGTTAGAAAAAAAATCTGAAAAGTTCTACTATTTATATTAGGTTACTATGGCAATTGATAGACAACCAGAAACGCATAGCAGAGGTTGGTTTCGATCCATCGACCTCTGGGTTATGGGCCCAGCACACTCCCGCTGCGCCAAAACACTCAAAAATTACTTTTCTATCTGATTTGAGAGGAACTGGATTTCAGTCTGTAGACGAGACAAATTGTTTGTGTTGTGTGCTAAATTCTTTGAATTCCACAAAGAAGGAATTCTCTGATGAAAACAATACTTGCAGGATATGGAGAGAATTTGCTCTGTTGTTTTCACAAAGGATTGTTTTCGAATTGTCTGAGAATGTCTTTGCTTTACCTCACAATAACCTACAATAACTGCAGTACATCAAGCATTGTGTTGGACAATAAACTGGACTGACACACTGCCCGTTCACTCATTACAGACATGCGGTAATGTAATCTAAGAATAGATACCAGGGTGAACCCTGCTCAGGGTGAACTTTTTATTTCACTTTTGTCTAACGTACATTATGTACATTAATAATAAAGCTGTTTTTGTTGTTGTTTACACTACAAGAAGTTGATAAATTCCAGAATAGTCAGGCTCCGCCATTTCTATCTGTGCAGAGATCAACTCTATTATTGCTTTCAAAGGATTCCTCATCCACGCCGGTGGCCTCTGATGAAAGAAACAACACAGGCCGCCTTTATAAATTCAGCTCATCGAAAACAGAGGCAGTTCCTGCAGCTCTGAAACTTTCAATTCAAATTCATATGAACCTAATAATGAAAACAAATCAGCTGCATTTGCATGGTTGAGTCAAGATGGCGAAATATATTAAATCCAAAAAAGTCTAAGACAGTGGCTGTGCCTCTGTTTTTTCTCTGCACTGGCCTGGGCGCTGGAATTCCTTCCTACTGGTCCCTGAGGAACAGAGACTTGACAAGGAGGGGTTTTGTGTCTGTGTGTGTGTGTCACTAGGGGGGAGAGGAGAAGGAAGAGGAGGAGGGCTGCAGCACTTCACAGGCACTATGACATTTTCCATTCCTCTTCATAAATCATCAGTTTAAAGAGGTCTTTATCATGCTTTATTTCAAGAATCTGCTCAGGGATTCTAAATGCCAATATAGAACCAGAGAGAGGTCCATTTTCAGTGAGAGGCTGTTACATGAATACTGATGAGCAACTCGGCCAGTGTGTACAGGAAAGGCAGGTGGACCCTCGGTATGAAATCACAAAATAACAACCCATCATGGTCCGTCCTTACTCTTTCCACTTTGATTCTACAACATATTGATAGATGGTCTCACCCAGCTGTGAAGACCATCAGTCATTGACAAGGCTGCTGCCGCAAACACTAAAACAAAAAACACTACAACCCTAATCTTGTGAAGATATTATCTGGAGAATCTCTATGTGGAAGCTAAAATGTCTGAAATTGTTGTTTGAGACACTAAACAGAGCAGCTCCCTGGAGCAAAGTCTGCATAATGTCCAGCTTATGCTGTTAAAGAACTGCCATTCGTATCATGGAGTTCAAGGACATTGAGGATGGCAGTGATTATCATACAATGTAGTAAATGGCAACGGTATGCATCCAAGCTTGTTGAAAGTACTATGTATAAATGATCTCATGATTTAAGCCACATCTAAGTCAAATGCAGAACGAACCATTACATTGGTGGCTGACTGAGCAGCTGAATCCATCTCTCTTAGATTCACTCTGGGTCAAGCTCCACAGCTGCTGCCTGTATCTCCCACCAATCAGACCGGATCAATTGACAAAATGCAATGGTTTTAGAAAGGTGAGAGAGTCCAACTCAGCAGCTATGTCTGGGGAATGGACCGTCTCCCCTTCCTCGACAATAACCGGTTGTCTGTCAAGGCTAATTTAATATAAAGGCTAATTGCAATATTCATGTAGTCCTGGTCTTTGTCCATGTGTCTGGTTTAGAGAAAAATACTGAAAGGAAAAAATCCCTCCCTTTAGTCCTGGTACTGGTCCAACAGCCCTTGCCACCTACAGACGTTTATGCATCTGTCATCTGGAAGTATCTAAGTCTGTCAATGTGAGCGACACAGTAGAGTAGAGCAGAGTGAATAGTGTTGATAACTAGTCATTACTTATTCTGTCAATTGATTAACATATTTGATTGCATGATTGTCCATAATCTATTTTTATCTGTTCTGAAAGAAACTGGAAGAATATTTTCCAAGTTTTGATTTTAAAAGCCTTAGAATGCACCATAAAAGAGCATGTCATTTTTTGTAAAGAGTTACTCATGTGATCCGTACGATAGACTGGACCATTAACTCGAAACACATCCACAGTAAATGTGAAAGCTCACCATCTGGCCAGGGGTTTGAAGCCAAATTAGCCATTCAAAAGACAATTCTCTTTATCCATGTTTTTGACTGTCAAACATTACCGCTGCGGTGTTTAACCTATTTTTGATTTGGGTCAAATCACACAAAAACATTTTGCATTGTGCTAGCAATGTGAAGGCAGTGTGTATGATTGAGTGCCCAAAGCAAAAGGGTATCTGGTAGATTGTGAAAAAAATAAATTAAAAGAAAAAGGCCAAATTCATGACAACTGCCCTATTTTAGGCTGCAGCGCTGGGGTCAATGTTCTCCTCTGAGCCGCCTTTGAATATAAAGTGAGGTCACGTGCCGTGTTGATAGCCTGCCATCAAATGCTCTGACCTTGTTATCATGACAGTGTGTCATTTTCCGGTCATTACGAAATGTCCTAAATGCAGCCTTGGAGTTAAGAGATTCATTAATGCTTCTAGAGTATTTATTTACGATGTCTGCTGTCTTTATCTCGCACTGGAGATGAATATATCGCCTGCATGCACAATGAAAGCGATAATAAAGAAGTTGAACATAAAGTCATAAAATGTCTCACATGGATTGTACATGGGGTTAATTAAAACAATGTCCTCCATAAGTCACCGAAACAGCTGCTACAGTTGGGGGAAGGACAGATGGATGATGGATGGACCCAGCAAACTTGTCCTTGCTATGATCAATCATCTCACCACCATGAACCCAGTTGGGGCCACGGTGTTCTAAGGTTCTACATTCATGTACAATAGTACCAGATAAGAGTTGGTTAGGATATCTCATTTCTTTTCTTTTTTAAATTTGTTGACATCATGACCTTGTCCACTGTTAATTGTTGATTTATGTCTGTTAATGATATCTGAAAAGGAAACCGCGAGTTGCTCCCCATCCACTTGTCTGACACAAGAGCAATATGGTCTGATGCCTGGTGTTTCCAGGGAGATGTAGTATAACAACAGATTTGAGCTGCCATTAGCACAGATCATTAGGCAGCGCTTCTTCTGGGGCCAGGTGAGGTCATGAGAACACCACAAACTCCTGGACAACAGCCCGTTCACTCATTTTAAATGGGCAAGTTATGGCACAAAGGCTGTTCGTCCATTCCCTCCAAAGAGCTTAATCCCAAAGATAAACAAGAACTGGTGACAATCCTGCAGCTTTTTACCATATGAATTTAGCCAACTTAAACACTTGATGTCTAATGAAAACAAAATACAAATTATTTCTAATTTTCAAAACTAAAATTTTATACTTAAAAGGACCGGGAGCCATTAATACATTGTACAAGATGTTTTTACCACTATTTTCTATGTTGCTCAAACTTGCCAAAATACTACCATCACTAACCTAGTAAAAAAAAAAAATCTTGAAACAAATATCAAAAAACAATTTATGACAGTGGTGACAATAAAGCACTCTCTAACAACAGTTCCTCTTTGCTGTAAGCACCATTCCCTGTTCCTTTGAGGCCTGGTACAAAGGAGCCGAGGTCATTAGTTCAGCCTGTCTCACACCCTCCTGAGCTAATGATGGCAAGACATTCATCCACAGACCAAATTGGGAAAAAAAAAGAGTCCCTGTGTTCAGAGATGCAGAACAGAGAAAGATCGAATAAAGTAGGATGGAGGACAGAAAAGGGGCCCCACAGCTCCAAACGGACCAGAGGTCTCAGCAGACGCCTACACAGACTTCTCTGAGAGTCAGTCACTGTGACAGCGTGGCTTGGTGTCTGCATGGAAAGATGGCAACAGATGAGAAAAGCACGACCCTCAAAACCGCCAGGGGGAAAAGGAAAAATCAAAGAAAACTGATGCAATTATGGACAATTTGTAGCTTGCGTTTCCAAAGGTTGACAGAAGAGTCCACTGCATAAAAACGAGACACCGAGTGGTCATCTAGATTAAAAAAGGATGTTGTAAGTAAGAAAACAGGACGGAAAATCAACTGAAGGAATGTGTCTGCCCAGGCAGGTCACGCTGTAATTAGAAAAACTTGTGGCCTGCTGACCTCTCCAGCCAATGAACTGCCAACACCGCCACTATCTTCCCTTCAAAGACCATCTGAAAACACCCTGCCATGTAAACTGATAAACAGTTTTTTCCTCTGCTTAGAAGTGGGAAAAGTGTCTGCGTGAGTGCAAGGGAGGGGAGGGGGAAGTCAAACAGGGGTATGACTGAGTGTGCTGCTGTGGTGTTCATGACATCACACCTTGCTTCCACAGTGTCCTAATGCATTTATTTGGCTCCTTGCTTTTGCTGTGCACACCACATCCAAGGTCACAGGCACCACTGGTGATGCTGAGTGTGTGAGAGCCAAATTAGGGTAATGGAGAGTGATCACCGGCTGCTGTGGCAGACAGTGGGGCCTCTGGGAAGCATTTCTCCAAATTTCTCCCAACCAGAAACCACTGGGCAGGAGGACCAGTGCCAAACTTATCCACCAGCTACTGCATTTTGCTGCCCACTACATGTCACCGGGTCCTTGAAAAGAAATGAAAACAATCTCTACCAGTAAAAATGAAACAATGGAAATTCTTCACGAGCCATGAAATGAGATTACTCACCGGTAGCAACTGTAACCATAACACTTGTGTCATCCATGGGACAGATGAGTTCATTGCTCCAAATTGTTTAAGCAAAAACACCCCACTCAGCTAAAAACAGCCAATATGAACAACGTGTCAGGAATCTCCATATGTGTCAATCTTCAGACATGTTTGATAGAGCTGTCCTCTGAAACACAAACCTGAAGGTTTTAAATTCATCGGTTAAATACTTTTCCATGAACACTTCAAATTGTGAGAAGCAGTTACTGTATGCTCCAGCAGGAGGTGTATTAGCTATAGCTCAACCTTGAATTTGATTTGATGGGTTTTATTGAGTGTCTTTTCTAACATTTTCTAAAAAAAAAAAAAATGTTTTTTCATGGAATTGCACAAAGCCAAAAACACTGCAAGAACAAAATCTCTTTTACACACAAGTTAAATAACAGGGTAATCCAAAGGTGACTTCCATGTGCTTGGTTCTGCAGCAATATGAATAGATTTGATGTCCTGTTGTTTCAAAGGTTGAACAGGTTGTGTAACTTTATTTGTAACCAGACATTAGATAAAACCTATTACTATCTAGGATTGGGATCAGCAGGTGAACAGGTTATTTCTAATATTGGAGTCAAAAGACTCCTCCTTTAAGTTCTATAGGGATCAGCAGGTGAACAGGTTATTTCTGACATTGGAGTCAAAAGACTCTTAAAAATTTGAATTTCTGAGCTACAAATAATTTCCTCCTTTAAGTTCTAATCAGCTTAAGACTCAACCTTAAGATTAAATGTGACAAAGGTCAAAGTTCTCTGTACAGGTCAATGTAAACAGAAAGTACAGACACGGCGGACCAGTCTAATGACCCTTGTTTTACTTTCAGAAGCAGAGACAGGGAGTGTCTAATGTGGATACACCTGAGGTTTGTGGGCATGTGTGTTTCTGCGCATGTGTGTGTGTGGGTGTGTGTGTGTGTATTTGTACACCACTGTGTGTGCAAGTGAATGATGTGGTTTGAGCTACGCCCTGCTAATCGTTGCCTGCTGGCAGCGCAGGGCTTTGATAGCCATGCAGGTCTGTGCTTTCAATGGCCTCCTTTGTAAATCAGGTGCATTCTTTTCTCTAGCGTTTTAAATCCCACCACAACTGTCTGGACATGAAAATGGAGAAAAACATGGCTAGCAGGAGAAAAAACAAAACACCGACCAAAAAAAGCATTACATACGTAGACGGACGAGTTTTCTTTTATTTGTGGTAAGAAAAAAGTAACTGGACAGCTAAAGGTGTTTTCAGGTTAATCTGAACAAAATTCAGAAATCCACACTAAAACAAGTCTCAACTTCATGACTGTATGAGGTTGTTTAAGTATAAAGTGAGTTTCATGAGGAACTGATAATGAAGGAGTCAGTGGTTCTTCCCTGAATACTGCTTATTATGGTTAATCAAAGGATGTTAATCATGTGTCTTGAGGTTTTTTTCGTCTCTCCTGTCTCTCTTCTACTGTGTGTGGCATTTCATTCACTCTATCCTTCCATGATGTAAAGGTGGTATAATGTATATAATCTGTGGTCCAGACATATATGGTTAACAGTGTGCATCTTGTTTGTTTTTGTCCTGGTCCAGCATGGGAAATTTTTAATTTTGAGGCTGATATTTTATTAGAGACAGATTTTCCAGAGATAAGTTTATGTTTTCTTTCCTGCTCTTTCCCACAATTTAAACATGCATCCAAGACACATTCCTAATTCACCTGGAGCAAACATTATCCTTGGAGGAAGAGCAACTTTCCTAAAGAATGCAGAACGTCCACCCACGTCGAAAGAATTCAGAAAGGGTGTTCTCCTTAGGTTCTCAAACAAACCACAGGACGAGGAGGAATCCTTCATAAAAATGGTTGTGGTCGATATGTCTGAAGAGGAGGCTGCCACCCAGCTGTCACAGACCAAAGGCAAGGCAAAAGGATCCTGAAACCTGTGGTTAGACTCACTCCTGTTGGGTAATGTCTGCGAAGATGGTCAGCCACCATGTGTTTGTTAGTGAAATATCTCAGTGGTTCCATAAAGGTAGACTGTTGCAGACTGCAACTCTCCAACCGCAGACTCTTACAAAGACACACCTTTTCTCAGAGCCTCTTTTGAAAAGATAACCATCCTTTTGTGGCATGGTACCAGGACTGGCCAGCAGGGGTTGGCGTCAAAAGACCTTGGACTCTCAAAGAAACCAAACAAAAACTGCAACCCATGTCGATGCTTCTCCCTTATTATTTACTTCATCAGAAATCCAGCGGTTTGGTGTAGAACAGCCAGGTTGGCTGCACCTTAGTTTCCTTGGAAATTTAGGCCAGACTCACTGTTTGCTGTGACTCCTACATGAAGGCACCGCCATGTATCAGGCTTCAAAAATGGCAGTGGGTAGGAAATGGAAGGGTTGGGGTTTGATCCATACTGGGAATGAAGTCACATGCATCTGTGACATGAGACGTCCTGAAACCCTTGGAAGACTATTAATGACTCTTCAAATTGCTGTGGTTGGTACCCAGTAGTTAATCCTGAACGCCAGCAGTGGAAAAATTAAACATTTCCATTTCTGGAAACCAGATGAAAAAGACTAATTACTCCATTGGGTCCAGTGTTGACACAAAAATGTTTCAACTGCACTGTCTAAAGTAATCAAAGCCATGCAGGAACCACACATTTTCATCGGCTTTATAAATTATTTCATATGTTGTTTAATTTTATATTTCCGCTCCAACTAAAGCCCTTTGTTTCGTCAAACAATAGTCCATTAGGGGCTTGGTGCTTTCTTCGTCATGATACATAGCTGTCCAGCCACCTGTGGTTATTGTTTACAGAGGGAAGTCTTCACATAACAGTAGAAATTCCTGATGGTAGACCCCCGAGGGCAGCAGAAAAAGAAAGAATCAAAGAAAACAGGGAAGGAATCTCTGTGATGTCTGTGCCTGTAGTTAACTGTATCACAACAGAGATAGAAATAGACAGGACAGTACAATACATAAACATCGGACTGAACTGATTTTATCACCCTTATCTGAACCTCACTGATAAGTGGAACAAAAATGAGCAGTAAAAATAGACCAAAATACTTCCATATTACAGGGTGACTTTTTCCAACTCATCCCTGCGGTTGTACCAATATCAAGAGCCATGTGAAATCTTCCAAAAACAACAGAACAAATAACCTGCTTCATGTCAAAACAGCCAAAAAAACTCAAAGAAACTGCAGAGGTAGCGTGTACCAGTCACCGCCACAGCTGAACCAACAGAGCAGTAGTTAATGAACTCTTTTGCTCCCTCTAGCAACAGTGTGTACATGGATCCTGATGAGTATTTTCTTTCACCTTTAACTTCATCTTGCAGAAACTCTTGGATTGAGTTGCTTTTTAATCAAACTCTCCCTCTTAAAAATGCCATAACAAAGTGAGAAGTTTCGCAAGTCAGCAGAACAGTTTAAACCTGTAAATCCAGACGCTAACTCCCTATTGAAATCCAAGCCAGGCTGCATTGAAGTGGAATACAAAAACACCCCTTTAACAAAAGTCTTTGGTGAATTCTCTCTACATACACTGCCTACAGTATGAATATGTGCCTGCTGGTCTGCAAAGTAATAAAAGGAGTGCGGTTCACTGCAGCTTATACTGGAGGATCGGAGGTTTCCCATTATGTACTGTCGGAATGATGCACAAGATATGTATACAGTAGTTACCGAGTATCATTAATCACTGAACTCTATTGGGGTCTGTGTCATGTGAACCCTGCCACCAGCCTCTAACATGGTTGTATTTACTACAAGCAGCTCAACATTAGTGATGTGATAGTAAACATAAAAACTTGCCTGAGGCTGTTTGAAGAGGTCTGTAGGGCAGTAGTTACCGAGTATCATTAATCACTAAACTAAATTGGGGTCTGTGTCATGTGAACCCTGCCACCAGCCTCTAACATGGTTGTATTTACTACAAGCAGCTCAACATTAGTGATGTGATAGTAAACATAAAAACTTGCCTGAGGCTGTGTGAAGAGGTCTGTAGGGACTGTACAACTTATCATTCAAAAAAAATCACACAACACCATTAGAATTGGTTCCATAGTGTAGCGGTGCCTTAGAAATATTGAGCAGAGAGTTCTGGGTTCTATTCCCAGAGGAACCACATGCTTGACTATTAATCCCCCTCTTATAAGTTGTTTTGTTAAAAGTGTATGCTAAATGTAAATTGAAATTTTGGTATTTAAAATACATTATGACTGACTAGCGATGTTAATATGATTTGCAATACGAACAGGGGTTTCTACATACTGTCAAGTAGATCAGTATTCATGTAAACAGTTATAAAGATCATATATTTCTGGTGGGGTTATATAAGCCTTTCCTATGTTGATGGGACCTCTCAAGGAATTCTCAGGTCCAGGCAGGTGCATGACTGTCTGCTGTGTCCGTGCAGGAGACTAAATAACAAAGACTCCAGCCAACTGTTGGTGGCTGTATATCTGTTTGTCTGAGCATGGTTTGTGTGTTGTTGGAGGTGTGTGGGGGGAGTAGTTGGAGAAATAAACAGCTGAAACTGTTGTAGGTCTCCGAGTACATGCATGCTACTGTGATTAAGACTGCGTCACCCGCAACAGACAGACAGCTGTCTGGCAGCTGCCTCCAGCAGCCAAGCTCAGTGAGTGTGAAGCCCAAGTCTGAGAGACTTCAGAGGAATAACCCAGTCGACACACAGTCATCCTCAACAATTACAGCTGAGTCACAAATGTTTTTGTTTCTTGGGCAACATCATGGACTGACTGAAGTAATGCTGTCCTCAGCAGAGAGATATTTATGATTTTTATGTCCTTCACGGGAATTTGGCATCAACAACCATGAAATGTTAAAAACATTAGGAACCACTGACTTAGTCTTTAATACTATTTTAACATGTTTTCATTTCATGTCCTCATATGTAATGGGCAAGGCAAGATACAGCACATTATCATGCAAAAGAAATTATTTTATGGTATGGTTTGGTATTTCTGCTAATGCATTTTAATTTGAATTATGGTACAGATTTGTTCTATACCATCCCTGTCCTGAAAACAAACACCAACAAATCAGCTATTGTTCAATTATCTTCTCAGACCTGATGGTCTCAGATTTATACACTTCTGTTTTTGTTTAAAGCTTTTTGCAATGTACCTTTTCTAACATTTTCTAAAAATAAAATAAACCCAAATCAAAGGCAATCGGCCACAGCAGAGTTGCATCCCAACAACACAAACACTGAGCACTATAAAAGAGTACTGACGGAGATCAAAATGGACATCCCCAAAAAAGTCTAGAACAGTAAGGCAAAAGAGAAGGAACTAGGAGGAGCACAAGATGGAGAGACCAAATTAGAAAACTGAGAGTTTTTGTGGTTTTGGCGATGAAGAAATCCCAGAGGAGAGCTAATGACTGTGGTGGTATCTGGCTTCGGGGCTGAGTTTCCTTGACTGGTTGTTTCTGAAGTTTCCTCCAGTCCACAGCCACCATGTCAATACCAACATATGGCTTGCTATCTAGCAATTACACCATTATCAAGGTCTTTCCTCCCACTGATTTCCAATATAGTATGTTGCCGGGCAGTTTTTACAGGAAATGAATCCTTCTGGTCAGTCTGAAGAAAAAAATCAGCACGTTCCATATGAATGAACCCCTCACTGCACACCACTGCTGGTTTTGAAGCCTTTTGTATTCCGATAGTGAAGCTATAACATTGTAGTTGTTGGAATCAGCTGTAAGCTCCACCCAACTCTTTCACCCCCCAAAAGGAAAAATAATGCACACAGAGACTTACATTCTATAAGGAATATAGTACTATCCTTGGCTCCTTGCTATAAATAAGGTAAAACACAAGGTGCGTCTAGTATCTTATTTTGTTTCTAAACACTGCACTACACGGAGGAAGTAATAGTAATAAATATTCATGAAGTAATAAATATTCATATTCATGATTCTTTAAAAATCCTTATTTAAGATTACTTAGGACAAACCCAGCTGTATCAAGTCAAAGCCAATAGGCCAATAGTTTCATGGATATTGGCCTGACCATAGAAGAAAGACTTCAATAAAGCAGTGGCACAGATATCTCGTCTGTGCAGGGCTAACTGTGGGGCAAACTGACCGTGGTGAGCTGTTGTTTCCCTGTGACCTCTCATCTGTCTGAGCAGCTCTAAACAACAGAGAGGAGTGGTCAGGTTTTATTGTCCCAGCATGAGAAAAGGGGAGAGGGCTGCTTTGGCTTGATGGATGAGCCCAACTGGACAGAGTGAGGCTGGTATAAAGAAGCCATGACTGGCCATAAAAGTCGGCAGCTCCCAGATTTCTCGTACACAGAAAGTCCCGAATTTATGTGTGTGTTTGTGTGCGAGCCGCTCCAAAGTTGTGTGTGTGGGTGAGTAGGTGTGTGTAAACAGGGTGTGTGTTATCACTTGTGATTCATGGAGGTAGGAAGAGAAATAAAACAAAAGTAATGTCACTCTTTGAACTCAGCTGGAGAGCACTGAAGGTGAGTGATGTGTTAAGAAAAGCCAGACTATTTCAGCCTCTAATCTTCACAGTGAATGACGAGTGAAGCAATCGCATCACACTGCAGGATAGACAGGCCAACTACAAGACATGTAACAACTGTACACATGAAGATTCTTTGAACTAGAGAAACCTAAGGAGAAAACACAAGTCAGGGCTGGCAGATGCAGTCTAAGCATAAATGGTCAATCAGCTGTGTCAAGAAACAGCATTGAGGCTGCAGTGAATGAGAAAAAGAGACGAGTCAACACTGTATCACTGACAATGACTCATGTTAGGTCATGTTGGAAATGGTACAGTTTTCCATAAGTGAGGTAAACATCTGTTATGACACAATGACTGCACTGTCTCTGGAGGTTAAGAGACACGCAGAGATGGACAGTGTCCCGCCCTCTATCCATATCCATATCTTTCTATATATATATCCCCATATATATATATATTTATATATACAGTATATGGGGTTTCTGCCTGATGTTGCACATACCTGACTCCTTTTTGCTCCCCTTGCCTCCATCTCTGCTCTTCTTCAACACTGCCTTGAACATGGTGAGATTCTTGGAATCCTCGTTGTCGTTGAGTCCCTGGACAGAAAAAGCCAAATATATGTTAGTCACGCCCATGGAAAGACAACAGGACTGCTGCATCAGTTGTTCCTCAGGGAAACAAGAGACATTATCCAGCAGCACAAACAAACTGTATTTATATTTATAAAACAGAACTGAGGTTATTTCCTTGTTTCACCTACAAATGACAAACATGGGGACTTATCTTTCTTTACACAGTTTATTTAACCAGTAAAAATATACAAAAATATGTCCTGGAAAACCTAACATGGCAACGACAAAACAGTGCATATCTGCATTTCATACTGCTTAGCTGGCACCCGCCTGGGAGTTTTCCCACAGCTCTCCCAATCCTGCAGGTCATCAGTGGCAGGGCACATGGAAAGAATGCTCTAATATTTAAACAGAAAAGGACATGTTCTGCTATCTTGTTATGCAGGAAAACACCATGTCAAATGCCCCGAATTCCACATGTAATTGATGCTACAGTATGTGGCTGAACTTGAGGTGTTTGCATTTGCTCTCCACGGTTCTTCTCAAGCTGGTGTGTATTTTAAGTCCTTGGAGTTAAATGGTATAAAATGAACCTAGGGTTTAACCATGACGTGTTTATTAATAGTAGATTTACTTGTAGTCAAATCAGGTGGACGAATCTTGTTAAATCGCAAATAAAGCCATTAAATAGGTTTGGAACTACACAAACACGATGTAGACTCTCACATTAATAGCAGCCAAGCAATTTTCCAATAAGGAAAAAAAGATTACTTTCAACCAAATAAGGTTATGCTGTCTGCAGTCAAAACAGTAACTTGCATCAAGTCCTTTACTCATGGGACCAGACTTTAAATATCTCGGTACTGTTACTGCTGCAGAGAGAGCTCATCGATCTGCTCTTTTCAACCTTAATGGTGTTACATGAAGCAATTATTCCACTGCATCCTATATCGGCGTTGGAGGAGCACAGGGTAAAGCACTGATGCACTCCTGCATCTAATCATGGCCTTAACAGGGTTTTTCTCCAAAACCAAACATAAATCAATGTAATAAATACTGCTTCGAGGTAACACCTGGGTCGAAGTTTTATTTTAAACTGCACAAAGAAAAAAAAAACACACATTTTCTTACCTTGCCCCAATTGGATTTAATTACACTCCATGTTTTGTCTTCTATTGAGTCTGGTTACTCATGAAAGCTAGGATTAAATTATGTGTCATGTAAAATGAAGAGCTCAAACCAAAGTCTTGCGTATGGCGCTCAAACAGTGTATTATCCAGGTCAGCTGAGCTGCTGATTGCTACTCATTTCAACAGGAACAATAAACATCACCTAGTTTAACCCATAGAAAATGAAAACCACTCCACTCCTAGAACTCCAAAAGCAGACCAGACAAATTCTTTCCATCCCCCACCTTGTCTGTCGTAGCTCCCAGACACAGACGGCCAGTTTCTGGTCACGAGAGGTAGAACCATCACAGAGTTCAGCATCTGTTGAAGAACTCACTGCACTTGTGTAATAATGTGCTCGAACTGAAGAGACCAAGAAATCACAAAATATTACTGACATGGGAACAAAAAAACTAATGTGCACTAAATAGTAGAACAGACTAAAATGTATCCTTGTGTGGCTCAAGTCAACTTCTTTTAAACCAAATAAGGGAAAATCATTTGTACATATGACAAGGAAATGTATATAACAGTGGTGTGGGAAACATTAAAAAGTATCTAATAATCTAATTAGAGGGTTTGTTATAAATTAATTGTGATCCATTGCATTTTTATATTCAACATATAAATATGCATTTGGTTTAAATAAACAACAAAGTGTTTGTATACAAATTGTGTATTTTTCATCTGTCTATTAAAATTAAGGCCGTCATATTCAGCATCATAAGACTTCATTTTGGTTTTGAACTCAACTATTGTTGGCTGGCTACACCTATTGCCTGGTTTTTGTTGATAGCACAGCATAAATCATAAATCAAATTTAAACATATTATTACACCATATTATTAC